>NC_142159.1:1200000-1540000 GCF_024610735.1 Ursus americanus
ATATTTTATAAAATGAAGTGTGGACACACAAGGTAACACAGAAGACCCAACAGTCAGGAGCACACCTAACATCCTCTATAACACCGTTCACTCCGGGAATAGTTACAGCTTCTCTTGCTAACAAACTAGCTGTTTATTTATTCCTATGGTGCCTTTTACACTATGGTATGTAAATATACTATGTTCTCTCACAAATAAGCTTTAAAAATGCAAATTGCCTTAATACCTGTAAAGTTACCTTTATTTATTTTATTTATTTTTTTAGAGGGGGGGAAAGGGCAGAGAGAGTCTTAAGCAGGGGCTCAACGCCTAGCGCAGAGCCCAATGCCGGGCTCGATCTCACAAACCTGAGATCATGACCTAAGCTGAAATCAAGAGTCACACAAATACAGTGGAGAATACTAAAAGAGATGAAGAGGAGATGGGAGTGCCAGTGGGGTCAAGTTTCCAGTTTTATGTATAAGATGTTCAGGGAAGCCTTCTCTAACAAGATGGCATTTAAACAGACACCTAAAGAATATGAACAAATAAATCATATGGCTGTCTAGAGAAAAGATGAGCCAAATTTTTTAAGAAGCAAGTGCAAAGATCCTGAGGCAGAAGTAGGTTTGGTATGTTCAGGGAACATGGAGAAAACTATATTGGTTGGAGCTGACAGAGAGAAGGGGAGAGTATCAAGAGATGAAGCAAGGGAGATTATCAGATCACCTGTGGCTATGTAGGCCATTTGTAAAGACTATGGCTTTTATTCTAAGTAGGAAAGCTTTGGAAAGTTTTGTGTGAGAGAGTGACATGATTTAACTTAGGGTCTTAAAAGAATCCCCTTGCTACTGTATTAAGAACAGACTACTGAGAGGCAAGAATGGGACCAGGGCCACTAGTTAAAATGCCATTCCAATAATCCAAGTGAAAACTGGTGGCCGAGAAACAATAGCTGGAACCAGAGTGTTGTTAGAGCTGGTGGGATGTGGTCATATTCTGGATAAATTAGAAAGTCATCAGGATTTGCTCATAGACTAGATGTCTATGAGACAGAAAGGATAGAGTCATGGCTCCAAGAGTTTTGGCCTGAGCAACTGAATGAACAGAACCACTACTTCTGAGATGGGAAAGACTGCCAGAGAAGCAGAGGGTTTGGGGCTCATTGGTGGTTGTAGTTGTTCTTTTGGGGGCGGGGTAGGAATTCCCTTTTGGATACAGGTTTGAAATGCCTAGTAGATATACCAGTGGAACTCTGAATATGCAACTGAATATATGAATCTAAAGTTCCAGGAGAGACCCAGGATGAGTTTTAAAGCCAGGAAACTGGGTGAGATCACTTGGGGAGTAAACAGAGAGAGAGAAGAGACCAAGTTCATGGACTAAGCACTGGAAAACCTGTAACATTGTATAGGGAAGAGGAAGAACCACCAAAAGAGAAGCCAGTGGATTAGGAAAACCAAAAAGAGCATGATGCTCCAGAAGCCAGGGGAAGGAAGTGTTTTAAGAAGTAGTAATTAGGGGTAGCTGGCTGGTTCAGTTGTTGGAGCATGCGACTCTTGAGCTCAGGGTTGTAGGTTCAAGCCCCATGTAGAATGAAGAGATTACTTAAAAATAAAATCTTGGGGAAAAAAAAAGTAGTAATTAACCATGCCAATGCTCTTAATGTGTCATGATGAGGACTGAAAATGGACCACTGAATTTAGTGATGTGGAGGTTGCTGGTGACTTTAATAAGGGCAGTTTTGATGCCAGAAAAAGCCTGACTGGAATGATCAAGAGAGAATGGGATTTATAGGGATATGATGAACAGCATGGCGACTAGAGTTAAAAATTTAAAATGGACTGCATATGTGAAAGTTGTTAAGAGAGTATATCTTAGAAGTGCTCATTACAACAAAGAAAAAAAAAAACCTTTTGGTAACTATATAAGGTGACAGATGTTAATCAGACTTACTATAGTATTCATCTCGTAATATATGCAAATATCAAATTATTATGCTGTGCGCCTGAAACTAATATAATGTGTCATCTATACCTCAATTAAAAAATAACTTTTAGGGACGCCTGGATGGCTCAGCAGTTAAACGTCTGCCTTTGGCTGGGGTCATGATTCCAGGGTCCTGGGATCAAGTACCACATCAGACCCCTTGCTCAGCAGGGAGCCTGTTTCTCCCTCTGCCTGCCGCTCCCCCTGCTTGTGCTCTCTCTCTCTGTGACAAATAAATAAAATCTTTAAAAAAAAAAAACTTTTAAAAGTTAAATGTAAAAAAGAGAGAATGGGAAAAGAATTAGTGTCAACAAAATAAAAACGATAAGGAATTTTGCTGTAAAGCAAAAGCAGAGAGAGGGATGTAGAGTCAAGAGAACTTTTCTTGACATGTGAAATGTATTTCAGTGTTTGCTGAAAGGAATAAATGCAACAGAAGGAAAATGGATAGTGCAATCCAGGGGAGACTAAGCCGGAGCTCCCTCTGGAGCAGGGCTCTCTTGTGAAACAGAATATTTCATTCATTCATTCAATTTAAAAACACAGAGCATCATGCTAGACACAGTGGCCACAAAGATGATGATGATGACATACCCCTTACTGTGGAGAAGTCCCGGAGCTGTGATAGCCAGAGAAGATGAACTTGTTTGGAAGGGCATTTATTATAATATACTATACCAATACTACAATATAGTAACATTTATTGAGTGGCTATTAGAAAGCACCTTCACATCTGTAACTTCATTTAACCCTGGTAATATTATTAGGATTAGTTAATATTATTATATGTTATTAATTAATATTACAAATGGGGATATTTTACAAATCAAGAACTTGGGGCTTAGGGGCGCCTGGGTGGCACAGCGGTTAAGCCTCTGCCTTCGGCTCAGGGCGTGATCCCGGCATTATGGGATCGAACCCCACATCAGGCTCTTCCACTAATGAGCCTGCTTCTTCCTCTCCCACTCCCCCTGCTTGTGTTCCCTCTCTCGCTGGCTGTCTCTATCTCTGTCAAATAAATAAATAAAATCTTTAAAAAAAAAAAAAAAAGAACTTGGGGCTTGTAACATTGTATGTCACCTGTAACTCAAATTTAAAAAAAAAATTTATTATAAATAAAAAATAATTTTTAAAAAGAACTTGAGGCTCAGAAAATTCAAGTTATTTTGTCCAAAGTCACAAAGTAAGAGGATAAACTGACATCTGAACTTTTATCTGTCTGATTTTAAATCAATGTATTTTATCACACTGTCTCCCTTTGCTAAAACCTTCTGGCAAACTAAGTACACTAACTTGCAGTTAAACAATTCAAATATTTATATGTTTGGAATACTTCCTCTTTATAAGACAGTCTGTACACAGCCCTGCCCGCCCAGAAGGGAAGAATCTCAACTTCGACACGAACATCACAGTACCAGTGCTGTCTCTATCGCCCACTGTACAATTTTCTTTTTGTAACTTATAAGTATCTTCACCATATTTTCATTTCCCAAAGTGAAAGCCATGCCTCTGCCTTATTCTAGTACTTACTACCAGAAGCCACTACAAAACAGTCTTAATTAGAAAATCATATATCATGCTTGTGCCATTCAAAAATACCAAGGAAATCTGAAGAAAAAAATCCAAAGCACTCAAACGTCAAGACATTTGAACCTACTGTTATTATTAGAGAAGACAATGAAAGGTATCCAAAGTCATTCACTCCTCGTAAGATGGTACGCTATACCCTGGATACACCATTTGTCTACATACGACAGGTAAAAAGTTCGTTTCCAGCCTTTGTGTGTGTGTGTGTGTGTGTGTGTGTGTGTATGTTTGTCTGAAGGAAGAAAGAAGAGGAGGACTGCCTTTGTGAAAATAAAATAAATTTTTCACTTAGCAAAACTAAGATGGATCTGTGTGCTGTCATTTATAGGAAGTGGTTAGTGGCTGGCAGGAGGGAGTGACTGGGGTTTTTTTTAGAGAGCATTTATTATACAAAGAACGGGCCACTTAAAGTCATATTTAGCACCCCACAGGATATCCCTTCCATATAGCCAATGGGCAGGGCCCCAAACCACCAAAGCAGCCCTGTAAATGCAAGACTCTAAACTTCATTAAAGATTTTAGACCTGCTTCTCTTTAGGATTACTTCACTCACAAGAATTTAGAATGATCACCCACAACCGTTACCCACAAGAAATCTCAAAACAAGGCAACACCCCAGAATCACTTTCATGTCTTTGACGAGATGAAAGCAAGCTCGAGATGAAAGCAAGCTCGTGAGAAGGGGCACTGTAACTGTTACACTGCCGTGGAGTTAGACCTGGTCTCAAAATAATTGACATCCACGGCTTCTTAACTTGAGCAGACATAGACTAAAAATTTAGGACCCATCTAAAGGGCCAAACTCTGGAAAAATAATGCTTACAAAGAGGAGACTTTTTTTCAAACAACAAATACACCTGAGATTAAAAATTTGGTAGAGAATAGGGGTGCCTGAGTGGCTCAATCAGTTAAGTGTCTGAATCTTGGTTTCAGCTCAAGTCATGATCTCAGGGTCATGGACCCTGCTTAAGATTCTCTCTCTCTACTTCAGAGGGGAGGGGGGTGGGGGAATGGGATAGAACGGTGATGGGTAGTAAGGAGGGCACGTATTGCATGGTGCACTGGGTGTTATACACAACTAATGAATCATCGAGCCTTACATCGGAAACCGGGGATGTACTGTATGGTGACTAACATAATATAATAAAAAATCATTAATAAAAAAAAAAAAAAAGATTCTCTCTCTCTGGGGCGCCTGGGTGGCTCAGTCAGTTGGGCATCTGCCTTCGGCCCAGGTCATGATCCTGGAGTCCCAGGATCTAGCCCCTCGTCAGGCTCCCTGCTCAGTGGGGAGTCTCCTTCTCTCTCTCCTTCTGCCCCTGGCCCCCTAGCTCATGTTCTCTCTCTCTCTCTCTCTCTCTCAAATAAACAAATGAAATCTTATAGAAAAAAAAAAAAAGATTCTCTCTCCCTCTCCTTCCGCCCCCCCCCCAACTCTCTCCCCACTTGCAGGCACACATGCTCTCTCTCCTAAAAAAAAAATTTTTTTTTAATTTTTTTTTTTTTTTTTTTTTTTTGTGGTAGAGACTAGCATATGGCTGATAGCATTGGAAACCTTGGGCTTCTGGGAATGGCAGGATCCAGGCCATCAAAGCCTGGCGCTGAGCTCTAGTCATCCATCTCCCCCCATAAGTCCAGTAGGCATCCAACTACAGATAGGCAGGGGATGTGTGTGCTTCCTAGGAGCTAATTAGGAGACACTATGACTCCTGTCTCTAATGTTTAGCAATGTGGGATTGTGACAACAATCAACATGCAAAGGCCCAGAACACCGAAAAAAAATATTCTACCTACCCAAAGTGTCACTGAAAACAATAATGATAGAAAAATCTCCCAAATGTCTTGCTCGGTAACTACAAGCTCAGTCTGAAGCCACACTGCCTAGGTTCAAATCCAGGCTCTACTATATATGTCATTAGCACCTCTGTGCAAATTATTTAATTAACTTCATACAGCCTCAATTTCCTCATCTGTAAAATGATGACACTAATTGTACCTGTCTCATAGAGCTGTAGTGAGGATTAAATATGTTAATGCATTTAAGGTGCTTATATAGTGCCTGGCATACAGTATGTGCTCAATAATTATTGGCTACTATTATTATTTGGAGGAGTAGCATACAAACCACATCTGACCACAAAGACTAAATACTGCTCAGACTGTACAAAACCTTAATAAATTGATAATTTACCTAATTTTCCTAATCCCAGTCTTCAACCTGCCAATCCTGTCCACATTCACTGTGAGATAATCTCCCTGACACATGCATAATGAGTATATCTTAATGCTCAATGAATGTTCATTTGTAATTTCATTCTAAAACTTCCAGTTCCCTACTGTCAGCAAATTAAATCCAAAACTCTCTGGCTTTACAATATTTTCCTCACTTCTCTGGAATGTATTTCCTTCCCATTTCTACAAGTCAAAATCCCATTTGAATGGACCAGCTTAAAGCCAATGCTTCCACAGAATTTTCCCTGGTGACTCCCTCCATCCCAGTTCGAAGTAAACTACTCGCTCTCTTGAGATTATATCATACTGTATACATGTGCTTATTTTTACTCTCTCACTAAAGTTTCTGAAGCTAGATGAATTCTGCTCTCCTATATGAAATCTCATCACTAAACAACTATTAGTGTAATAACTGAATGAATTAATTAATGAACAAGAGGGTCCGAAGAGCACTGTGAGAGCCAGGGGCATAAGGGTGGAACATACTAGAAAGAGCTAAACAAGGTCCAGTAAACCATGAGATTCACAAAATTTAAGCATTTCTTGGGAATGCATCTATCTGACTGCAAAAATATTCAACAGAGAGCAAATGCCTGGAAAACTATTCATCTTACGGCAGGAATAACCCAATACGCTCCTCTAGATAGGCCCAGCAGATAACACACAATAACAAAGGAGCTGAACCACTTTTAAGGGTGGAATTCCAAATCCACCTGGGAGTTTAAGGAAAAAAGTGACTCCAAGAACACAGTGTAAGTTTTGCTTTTTCTTAAAGCTGGCAAGAAATCAATTAACTGATTCAGAAATTTCACTTCTAGAAATCTCTCCAGACATGGATTCTGCTCAATATCCAAACTCTGGGTGGCCTTCTTGTCTAGCTTAGCAATTTAGGCACTTATCCTTAAAAATGAGAAAGAAAAAGGAAAGGAAAGGAAAAAAGGAAAGATGGACAGTAAAATGGGTGATGCTCTGTGGTAGCACCTAGAAAACTTATTCTTTATTTTACTTTATTTTTTAAACGAAGGACAGGGGCGCCTGGGTGGCGCAGTCATTAAGCATCTGCCTTCGGCTCAGGGCGTGATCCCAGCATTCTGGGATCGAGCCCCACATCAGGCTTCTCCTCTAGGAGCCTGCTTCTTCCTCTCGCACTCCCCCTGCTTGTGTTCCCTCTCTCGCTGGCTGTCTTTCTCTGTCAAATAAATAAATAAAATCTTTAAAAAAAATAAAAAATAAAAAAAATAAACGAAGGACAGAACCGGCCACCTCGGTGGCAGGGTCGGTTGACCGCCGGACTCTTGTTTGGGTGAGGTCGTGATCTCTGGGTCCTGGGACAGAGCCCTACATCGGGCTCTGCACACAGCAGGGAGTCTGCTTGAGATTCTCTCTCCTTCTGCCCTGCCTGCTCATTGTCTCTCTCTCTCTCTCTAATCAATCAATCAATCAATCAATCTTTTTTAGGGGCGCCTGGGTGGCTCAGTTGGTTGGGTGTCTGCCTTCAGCTCAGGTCATGCTCTCAGGGTCCTGGGATCAAGCCCTACATCAGGCTCTCTGCTCGGCAGAGAATGTGCTTCTCCCTCTCACTCTCCCTCTGTGCGTGCGCTCTCTCTCTCAAATAAATTAATAAAATCTTTAAAAATAAATAAATCTTTTTTTTCTTAAATGGAGGACAGAAGGCAGTGGCCCACCATTTTTAAAGATTTTATTTTTAAGTAATCTCTACAGCCAACATGGGGCTGGAACTTAACACCACCGAGATCAAGAGGCGCATGCTCTACTGACTGAGCCAGCCAGGCACCCCTAGAAAACTCATTCTTTTTTTTTTTTTAAGATTTCATTTTTATTTATTAGAGAGAGAGAGATAGGAAGGAGAGCATGACGGGGTGGGGGGGAGCAGAGGGAGAGGAAGAAGCTGACTCCCCACTGAGCAGGGAGCCCGCCATGGGGCTCAGTCCCAGGACGACATGATCTCATATGACCTGAGCCAAAGGTAAATGCTTAATGGACTGAGCCACCCAGGCTCCCCTAAGAAACTCATTCTTCTTTTCTTTTTTTTTTTTTTTTTTGAAAGACTTTATTTGCTCATTTGACAAAGAGAGAGAGAGAGAGAGAACAAGTAGGTAGAGCACAGGCAGAGGGAGAAGCAGGCTCCCCCAGTAAGCGGAGAGCCCGATGTGGGGCTCAATCCCAGGACCCCGGGATCATGACCTGAGCCGAAGGCAGACATTTAACTGACTGAGCCACTCAGGCGCCCCTAGAAAACTCATTCTTAAAACCCAACCTCTCTCTCTGCCCAGGGCTCTAAACTTGACACAGTCTGTTAGCGAAACCTAGATTCACAGGTTCTAGCGGTGTGTCTTTGAATGAATTACTTCATCTCTTTAATCCTCAATTTCTTCATCTGTAAAACGGGGATAATAAAATCACCTCTTCTTGGTGGTACAGTGGGGATTAAGTGCGGAAACACATGGACTATTTGACACACCACAAGCATTCGCTATTGACTATTTTCTAAAAAAAACATTAAACATGAACTCATTAATGTTAGCTATTGTTATTATTGTTACTCTTACAGCCTTTATGCCTCAGCAGCGTATCAGTCATCTTCAGTGGCCAATGCAAGGAGGTAAGTCAGGGTAAACCTGTGGTATTTAACAGCTCTAAGCCACCAACTCAATGAATAAATAAAATTAGGCTTCAATGGTACTGCTTCACAAAGGGAAAGGACAAGAATATTTAGTCCACCGTAATATCCGTATTATTATTGTAAATAATCTCTCTCTTTGTGATTCTGATCATTTTCCCCCACAAAGCAATAATGAGACCTAGCTATTAAGTTTTTTCCAGGAAACCCTGGTAGCCAGTATCTTAAATAAACGGAGACAATTCAAGGAAAAGAAGCCCTGCCCATGGAGATTGCTCCTGAATTTTGCTAAGGATTGTTATTTTTGTACAGAAATATCCCTCATTCCAAGTGAATTCATGATGGAGAGTTAGCATCTGAGTCCTATCCAGCTTAAACACATTTTTAAAATGCTTTTCCAAATAAAAAGTTTCTTTCCTTTTCTTTTCTTTCTTTCTTTCTTTTTTTTCTTTTAAAGATAAAAACGGTTTCAAAGGCAAACATCTTTTAGTGTGGGCTGGCTAAGAAACGTGATCCACTTTAGTTTCTCTGAGACACCTTGGAACACAAGGGGGCAGGATGGGCATGAGGTTGACGAAGGGTCAGGACCTCAACAATAAGAATAAGGTCACCAGGCAGGCTTGAGAATGCCAATAGGTAGTTATATTCAAAACTCAGAAGAAGAGTGTAGGCCAAGATAAGAGGTAGGTAAGAGAGAACAACTTAAACTATGTATCCATAGAAACCAAGCTCTGCACACAAACAACTAATTTTAGATCTCTGTGAGACTGTTTTCTAGATCCTGGCAGTAGCCCTAAACAATAAAGAGGAAAAGCTTGCCACCCAAAGACAAAGACAGACTTTCAGCTTCTTTACACCTGTGGACCCCTGGAGCCTGCTCTGAACCCGAATTCACAACACAAGAATCATTCTGGTCTTTCTCAGGAGAATCTACCACCAGGCCCTGCTTACCTTCTAGTAAAACCTGCTCTCAAGAACCCTGACCAGGGTCCAAGGACCAAAGTCAAATGAATGCGCCTAATAGGATCTCCCCTACTAGCATCACTACAATACTAATTATGTGACCCTAGGGACACCACTTAGTATCTCGGAACTTCAGTTTCCTAAAATGTACAATGTGTATAAATATACCTATTTCTCAGGGTTGTTGTAGGTAGCTACATATCAGATGCTTAATAAATAGTTTTCTTCCAGTCTGCTTTCATTTTTTAAAAAAGTCTCCTCAGGGGCGCCTGGGTGGCTCAGTCTTAAGCATCTGCCTTTGGTTCAGGTCACGATCTCAGGGTCCTGGGATTGAGTCCTACATCGGGCTCAGCGGGAAGCCTGCTTCTCCCTCCGCCACTCCCCCTGCTTGTGTTCCCTCTCTTGCGCGCTCTCTCTCTCTGTCAAATAAATAAAATCTTTAAAAAGAAAAAAAAAGTCTCTTCTGGTCTTATTTATAAACCAATTCCACCTCAGCCTTGCTTTCTTGCTTCACCTAGCATCTTGAATAATCTGTTCTTCAAATACTCAATAGATCCACAAAATCCTTTTTTTCTTTTTGTATTTTTTAATTTTTCTAATTTTACAAATTTGTATTATTTTCATGTTCAAAATTAGACATCTTAAAATGACTGATGTACACCTGAAACTTACAGAACATACTGTATGTTAACTGTATTGGAATTAAAATTAAAAACTTGATTAAAAAATGATTGAGTTGGCATAAATAAAATTAAAAGAACATTTCATATCCCTTTCAGCTCCTTTCCATCATGGACTCTTCAAGCAGTTATGGCTTTATAAAAAAATTGCTTCACCCCGCACTCTCTGACTACAAGTATTCCCAGAGACGACTCCTACCAGGTGGCCCCTGTACACATCCATTTCTTTCTTTATAGCTTAGGGTTACTCCTGGAAATCTCTTAGACCCAGTAGTCATTGGAGCCACAACATTCATAATACAAGTTCACATTTTTTATTTCTGCACTAATATAAAAAAGGGGGCTTAATATACAGAGATGCCACAATAAAGACAAGGAGTCTGATTGGCCTACCATAAGATTAGTGACAGGCTCTCTCATTCAGAGTTTAAACCCCCAGTGACCCCTACTGGACAAAGAGAGATACAGAAGGCTGAGTTTTATAACTAAGACAAAGAGATTCTGTGACTGCTTTTATTCTAGTGAAATTTGCACACACAGAACGCTCATTATACAAGCTCAAGCTTGCCCCCGAAACGCACACACACACCATAAAAGGCAGCAATACTAGGTCCAGTCAGCTCACTCCTTTCACGAAAACATTATCACCTCAAAGTTGGTTGGCTTACTGGCTGCCCCAACTGGATCCCCAGTATTCACAGCTTTGTGATGAGTTCTATAGAAGAAAGAACAGGCAGAGAAGCAGCAGTCACTGGCACACAATCCCTGCCCCCCCCCCCACCCTACATTTTTCCATTTCCAAAGCTGACTCACTCTCAGCTCAGCCCAGACTCCCCACCAGCAGTCAGGGCCACTATGTGTGCCCAGTGAGTAATGCTTCCCTGATGCATCCTCCCAGCTGCCTCTGACTTAACAAGTCATAAAAGGAAATATGGGTAACAGTTTTAAGGGAAGAGAACACATGCTCCATCCTGGAGACAGGGATAGTTCCTCTCAGCCCTCTGCAGGGACTCAGAGCTATAGTGAATTTCCTCGAACGGCAGCCAGGTGGCAACGTGGAAACAGCCAAAGGCAGAAACACCGGCGAGGACAATAAATCCTTGCTCTCTCAAATCTGAGGACAACAGATTCTATTTCGGATAAAACCAAAAGTCATGGGCATTAGGGAGAGCCCAACCCAGCCTAGAGGTTGGTTATGGTTCATCCACCATAGACTGCTTGTCTAGCAACAGCTTGCCCAGTGGAGACGGCAAACCAGGTCAGTACTGAACTACCTACTATCTTCAGCCTCATTTTTAAGGCAAAAGCCTAATGAAAACCGAATCTCAAAGAAAGGGAGCAGCCTCTTAAATACCTGCCCATTTACCCTCAAGTTCCCAAAGGAGGGCAATGAGGAAAAAGATGCACTGGGTTTTTGATTAGTGACTGGCACACCCCATATTCAACAAACCCTATACAGATAATAGTTGTAGTTCAACTTTCCCCAATAGATATTCCTGGAATATCTAAATCTCTGAAGCTTATCTCAAACATTTTGGAAATGACTGTCAAGAGCGAGATAATTTTTGACACAACTTACTTTAAAGATACTTTGAAGCAGGGGTGCCTGGGTGGCTCAGTCGGTTAAGCAGCTGTCTTTGGCTCAGGTCATGATCCCAGGGTCCTAGGATTGAGCCTGGCATCGGACTCCCTGCTCAGTGGGAGTCTGCTTCTCCCTCTCCTCCCTGTTCATTCTCTCTCTCTCTCACTCTTGCTATCTCTGTGTGTCTCTCTCTCTCACTATCTCTGTCTCTAAAATAAATAAAATCTTTTTTTAAAAAAAGATACTTTGGTTCTGTTTTTTTTAAGATTTTATTTACTTGACAGAGAGACAGAGAGCACAAGTAAGCAAAGTGGCAGGCAGAGGGAGAGGAAGAAGCAGGCTCTCCACTGAGCAGGGAGCCCCACATGGGGCTTGATCCCAGGACCCTGGGATCATGACCTGAGCTGAAGACAGACACTCAACCAAATGAGTCACCCAGGCACCCCCCAAAAAAGATACTTTGAAGCAATAATCCTTGATGAATTATCAAACAGCATAGCTTCAATTAACCAGGACTTAACTAAATTGGGTCTGCACTCTACTGTTAAGTGAAAAAGAATCACCTCAAATACATGATATCACTGATTTTTTTTAAGATTTCCTTGAAATCTGGGCACTTTCAGTACAGTTGCTTACATTTTTCTCTTACCTATAATCCATGGGTCCCTGATACCTTGGAATAAAACTATTACCCAGCTCAGTTTTTGATTAAACCTATACTACTGAAGATCCTAATTTATCAAGAAAGAAAGAAAGAAAGAAAGAAAGAAAGAAAGAAAGAAAGAAAGAAAGAAAGAAAGAAAGAAAGAAAGAAGGAAAAAAAGAAAGAAAAGGGAAAAGAAAATGGAAGAAAGGAAGAAAGAAAAAAAATTACCTATGATATTACCTATGACAAAATTACCTAATGACTAAGACCAAAAAGATATGTATAAAAATGTTCAAGAAGAGTGAAACAGAAAGTACCCTTTGGTAACCCTGGATTAACAAGAATATTTGATTAAGCACATATCACATTTTACCACTACATTAAGCAGTTCAAGAACGAGAGGAGGAGGTGCCAGTTCCAGTTCTGTTCCTAGTTCATCATATGACTGTAGGATCATTTAATCACACTGGATCTGTTTATTCATTCATAAAATGAGCTGACATTCTAGAGCTCTACATTCTTTCCTAGCCCTAAACTTCTATGGTTCTGTGAAATATTTAGTTGCCTAGGTTCTGTGTTGTTACCCATAACAACAACAATAATAACAAATTACAAAGCACTCTTGCAATACCCTTTAAGGCCTTACAATCTAACTAGGGAAGTCGTATGTGTATAAATAATTATAGCATAAGGCAGTACGCTGTGTCACGAGGGTGGCAAGACCACAAGGATTTGGTGAACAAGAAATTTGGAAGTTTAGTCAATGAAACGGTCATTTTCAGTTGGAGAAATTAAAAAAAAGGGGGGGGAAGGGTTTCCATGTATGAGGCACATAAACTGGGTCTAAGAGAATGCGTAGGATGTCAAAGGTCTGAAATGAGAACAGACATCCCAAGGAGGAAAGATGGCATGAGCAAGAAAACAAAAACGAGAACGTACAAGGGAAGCTAGAGCACAGGGTTTGTGTATTTGAGAGCGAGAGCGTGAGCGAGAAGTTGGGCCAACTTCAGGTTGTATGTGGCAGACTTAACATGCATAGTTATCTCCATTCTTTCTGAAACCTCAGGAAAATCACAGTCAAGGAATAAAAAATGGCACAAACCCACGGAAAAGAAGAATAAAAAATATCAACAGAAGTTTGAAAAACTGCAGAGTGGAGAGATCAACGGTCGCTAATTTACATTTCACCTTAATCTTTCTGCTAAGTGCCCATGACCAGTAGGGAACAGTCAGAAACCAGTGATCTGTGCTGCAGGGCTCCGGAAAGCCTGGGGAACTGGATGTACCACGGGTCTCTGAAGGCTGAGGGAGCAGAAAGAAGCTGCAGGGGGAGGCTGAAAAGAAGACCAGTTGGAAGTCTTCAGGCCCACACGAGGTCAGAAGCGTGCCTTACTAAAAATAGGGGTATTAAGTGAAATCTGACATCATGAACAAGCCTCTCCACCCTGCCCCACTGTCCTGATTGGCAACCCCAGAGCTCTGGCTGCCAGGCTTCCGAGGCCCCAGTAGCAGACTGGCCAATTCCTCTCTGGAGGGAAAGACCTCCCCCTACCTGGTGATTCATTAAGAGTACACCCATCAGCAAGTCCCACCTACCAGCTTTTTAGGCTTCCATTCAGCTTTTTTAAGGGCTAAGTCTTAAATAAGAACACCAAGAAACAGCGAACATTTTAAGAGAGTCTCCAACATGAAAGACAGAGACCAAAATGAACAAACAAAAAGAGCTGGAAACAGAGACAATATTGGAAGCAGAGGAAAACATCGAGGGGATTGGGGGCACTGTAATTAATATCCTCAGAGAGAACTAAGGCAGTACTGCCATAAACCAAGAATAAGTAGTATAAAAAGGGAACACTCAGAAAATCTTTTAAACACTTAGAAATAAAAAATACAGGGATGCCTGAGTGGCTCAGTTGGTTAAGCGTCTGCCTTCGGCTCAGGTTATGATCCCAGGACGAGTCCTACATGGGGCTCCTTGCTCAGAGGGGAGCCTGCAGCTCCCCCTGCTTGTGCTCTCTCTCTCTGACAAATAAATAAAATCTTTTTCTTTTAACATGGCTTTTTTTTAAGTTTTGATTCACCTTTTTTTTTTTTTAAGATTTATTTATTTATTTAACAGAGAGAGAGAGGCAGCAAGAGAGGGAACACAAGTAGGGGGAGTGGGAGAGGGAGAAGCAGGCTTCCCGCTGACCAGGGAGCCTGACGCGGGGCTCGATCCCAGAACACCGGGATCATGACCTGAGCCGAAGGCAGACGCTTAACAACTGAACCACCCAGGTGCCCCAAATAAATAAAATCTTTTAAAAAAAAATCTTTTTTTAAAAAAAATATTTTATTTATTCGACAGAGATAGAGACAGCCAGCGAGAGAGGGAACACAAGCAGGGGGAGTGGGAGAGGAAGAAGCAGGCTCCTAGCGGAGGAGCCTGATGTGGGCTCGATCCCAGAACGCCAGGATCACGCCCTAAGCCGAAGGCAGACGCTTAACCGCTGTGCCACCCAGGAGCCCCTTTTAAAAAATATCTTAGAGTAGCTTCCTAAAGAAAGATACATAAGCAGTAAATAGTTTTAAGACTTTGCTAATCTGAAAATCTTTGTCTGAAAATATTTTAATTTCTCTTTGGTAAGAGTTTGAGTATAGACTTCTAGGTTGCAAATTTAAAGGCGTTCCTCCTTCTGTCTTCCAGTTTGCTATTGAGAAGTCCAATGCCATTCTGGTTTCTGACTTTTGTTTGTGACCTGATGTTGTTTGACAGCTGTTAGGGTTTTATTTTTATCCCTGGTGTTCTGAAACACTATGATGATGTGCATTGGTGAGGATCTTTTTTAACTTGCTGATTTTTCTCTGTGGGTCGTTTTCATTTTGAAAACACGTCTTTCATTTATTAGTTCTTTGATAATTTCCTCCCTTCCATTTTCCCTGATACTTCTGTTGCATATTGAGCTAATTTGATGGCTACTCTAAGATATATTCCAATGAAGGGATAGAGTGAACCAAGAAAAATGGCAGCATGAGATCCAGGAAACATGGGATCCAACACAGAAGAGAAGTAAAGGAATTTCCCAGTATGATGGTGTAGGAAGTCCCAGAATGACAACTTTACTAAAGGCTTGAGTTGGAGGACAGAATTGGAGAAAAGAAAGCTCCTGGGGGATGTCTCGAAAGAAAATATTGAACCAAAAGATTGATTTAAAAAAAAAAGATTATTTGATATTTTCCAACACACTGAGAGCTGTCTTAGCTTTCCATGGGAGAGCACAGAGATAGGGCCACAGAACAGTAAACAAATGATAAAATAAGGCAATTATTAATTCCAGGGGGGGAATAAGTCAATCGAGGAAGAAAATGTAATTATAAAATATATGTGACTCACCTTTAGGCAAATATTTATATAATCATAATAACCTAAACACTGAATACCACACAATAGTAATGATGTGTGACAATGGGAAATAGGGAAAGGGGGAAAATGGCAGGGATGAAAGAACTAAATCCTAATCTTCAATGGTAGATCATCAACAGATAATGTCTAAAAATGAAAAATCAAGAAGCACTAGCACAAGGGTGTATTTAAGAAATGTAGTAGAGGGGCACCTGGCTGGCTCAGTCAGTAGACAATGCAACTCTTGATCTCAGGGTTGTGAGTTCAAGCCCCACGGTGGGCTGGAGTCTACTTTAAAAAGAAAAGAAAAAGAAATGTAGTGGAAAACACTAAAAGAAATAGCTAAATGATTTGGAAGCAGTTCTCAAAAGTGGGGAGGGATAGATTACTTTTGTTATAAGCCTCATTGTAATATTTAACCTTTTAAAACAAGAATAAATATAATTTTGGGGCGCCTGGGTGGCTCAGTTGGTTAAGCATCTGCCTTCAGCTCAGGTCACGATCTTGGGTCCTGGGATCAAGCCCAAGTCGGGCTCCCTGCTCAGTGGGGAGTCTGCCTCTCCCTCTCCCTCTGCCCCCCCCCACCAGCTCATGCTCTTGCGTGTGCACACACTCTCTCTCAAATAAAATTTTTTTTTAAAAAAAGAATAAATATAATTTTGATAAAAATAATTGTATAGAAAGTCAGACTGAATTATGGAAGGTCTTAAATGACAAGATGAGTTTTGGATTTTATCCTATAGATGACAATGAGCCCCTAAGAGTCCACTCCTACTTAAAAAACAAACAAACAAAAACCAAAAAGATGTTTGGAATCCCAGCCCCAACATGGATTCCCTTAACATTCTCATTAATTGGTATGTCAGAATATGTCTCCCTTACCACTGCTCAACCTTATGATTAAAGGACTTTAGCTCATAACCAAAGGGAGAGAAGATCTGTACACACCATGGGCAGGTACACAAAACATGTCCAGGTCAAGACCGCGGCTTCTGCTCAGACTCATCGGAGTCAGTGAGTCAGGTGGTGACTTCTGAAACAGCCTGACCACAGATTACCCTCAGGGGGCTCCCAAATCCAATCCATGCTGGAGAACAGTTTTCCCTGGGTCTTTTGGCACTTCAGGCTCAAAGTCTCTTCTAATGATGTGTCATTTCATGGAGAGATATAGGGAGAAGCACAACTAACAGGGAGGACGAATATTGCCAAGCAGAGCCCAGGCAAGTCCAGTATCTTCTCTAAGACACGTTCTCTGATTCGGTCCCTTCTGATTCATGTCCTTCTTACCCAAAGGTCAGTTTTAGTCCCACAACAGACCTACCTAGTAGTATTAGCCCAAAACAGCCCATGATCAGCCAGAAGGATGAACAATTAAAGACAGCACCAGGGGCACCTTGGTGGCTCAGGTGGTTAAGCGTCTGCCTTCAGCTCAGGTCATAATCTCAGGGTCCTGGGATTGAGCCCCACAACAGGCTCCCCGCTCAGCGGGAGTCTGCTTCTCCCTCTCCTTCTGCCCCTTTAATTAATAAACAAACAAACAAACAAACAAACAAACATAAATACAGTACCAAATAGTAAGCTTTCCTCCCTCCCTTTCCAATTCTGAGGTTTATATATTTGGGGTTTTTTGGGTTTGTTTGGTTTTTTTTTACTTTTCTCATTGTTTGTTTGTTTTTAAGATTTTATTTATTTACTTGTCAGAGAGAGAGAGAGCACAAACAGGGGGAGAGGCAGGCAAGGAAGAGGGAGACGCAGGCTCCTTGCTTCTCCTGCCCAGCAAGGAGCTTGATATGGAACTTGATCACAGACCCTAGGATCATGACCTGACCTAAGGGCAGACACTTAACTGACTGAGCCACCCAGGTGCCCTTGCTTATGATATTTCTTAAAGAGAGGCAATATCTTCTGTCTTATGCTACCAAAAAGTCCTCCATGCCACTTTCGGATAAATGATCCATAAAGCACAAAAGCAGCAACTGATATTGCTAAGCCATCTCTCCCCAGATATTTGAGACCTGAATCCTGACAACAGAATACAAGCAATAAGTACCCCCTCTCTTATTTTGAAAACTGCTGATTTAGCCTCCAACCTCATAATTATAGACTCTGGTAAGTATTAAAGCACAGTAGTGACCAGGAGCACTGTCTTACAATCTTAATATAAATGGGAGCCTGGGGGTGCCTGGTTGACTCAGAATGGGGGTACGGGGGTGGGAGGAGCATGTGACTCTTGATCTTGGGGTCGTGAGTTCAAGTTCCATGTTGGGTGGAAAGATTACTAAAAATAAGTTAATTAATTAATAAAATAAAACAAATGGAAGCCCAAATACCTAACCAACTTTAGTGATCTGCAATATGAAGAGATACCAAAATTTACTATCCTTTCTCCTGATTGTAAGGTTCCCCCACTTCTCAGCTTCATCTATACACACCAATTCAAAGAGGGGGGGGGAAAAGAAATTTAACTGAGGTTAGAGCAAAGATCCAGCTCTTGCCAAAACACTGGAGGAAACTGAAAAAAAACAAAACAAAAAAATAAAAACACTGGAGGGAACCAGAGTACTTTTGGCAATGAAGTCCCTGAGATTTGACCTTCTGATATCTAGGCAAGTTCCTGTATCTAATATACCAAGGGAAATGACATACTTGCAGCCACCATGAGCCTGTGAGGTTCAATTCCAAGACACAGATCCTGCTAGCCAGAGAGTTAATGCAGAGAGTGTAGGAGCACAGCACACTGCGTGTCATGAGATGTCTCACCCAGATATGAACACAGTACACCCAGGACAGGCAGAGACTTGACCACATGCTTTAAAGGTACATGAACAGCACTGCCCACACCAGCGCTCATGGGAAAGGAACTAAAAAACAGGTGACGTTTCTTGTGATCTATGCCAGTCAATCATTCTGACTGCCCAGGCAACCGTTCTATTCAACACCTCCCTCCAGCCTCAATCAAGGTTCCTGTCTCCACCTGCTCCTCTGACATCATCCTGTCATTATATTTTCTTTGAAATGCCTTTGATGAAAAATGAGTCATCTCTTCCTGCCGGCACAAGCCTAAGCCTCTTCCTGGAGTCATTCTTTTTTGTCAATCCTCTGAGGGCAGGGCGCCCCCCAGCGGTTCCTCCAGCTGCTGTCTCTACACCTCCTAGGAAAGACTGTCTGAGAGCAAGATCAACAGCCTGGAGGAAAAAATTTAAGAAATGAAAGTGAGGTTCTCAGTGGAGCTGGAATGGGGCCTGTGACCCAAAACATAAACTATCTATGTGGTGTGTATGGATGAAGTTGAGAAGATAAATAAGAACTAGAGTAGGGCACAGAGAGACACACTTAAAACTTGGAAAGCCTTCAACCTCAGGGCATTCCCCTTAAAAGGTTTTGTTCCTCATACAGGGTGCCATCAAGTATTCTTCTGCATGAAGTTACCACATACCTAAATTCCTCGTCTTTAGGCTTTAGGGAAACAGTAACCTGCCCAGTGCTCAAGACAGTGGTGCTTAAGTTCAAGATTCAAAGTGGCGGGGGGCGCCTGGGTGGCACAGCGGTTAAGCGTCTGCCTTCGGCTCAGGGCGTGATCCCGGCGTTCTGGGTTCGAGCCCCACATCAGGCTCCTCCGCTATGGGCCTGCTTCTTCCTCTCCCACTCCCCCTGCTTGTGTTCCCTCTCTCGCTGGCTGCCTCTATCTCTGTCAAATAAATAAATAAAATCTTTAAAAAAAAAAAAAAAGATTCAAAGTGGCGGGAATAAGGGGACAAGCACAAACTGACAAAATACTATTCACACATACAAATCATCCTAAATTTTTTTGATAACAGCTTTATTGAATTTAATTCACACACCATACAATTCACCCTTTAAAGTGTACAATTCAATAGATCTTAATATATTCAGAGAGTTGTACAACCATCACCACTATGTAATTTTAGAACATGTCACTACTACCCCCCAAAGAAACCCCATATCCATCAGCAGTCATGTCCCATTCCACCCTCTCCTAGCCTTGGCAACCACTAACCTACTTATTGTCTCTGTGGACTTGCCTATTATGTATAATGGAATCAAATAGTATGTGGTCTTCTGTAACAGGCTTCTTCCACTTAGCATGTTTTTAAGTTTGATCCATGTTAGCATCAATTAGTACTTCATTCCTTTTGATTGCTGAATAATATTCCAATGTATGGATATGACACATTTTGTTTACCGATTCATCCGGATATTGATGGATCCATCATTGATGGATATTTGGGTTGTCTCCACTTTTGAGCTATTGCGAATAATGCTCCTGTAAGCAATTGTATACAAGTCTTATGTGAACATACAGATTTGTTTCTCTTGCTTAGTGGAATTACTGGGTCTATCTTTAACTTTTTAAGGAACCACTAAATTATTTTCTGAAGCAGCTGCACCATTTTCAATTCCCACCAGCAACACGTGAGGGTTCCAATTTCCCCACATCCTCACTATGTCTTTCTGATTAGTAGTCATTCTAGTTGGTAAGAAGTGGTATTTTCATCATGGTTCTGATTTGCATTTCCTTAATAACTACTGATGTTGAGCATCTTTTCATGTGCTTATTGGTTACTTATCTTCTTTGGAGAAATGTCTGTTCAAATATTTTGCCCATTTTTGATTGAGTTGCCTTTTTACTCTTATATTTAAAATGTATAAAGACTAGGGGTACCTGAGTGGCTCAGTCGGTTGGGCGTCTGCCTTCAGCTCAGGCCATGGTCCCAGAGTCCTGGGATCAAGCCCCACATTGGGCTCCCTGCTCGGCGGACAGCCTGCTTCTACCCCTGCCCTCATTCTCTTGTTCTCTTTCTCTCTCAAATAAATAAAACCTAAAAATAAAATAAAATATATAGACTGATAGAATTTAAGGCCCTTAGTAAACATATGATTTGCAAGTATTCTCTCCCATTCTGTGCTGTGTCTCTTCACTTTTTAAATAGTGTCCTTTGAAGCAATAAAATTTTTAATTTTGATCAAGTCCAATTTACCTGTTTTTCCTTTTGTTGCTTGTGCTTTTGGTGTCATATTCAAGAAATTGTTGCTTAATCCAAGGTCGCCAAGACTTAGTCCTAAGTTTTCTCCTAATAGTTCTATAGTTTTAGCTCTTACACATAGGTCCATGAACCATTTTGAGCTTTTGCATATAGTATCAGGCAGGAGTCCACCTTCATTCCTTTGCATACAGATATCTGGTTGTCCCAATGTAATCTGTTGAAAAGACGATCCCTTCCACATTGAATTGTCTTGGCACCTTTCTCAAAAATCAATTGATCATAAATGTAGGGGGTTAATTTTGGGCTCTCAATTCTATTCCATCGATCTATATGTCTATTCTCATGCCAGGACTACACTGTCTTGATTGCTGTAGCTTTCTGATAATTGGGAACATGAGTCCTCCAATTTTGTTCTTCTACTTCCAGATTATTTTGGCTATTACAGACCCCTTGCATTTCTGTATGAATTTTAGGGTCAACCCGTCAATTTCTGCAAAAAAGCCAGCAGGGATTTTGGTGGGAACTGCACTGCGTCTGTAGATCAACTGGGGGACACTGCCATCCTAACAATATTAATTCTTCCAGCTCATGAACATCTAAGGTAAGAAGCAATCTGAGCCACTGTCTTCTGAGACGTTGAGACATAAATATTTAAATTTCCTTATGCTCTGTCAAATACTTAGCACACTGGGGCGGTCTGAGTGGCTCAGTTGGTTGAGCATCTGGCTCTAGATTTTGGCTCAGGTCCTGATCTTAGGGTTGTGAGATCAGGCCCCACATTAAGCTCTGTGCTCAGCTCAGAGTCTGCTTGTCCCTCTCCCTCTGCTCCTTTCCCCACCCTCTGTCTCTCTCGCAAATAAATAAATAAATAAATAAATAAATAAATAAATAAATAAATAAAATATTTTTTTAAAAAACAGCACACTGGAGATAACTTGATTTTAAGGCCTTCCCCCCAAAGAAGTAATATACTAAAAGATACTAATTAAACAGCCTCAAAGTATCTTTCGTATTACAACACATTATGCTTTTTAACAAGTTTCCAAAACAGCTGAGTACTCTAAGACCTAGAGACTCAGCCAAGCTTACTGAAAGGAATAGCAAAAGCCCTGTGATCTGCCAGGCCCCGCTGGCCTTGGCTCATTCCACTTTAGTGAAGGACAAAGAGTAGAATAACCACGACCCATTTCTCCACTACAAATGCCTTAAATAAGACAAAATAAAATGTTCAGAAATCGTTTTGTATGTTCTTTTATATAAATTGGCCACAAATCATTTCTGAGAGAAATATGTCTTTGTATCAGTACCACAGTAGGGAACCAGACATTTTTAATAAAATGGACTTGTGTGTACCAATTGGGTTGGAAGAGTGGACACAAACTTAGTAACTCTTAATGCTG
The DNA here is from genome assembly GCF_024610735.1 of Ursus americanus. Taxonomy (NCBI): domain Eukaryota; kingdom Metazoa; phylum Chordata; class Mammalia; order Carnivora; family Ursidae; genus Ursus; species Ursus americanus. The sequence goes on from NC_142159.1 coordinate 1,222,088, forward strand.
TATTTATATAACAAACAATTTGCACTAAAATTTGTTTATTTAGAGTGGCTGGGGTAAGGGGTGCTGGTCTGACAGGGGTCGGAGGGATGGCAGCAGTGGGGACACTAAAGGCCCACCTAGCCCTCCTTTGGGTTGCCACTATATTTACTAAACCAGAATAAAGGCAAAGAATAGTACAACTTTATGTAATATATGAATTATATAATTAAAATTATGTAGTTAAATAAGCAAAAAGCTAACCAAAGGCAGTCCACTAGCAACCATCAACCCTGACCTCTTCAATCACTCAGCAAAGCTCCCACTTTCAAACATAATTAAATGCCTCTTGGGTGTACCAGGCAATGATATTTCCATGCATAACTCTAATCCTCTCTAAATCCTACTCTTTCAAGTAAGAATTATCACCCCCATTTTACAGAAGAGGAAACTGAGACTGACAGAGATTAAGTAACTTGTCCAAGATCATACAGCTAATAAGCGGCAGAGCCGGGATTCAAACCCAGGCATCTTCAATTCTTTATCTGGTGATTCTTCCACTAGTCCAGATATTTGGGCTTTCCAAATATCCCAAACCTCTTATCATGCTTCATCCCAAGGCTTTCAAGGAACAGAACACAGAGAAGAGCAGCCGAGGCCCACTCCAACACTGTTCTGAGTGCAACTGGCTTTCCTTGACCAAGAAAGCAGCATGGGAGAGGGAGGGAAAGAGGCAGAGGTGAAGGGGGGAAGAAAGGAGGTTGGGGGCAGGGACAAAGAGAGAAATATGACCAAAGACAAAGATGGACATCAGTGAAGAAGTGTGTGAGGGAGTTCACCTTGTAGCTAAAAATGAAACTGAAAAAGGGCAGGCAGCCCTGGCCAAGAAAGATAAGACGACTTCAGTCAAAACTACTAACTTTTTTTTCTTTTACTGATGATTTCCATTTCTCCTCTGTAAATAGAAGTTAAAATATCACTTAATCACTGTTTAATCATTCTCCAAGTTCGGGGGGGGGGGCTGTTGTTAACTACTTATATTCTGACAGCTTCCAGCATGCTCCTAGAAAACTCTGGGGGGAGCTAAGGAGACCATCAAAAGATGGCTAAAGCTAACAAGAAAGCAGAAAGAAATTTTCAGTAAGCGTAAGGCCCCCAAACCACCTTACCAAGCCGGAAGTTTTATATTAAGCTCACAGGCCACTTGTTCCTTTAGCGTTTCGATCTGACACCTAATCCACGCATGGCTACAGCTCATGGGATTCCATGAGTGAGACGCCAGGCCAGAATTTCACTCCCGAGGGCCAGGGCTTTAAGACTGCTGGAATGTGCCTAGTAAAGACGTGGGGGTGGTGTCTGGGCAGCTGAGAGCCTCCACAAGGGGATTCAGTAAGGACAACTGCTTTCCCTCCGCCCAAGACTACGAATTTAAAAATAAATCTCAGTGACCCTCATGCCTTAAGAATCATTTGGGAAAGAATGTTGTCGAATCCAACAATTTCCCCAATTTGGGTGAACCAGAGGGAGGGGAAAAAAGATACGTTCTTACCATCCCTCTCAAGGAGTCTGACTGGACAAAGTAACAAGGGAAATCCCAAGTTGGCTTCCCCAAAAGCCAAGGCTTATAAAGTACGTATTTCTAAACTTCTTGTATTTGCAGATTTCGGGAAGGATGTTCATGCATGTGTAGCACCTATGAGGCACTACGATTATGTTCGTATATAATGTATTTTTAAAAGGCAAAACTGTAACTATAAAGCAGTTTGCTAGCAGGCCTCTGTGGACTGCCCGTCATACTGACGACAGGGACACAGCCTCAAGGCTTCATGCTCCTCTCCTGGAATTTGTAAATAGAAGGCAGTGGGGGAATAACTGTTTCCCTGACAGCCTAGATACAGCGGAAATCCCCTTCTCGGTGATCCCCGTTTCTCAACTTGATTAAAATAACTACCACCCAGATTCTTGGAAATTGGCATTTTCCTTATTCAACTGGGAGCTTTGTCACCATGGCAGTGCAGCTTTTCTTTTGAGCCAAATAGCTACAGGATTTCAGCATTATTCTCACCCAACTGATTCTTAAGACTTGAGGGTCACTGGGAACAGCCTAAGGGCACTTGAGAAGGCCAAGGCTGTCCCATTTACCACAGCTGCTGGTAAAGATAGCAAAGTAAACAGTGCATAGAGCAGAACTGAGACGTTTCCACAAAGTCACCTAATGGAGCTGACTCTCTGAAAGGTTGTATTACCAATGCCAATTAGAAACTGGGCATGGGGCTTGCAGCCCTACCTTGCTCTACCCACACAAATGCTCCTACCACCACCACCATCCCCCTCTCAGCAATAAAAACGTTATAAATGGCACATGGAGTGGTTCCTGAACCGTTCTCTGATGTCCCCTCCTTGCACAGCAAAATGATGAAAATCTAGAAAAGTCCTAGATAAGACACCCTGTGAGGGGCGTCTAGGTGGCTCAGTCGGTTAAGCGTCTGCCTTCGGCTCAGGTCATGATCCTAAGGTCCTGGGATGGAGCCCCCGTCAGGCTCCCTGCTGGGTGGGGAGTCTGCTTCTCCCTTTCCCTCTGCCCTTCCCCCCTGCTTGTGCTGGCTCTCTCTCAAATAAATAAATAAAATATTTTTAAAAAAGAGAAAGAAAGAAACAAACAAACAAACCCTGTTAGGTGGCCCAACACCTGAGGCTCTACAGGTCAATCATGGTTGTTGAAGTTTTTGTTTTATTGGGTTTTTTGGGGTTTTGGTGGTGGTGGTGGTGGTGGTTTTTTGTTTTAGGTTTTTTTTCTGGGGTGAAGCAGCAGCATATGTGGCTGAAAATAACCCATTTTCCTTTCTTAGGATTGAGAAAGCAGCTTTGACCTTTGTGACAATGTGATATTTTGAACCAACAAAAGCTGCAAGAGCCTGACAACAGGTAGAATGGGGCAGGGTTACAAAGACCAGAACAGCTGCAGGCCCTCCCATTCCGAAGCTCCTTCTGCCTCTGTATCTAAGAAACACTGACTGCATAGACTGGCCCCCCTCACTGCGGCTGATTTACATGCAGCAAGGGCTATCTTTCACAAACCATTTTTCTTATTAGCTACTTATTTCTGATAGCGCCCCCAATGCTCAAAACAAAAATAGTTTAAAAAAATGTTTTAAGGATGAGAAATTACCTAGCTTTACTGCTTACCAGTAGTTCCCAGAAGGAAGAACATTAGGAAGAAAAGAAAACGGTATAAGGAGCTCCATTCTTCCCCAACTGCCCTTTTCACTGAGTAAATACCACTGATCCTTGATACCTAGGAAAACCCCACCTCAACCTATTTGAGACCAAACTAGCATTCAGTGCCTTGTGTTTTAAGATTTTTCCAAGCTCCAAATGAACAGAAACTCCATCTCTTCCAGTTCTATGACCAAATCAGGATAAGAGAAAACTACAGCCTTGCTGAGGTATCTCCCCAAGTACACACACTACCATCTTTTCTCAAGTTGAACCAGGGGACCGTGTGAGCCCCTTGAAAGCTGTGACTATGCTTGTATTTTCAACACCTAGTTCTGCACCTTGCAAAGAATGGAATTCAACAAATGTTTGTTGACCTTAACTATCCTTTTGGATTCCAAGTGATACAAACCCTCGTCCTCCTGTAACTATGGTCACCAATCTCCCTTCTCTCAAATCTCTAGGCCAATGACAGTGACTCCCAGTCTTGGAAATCAAAACACAGCTCCAAGTTTCCAGACTATCCCAAAAGATGCCAGATAATTCTCAAATACGTCTTTGAAACAGAACACATTTTAACCCTCTTGTAGTTCATATTGGCTGGCGTTTTTGTTAAGGAAAGGAACTGAAATAAAATTAAACAAAAGAAGTCACAATTCCCCCAAAAAGCAGGGTGTAAAAACAGTTAAAGGGTCTTTCAAAGGACTGTTCCCCTCCAAGGCTTCAAAGGCAAGCAACGTGATTCAGAGAAACCTGGGTCATGGTTTCATCTTGTCATTAAGCAGCTGTGTCACTTGAGGAAAGTGTCCTTTAACGTCTCTGGGTGGGCTCTTCCTCATCTACCTCTTTATGATACTATGAATTTGGGGTTGATCCCAGAACGCACTAAACCTCTAGAGCTAAACCACTGATGCTTAGTGGGTAAAATGTCAATGCAGTTCTAACTGGCCTAACCTAAGCAGTAATTTCCTACAGAAAAAGATGGCCTAAAACAGGAAGAAAATAAAGGAAAGAAAAGGCCTCCTATGCAAGGGATAATAATCACAACTTAGTGGAGGACCCAAGAGGAAGAAAGTGGAAGCTGGGACTACAGAACTTAAATGAAGACTCTTAAGGGTGTCCCCCACCCCCAGCCACTCGCTCTCTCCCAGCCTCCTTTAAAGAATCCTGAACACTGAAAATTAAGAAATGCAAAAGGCAAACATACAAATCAGCATTCTGAACAAGAGAAAAAATTGCTGAGAGCTATAAAACAGGAGAAGAAAATAAGGATTTAAAAAACAGAAGAAATAAAAACAGAAAGCAAAAAAAGATACAGGAGAATCACAACACACTTGCGTTTAACTGCACAAATCTGACCAGAGAGAGCAAAAATTTAAATACACACAGAGGTCTGCTCAAGCATCCACTCAGCGAGGTTGTGCACTAAGACAAGGTTATGCACCAGGGTGAACGTGAGAGAGAGTGCGGGGATCTGAGACGTGAGCAAGTCTTGGTTCCCATGTGCCTCTTACACTGTGGGCACCTTGAATACTCAGTATGATTCTAGTGTTTGAGAATACTTATTTTTTCATATGAAATGTCCCCTACTTACAAGCCAACTACTTCATATGGTGTTCTAACTCTGTCCCGGCATACACACAAAGCCGTGTTTATATACTTTGATTTGTGGGTCATTTAAGGTATTTTTCCAAGATGATTTTGATTATTTGGGATTTTCACTTTATATGCTGACTTTAGGATCTAACCTCTTGCAAGAGGTAAGATGAGACTTGGCCCTGTGGGGAAGACAGGGCAGACATGGAAACCCTTCCTAAAAGCTAAAGACAAAACAGAAAAGGCCAAGAAAGAGACAACTGACTTACATTTCTGTGTTACTCCTGAGCCACCCCCAGACTTGGGAAAGGAGGTAGCAAGCTTATAAAATAGCCCAGAGGCTTGCTTGGGGCGGGTGGCTCAGCAGGTCTCTTATCGATGGCGGGGAGATGCAGTGGCCGGACACTTGCTCAGGGGCACCATTAATGACACTCCCCAGCCCTGGTACTACTGTCACTGGGGCCAGACCAGCCCTGAGGATGCTCCCTTTCCCTACTGAAATTTCCTTTTCCTGCTTCTCTCACTACCATATATTTGGAAGACCAGGGCCTCTGCTCTGTAGCTCAGTTCAGGCTCTCCTGGAGCACAAGAAACCTCGCTACCCTCAGACAAAGACCAAGAAACCAGATGACCTCTTGTAGTCATGACCCATGCCCACTCCACAAATAAGGACTGTTTTTGCCAAACAGTACTAATAAAAGTTCCCCGTAATGAAAAGGAATCCTTGCTGATATCCAACTATGGAGACACTAAACCTCCAAGATGTGTCCACATAGAGAATAAATCTTTGCCTCAGTTGACTGATAAAAAGATCATTCCTGATGGGAATGTTTGCCTCCTTTTTATTCTAAAAAGACAAAGGCCTGACAGTCTTTGGAAGCAACATTGGAAATCAGGAAGATAAAGCTACACTCAGCATTTGTAGTAGACAGACAGTAGTAGTAATATTTACAGAACTAGTCAGTATTTCCTGAGCACGCACTTTGTGCCAGACACTGTTCTAAGTCCTTTTTACATAATTACCTCACTTGATTCACATTACCACTCTATGGAAATAGCACAATTATAATCCTCGTGTTATAAGCTGAGAAATTCTGGCTTAAAGAGGAAGGGTAAGTAACGTGCCTATAGTCAAACTAAGTGACAATGTGGGCTTTAAGGTCATCAGCAGTGCAGGTCCTTGGGGAACTACTATTTTGGATGCAGTTCAGAAAAGACAGGAAGAAAGTAAGTCTAGCAAAAGCACTCACCAAAAATGGGACAAATTTTGTTGTTTCCTTTTTTCCACCTCTGCAAAACGGGTGGTAAAACCTGACTAAGTCTCTCCTGGTTCTATTTAGCTATCTCTCCTTCCCCTAAACCCCTCAAACACAGTACCTTCACAGGCTCTGAGGTCTTCCCACAGCAGCTTAAGGAAAAGAAAAAAATGAGAAGGAGGCCTTAATCAAAAGCCCTTTTCTTCTGGCAAACAAAAGGCTTTGGTATTTCCACAGACAGACTAGTTACTCTCAACCCTAACCAAAGATTCTTTGGCAGAGAAAGAAATATGAAAATGTTAGGCTTGTGGGAATGGCTTGTGCTTTGGGCTTTTGTGTCTCAGTCAGTAAAGCCAGCCCACTGAAACACAAACACACGGCCGGTCAGTAACTCAAGGCCGGTTCAGTTAACTCCAGGGTCTAGGGAGAGAGAAAGAGCGAAATCCTTACTACTCCTGATGGTCTAAGACCTCTCTCCCCTGCCCCCTTCCTGAGAGGGGAGTGCTCGACAGGTTTTCAAGTACACTAGGCAGGAAAACACATCTGAAGATACAGACACATAACAGATCAAATTCTGACAGTGTAAGAAAACCAACAGGCAGTAGCGGAAGCAGGCAGAGAGGAGGCCTAACTCCGGGGGCTCTCACTAGCCTCTGTGCTTCTCACCCCAAATCAACAATGCAGAGTTTTAGCACTTTCCTAAGTAAACTGTGAAGATCTGGCAATTGTCTCAAGTGTTTTCTCCACTCAGCACTGGGTTTTAGAGGCATAGTGTGGCCCTGAATGGCCTTAAGTGGTCATTATTTGCCCAGCAGGGGAGAGAGAAATTAAGACTATTTTTAAAAATAGGTCAATAAGGAGAAAAAGGAAGGGAGACAGTCTGCCAGAAGACAGGAAGGCCCTAGCAGCACTGACCCCAGATATATCTGGGCTAAACTCTGAGTCTGTGATACTCCAACCCCCACCCAGAGCATGAGAACAGTAGCATTACGATAATAAAGTGCCTAAAGCCTTTATACCCAGTCAACAGCACCCTCCCCTTGCTACCTTACCCATGATATTATCAACAAAACCACTATGAGGACACACGCCCGGTGGCATAACTCCTAGCAGCCAGGTCTCTGTCACAGTGGGAAACAAGAGTAGCCGGGTATGAGGAGTCTCAGCCTGGCTTTGAAATCCCCTGGAGTGAACAGCCCAAATTAAGGTGTCATTGCTATCTATGGTACCAAATCTTGAGGCGTTAGACCATGAGGTAATAAGGTTCCATACGGTTTAGGACTCTAAATCGTCTTGATTACCCAGGAAGCAGGTCCTCATCTTGCCCCCATGCAGTATCAAAGGCAGGTGGAGTAAAAGGTCCTGCTCAGCCAGGCTCAACCCACTGGAAAGTTTCAAACGTCTGGCATATAGTAGGCACACAAATTTTTGTTGAATGAATAAATGAATAAAACATTTCATCTTCAACTGCTATAATCAGTTCCTTCCTACACCCAAGAGGGTGGAGGCAGTGTCAGAGAATTCTAGACAGTAGGAAGAAAAAAAACCTTTCTTTTCCCTGCCATTCCCTGGTGATCAAGCTCTTCTGTTGCAAAGTATAATGCTCCCTTCAATATAAAATTCATTACTTGACTGTTCTCCCCCAGAGTTGGGTAACAGGCCACACTATCCTAATCAAGGACAATGGTTCCTCTGCAGCTGGTATGCAACACAGAGTCCTCTGAAAGATGGCAGGCCATAGTCAGGGAGATGTCCCTTGCAGCAGTTTTTAGACAACAACAACTTGGAGTCAATTCAAGCATTCAACAATTAAGAAAATGGCTAACTGAAGCCACTATCAACATTATAACTTGACTTATAATGACTATAGGGAAACAGTTAAAAAAAAAATCTTTACAATGTTACATGAAAAAGGCATGCAAACATATAGGTATATGTTAAGTGAAAAAAGCCAGACACAAAAGGCCACGTTATAGGATTCCATTTATATGAAAGATTGAGAATAGGCAAGTCAGAAAGCAGATCAGTGGCTGCCAGGGGCTGAGGGAGGGGAGGGAGTGGGGAGTGACTGCTTAATGGGTACAGGGTTTCCAGCTGGAGTCATGAAAAGGTTCTGGAGTTAGACAGTCATGATGGTTGCACAACGCTGCAGATGTATGTAATGTCCATGAACTAACTTTCTTCATTTATTTAGTAGGCTCCACGCCCAGTGTGGAGCTCAACTCAGGGCTCGAACCCACGACCATGAGATGGAGGCCTGAGCTGAGATCAAGAGTCAGACGCTTAACCAACTGAGCCACCCAGGTGCCCCTGAACTGTACACTTCAAAACAGTTACAATGAGGGGCACCTGGCTGGCTTGGTCAGTGAGACGTCTCCTTCAACTCAGGTCCTGATCCCAGAGTCCTGGGGTGGAGATGCATGGGGCTCCCTGCTCAGCAGGGAGTCTGCTTCTCCCTCTCCCTCTGACCCACCCCTCTGCTCCTGCTCCTGGTCTCTCTCAAATGAATAAATTTAAAAAAATCTTTAAAACAATTACAATGGTAAATTTTATGTTATGTGTATTTTATCACACACACACACAAAACCTAGATTAGAAAACACACACACACACACACACACACACACACACACACACGCCAGGATTACAATTATGTAAAAATAGACGTGAACCAGAGGAACACAGACAAGTCCGAACATCTGTTAAATTAAAATGGGACTTCACCGACGTAGGACAATAAATAAAAATCGTGAAAGGAAAAGAAGGCCAGAAGCATACAGCCAGCCCTAAAGCCACACTTGCAAGCGTGCAAATAAGTGCCGACCAAGTGGGGGACAAGTTACATTGCTCACCAGGCGCCAGAACAGCAGGTGTGCGTGCTATGGGGTGAGAGAGAGAGGTCTCAGGCCCTCCTCAGCCCTGTCCTCTAATCCCCCTTAAAAACACTCCCTAGGGTAGAGAAACCATCTGCTTCAACCAAGCCTAGAGCCCCACAAGTGTATTAACTCCTTCACTGCTGACCTCCTGCAGATGGGCTTCACTCAACAGTAAGTGTTCATTTTTAAAACGCCTTTAAATGTTAGAACATAAGCTCTTCACAAGGGAAGAGACTTGGCCCCATTCTCTGGTGTATCCCTAATACCCAGAATAAATCAACATCAGGGGATACTCAATAAATTATTGCTTCATTTATGCCTATTTTCTAAAGTCTCCCTCTTTTTGTCATTTGTTCTCAGAGTCTGACCTGGCTTCCTCAAATTCACTCCACCAACCAATATTGTGTGTGCTTGTGTATAAGATAACTGGTCTCCTCACTGTGCGGTTTATCCCCAGATCCCAGTGGCCAGCACAGCACACACGGTGGGTGCTCAACTCTACCTGTCAAATGAAAGAATGGCTCACTTCGGTCACCATACCTTGTAAGTGCTCTGCGATGAGCACTTCAACCTGGCTAGGTCTGGGCTAAGTACTGTGGGAGTTATGGAAATGGAACGTCTACAGAGTGGTCCCCTCAAAAAGCATATAATTTCGACGGGAAGACAAAACTACCATGTAGGAAAGTGATACAGCAGCTTTGGACAATGATAATCCAAGAAGTCTTCATGAAGAAGAAAGCCTAAAGTGAGGCTGGAAGGGATGGATAGGTTCCAGTCAAGTATACAGAACAAGGGTGTTCCAGGTAAAGAGAACTGCTGAACACATGGCAGCAGGAGAGACTGAATGAGGTGCTTCGAGATACCATGAGGAGATGGGTCTGTCTGCAGCTGGAAGTGTGTTCTAGGAAATTATGTGAGATGAGCCTGGAAGAGTCGGGGGACGGGTGGGTGGGCAGAACACAAAAGTCTGTCATGGGGCACCTGACTGGCTCAGTCAGAGGGGTGTGCGACTCTTGATCTCGGGGCCATAGGTTTGAGCTCCATGTTGGGTGTAGAGATTACTTAAAATAAATAAACTTAAAAATTTTTTTAAAAAATAAAAGGTCTGTCCTACTTTTTGGTAATAGGAAGCACAGGAAACAAAATATGAGGCAGCTGCAGTGGTTCAGGCATGAGGAGATAAGTGACTGGACCAGAGTCATGGCAAAGGGAGCAAAGAGGAAAGCGCAAATTTAAGAGAAATTCTGAAGAAACAAAGGACCATCGATGACAGACTGAAAATGCGGGTTGAGGCAGAGAGAGAAGCCAGAGATGTCTCCAGGGTTTCTGATGTAGGAGACTAGAAGAATGTGAGCACCACTGTCAAAAATGGGGAATCAAGGAGGAAAGCCAAGTCTAAGCTTGGTTTTGAAAGTACTGAGTTTGAGGCGATATCCAAGTACAGAAGTCCTGCAGGCAGTTGAAAAATAGACCAAAAAATTGAGATTTTTTTTAAATACATACAGTGGAATATTATTCAGCCTTAAAAAAAAAAGGAAGGAAATCCTGTCACATGCTACAACATAGATGAACCTTGAGGACATTAGGTGCAGGGAAGTCAGCTGGACACAGAAGGGCAAATACTGCATGATTCCACTTACATGAGGTATGTAAAGCAATTACATCCACAGAAGCAGAAAGTAAAGTGGTGGTTGCCAATGCGGGGTGGGGGGGGGGGAGTTGCTGTTCAACCGGTATAGAGTTTCAGTCACGCAAGATGAGAAAGTTCTAGAGATGTGCTGTACAACAAATGTGCACACAGTTAATATTCTGCTGTACATGTAAAAATTTGCTAAGAGGGTAGATTTGGTATTTTATGTTCTTTATCACAATAAAAAATAACACCTGAAAACATTGAGAGATTCTTAAGGAGTAGAAGGCAGATGTGGGAGTTTGCAATTTCAAAGAAAGACGGGCATCAAAGAACCGGCTAGAGGGGGAAAAAAAGAAAAAACGGTCAGGAGCAGTGTAATAGCGCCAGCTACATCTGTATTGTGGGTTTATGTGCCTGCACTGTTAGGAGTTTTACATCTGCCACTCCATTTAATCCTCGTAATTTTATGTGGGAGATAGTACTGTCCCCATTCTACAGGTGAGAAAATGGAAGCTCAGAGAAAGTAAGTAACCTGCTCCAAGTCACTCAGCTGGTAAATGAAGGAACTTGGATTTTAACCCAAACCCGCCTGGATCCAAAGCCCACGTTCCTCCCACATCACTACATTGCCTCGCCCCTTAGGAAACTGCCAGTGGTAGAGTCAGAAAAAAGAAAAGACCCAGCAAAAGGCACACAAACAGCAATCGGGTACAGGAAAACCGAGAAATGCCCTCACGGAAGCTAACAGAGGAGAACCTTTTAAAAAGGCAGGCGAAGTCATCAACAGTGTCAAATGCCAACACTCCAACACAGACGGAGGTCCACACTCCAAGTGTGTCTGTAAAGAGTCATGTAAAGGGGCGCCTGGGTGGCACAGCGGTTAAGCGTCTGCCTTCGGCTCAGGGCGTGATCCTGGCGTTATGGGATCGAGCCCCACATCAGGCTCCTCCGCTATGAGCCTGCTTCTTCCTCTCCCACTCCCCCTGCTTGTGTTCCCTCTCTCGCTGGCTGTCTCTATCTCTGTTGAATAAATAAATAAAATCTTTAAAATAAAAAAAAAAGAGTCATGTAAAGATGGGCCAGGTACGGCAGCCCACAGAATTTCAAAGAGGCCCAACCCCCAGCTAAACGGGCTTTTTCTCTCCCTCTTATCACTGACAGGCACCTGAGGCTGCTGGACTCCTGGCCACTCCACGGGCCTCCTGCTGCAGTGCCTGACCAGTCCCAGGAAATACCCAGCCAAACACAAACTGTTGCACAACATGGGGTCAGGTTTGACTTGAGCTGCGGGAGAAGTGGATCACCACTCCAACTTTCATGCAATATCCGGTGTTTGTTTCCAGAACCAAACTTGCTTTTGAGAAGGCTTTCGCCTGCTCTCCTTCCTTCTGTCATCCTAGACAAACTAAAATCAGCTACGTATGGCCCCACTTCTGCTGCGGCCCAGCCTCCCTGGAAATGACCTGTCATGCTGCTGCCAGAGTCAGGCTTCTCTTAAAAAGCCCCACACTGTTTATATCATTTCTCTGCCTTGAAAATATCTAGCGCCTTCTTCTGCCTACGTTATTCCTTAGCCCTTTATGAACGGAGACTCAACTTTCCATTCCAGCCTCATCTCTCACCCTCAACAACTGCCCATTCTCCCCCGCTTCCTACTTTGTAACACTTCCCATTCTTCCCCAGAGGAAACGGAGACTTCCATGAGTCTGTTCCTTTGCACACCTGTTGTCTTTCCAAAGTACCTTTCCTCCCTTCTTAACCGCCAAACTGCCACCCAACTTCAAGATTCAGCTCCAGCACCATTTTCGCTGTCAAGTCTTCCCCGTCACCCACCATGCTGCCCCTAGTAATCACTCCACCTCTGCTCTCACAGCACTCTGTTGATATCTCTATAAATAGCACCTGATATGGAGATAAACAGACAACTATACTCCCCCCCCCCGACTGTGCACAGGACTGACAATCCCTCAATGCCTTGTACAGGTTTTCAATGAAAGCAAGGAAGTGGGGGAGACACCTGGCTGGCTCAGTCGCGGGAGTGTGCAACTCTTCATCTTGGGGTTGTGAGTTCAAGCCCCAAGTTGGGTGTAGAGATTACTTAAAAAATAAAATCTTCAAAAAACAAAAACAAAAACAAAAACAAAACCAGAAAGGTATGGAGGGAGGGAGGGAGGGAGGGAGGGAGGGAGGGAGGGAGGGAGGGAGGGAAGGGAAAAATATGGGGACTTCCAGAAAAGAGAGAAGAAGCACGGAACATTATCAGGGAGTAAACCAGTTAGTTGGTAACAAATTGTAAAAAACGATCTTCCAAATCAAAGGATTTCAATATATATCATACCAGGAAGTCTAAAAAGGTTCCTCCCACTCCACAATGAGCAAAGGATGCTGTTTAGCCACTGGCATTCATTCAGAGGGACCATCCCCACAGTTGTTATAACGAATAATATATATGATTAGGGTGACTAGCATGGCGTTTCTCCAGGAAAAGAGCCAAAAGAAACTGTGGCAGAATGGTGCAGGCAAGAGCCTTACCCTTTCAATACTGATAATCTAATTTAAAAAAAAAACACAAGACCAAGGATGGGGGAGAAAAAATAATTTATATTTTGTTAGCATATAGGCTCACTCTGAAGAGAGAAGCATAGTAAACACTCATCACCTATTGTAATAAAAAACACAGAACTATCCCCACACATCTGAAAGTCCAGAGTACTAATCGCTATGCCATGGAACCCCATATTCTCCATGCATTTCACACCAGTGGCAATAGAAGCCAACCCCAGTGTGAACTTGGATTGACTGATAACCCTCTCCAGGCCAGTGACATGCAGTAAGCCTAAAATATATACAGTTAAGGTGCTCACTTGGGCAGCACATATACTAAAATCGGAACAATACAGAGAAGATTAGCATGGCCCCTGCGTAAGGATGACACGCGAATTCATGAAGCATTCCATATTTTTGATGGTAGCTGTACTTGTGGTGAACATAGCATAATGTATAAACTTGTCAAATCACCAGGTTGTACACCTGAAACTAATGTGACATTGTGTGTCAACTATATTCAAATAAAAAGAAAAAACAAAAATTATTTTTAAAAGCTAAATATAAGGGGCACCTGGCTGGCTCAGTCAGTGGAGCATCTAACTCTTGATCTTGAGGTTGTGAGTTCGAGCCGCAAACTGGGTATAGAGATTACTTTAAAAAAATTAAATATTTTTTTAAAAAGAGCTAAATACACACACACAAGCACACAATTAAGGAGGGGATAAATTTTAATAGTACAAAACTGTCATGCATCTAAAAACTACGGGACTTTTACTGAAGGTCTAAATAGGTGCCTAGCGCTGTAAAAGATGTTGACAGGCCTCACCCCAGAAACATGCAGATTCCCAGATTCCTTGCACTGGAGAGAATCACCCCATTGTGATTGGTTTGCTTAAGGGCCCTGGGAATGGGAGGGGCAGACAATTCTCACTGTGAAGGATGCAATCCTGTGGGTGACTCAAGCCATTTTCCACTATCCTGGCTGCTGTAAAGACAGGCATTTCTATTGACCCCCACCCCCTGCACACAAAGTCCCATACACGTGTCTTCTTTCTGTCAGTCCTCAAGCTAATTTCCAAACACCCCAGTGTATCATCAGCTAGAAAAACCACATGGTCTGCTCCAGGATGTCAACTCCAAGTCAGAAACAAGACTGTACACTTATCAAGTCTGTAATTCTACCCTAAGGCTGTCAGTCCCAAGTAACAGAAGCCAATTTGCACTTAACTGCAATATGTTGATTTCTTTCAGAGGCAGTCACCTACCACAAGCAAGGGTGATGACATAGTAGTCTGTCAACCAATTATATCAGGTTAAACTGGCCCAATCTACTAGCTAGGTTCTAGCTCAGTAACAGCAAGAAAAGAAAAAGAGAATCTCAACCTCGGACCAATCTGGGGTTCCAATCCAGAATCTCTATACAGCAATGATTAGGTCATTTTTGGTACTGCAATTTCCTGATCAACACTGATGGATCTCATAGTACAAGCGGAAAAGGTACTAGGGTTGGGAGGATCAATGAAGCCATTTAAATGCCTGGAGTTGCTAGCACAAAAGTTTCAGAATAAAACAGTGCAGTGATGAGATGATGACATGTGGGAGCTGCTGACTAAGTGAAAGAGACACTTGGCACCTGTCCCATGATGAAATTAACTGCATAGTAAAATATCTGAACCAGCTGGCCATTAAGCCTGAAGACAGAGCTATCCCTAGAGGGCAAGGGGCCAAGAGCTTGAATACTAAGGGGTATTCAAAGTGTTACAGGTAACTTCGGTAGCTTTTAAAAGTGCAATAAAGTTAAAAACCAACACCCAGAGCTTTGAATCTATGTATTAAGATCAGTAATTCTACTTCTAGAGATCTATCCTAAAAAGATCATCAGAAATGCATAGAAAATTTTATTTATGAGGATGTTGATTATCGTATCATAGCAGAAAAAATTAGAAATATGCATGCCACAAAACTGGGAAATGTTAAATAATGATCCATATAAATTCCATATAGCCGTTAAGAAATGTTGTAGACAGGCAGCAGCTCTTTCTGTCCACGGGTCCTGTCCCCGTGCTTTAATAAAACCACCATTCTGCGAAAGAAAGAAAGAAAGAAAGAAAGAAAGAAAGAAAGAAAGAAAGAAAGAAAGAAAGAAAGAAAGAAAGAAAGAAAGAAAGAAAGAAATGTTGTAGACAGATAGGTAAAGGCATAAAAAATGCTCACAAAATAATAAACAGCAAGATAGAGAATTAACATTACAATAAAACGAAATATATAAAAACAATGTTATACATATGGACACAAAAAGATTAAATGGAAACCCAGCAAGTGTGAACATAATCTGTGAATTGTAGGATCTTCATGATTTGGGGTTTTTATTTTTCTGTGCTTCTTTTTTTTTTTTTTTTTTTTTTTTTTTAATTTGACAGAGATAGACAGCCAGCAAGAGAGGGAACACAAGCAGGGAGGAGTGGGAGAGGAAGGAGCAGGCTCCCAGCAGAGAAGCCCGATGTGGGATTCGATCCCGGAACACCGGGATCGTGCCCTGAGCCGAAGGCAGAAGCCTAACAACTGCGCTACCCATATTTTTCTGTGCTTCTTATATGGCTAAAATTGTGCCTCTATTTTAATGGCAGAGGAAAAAAACCTAAGTTTTGTTTTGTTTTGTTTTCCCCCTAAGATTCTTTATTAGCCAGCCACATTAAAGAGGGGAAAAAAAAAAAAACTCCCCCCAAAAAAGCCAATCTCTGAAGGGTGGTGTCAGGGTGTGAGGACTTCTCCTGCCTGCCCAGACACGGCGCTAAGGGACAGTCTTCCCGGCTGGCCAACGAAGTGGATGTCCAAAGAAAAGCGATCAGATAATGAGAACGATGACCTGACACTTCAGAACCAAGAACTAAAACTGAGCCCGCAGCTCGTCAGTGGTCACCGTGCTCACTTGCTCAGCGTGGCCGCTGCCCAAGGCATCCTGGGAGCTCCTCATCTGGGACTGCCTACGGACTGGGAACACCATCTTCCCAATGCTTCCAAGAGCAGTCCATTTCCATTCTTTGAGATTGGTTTTAATGTTTCAAAACAGCCTGAGTCTTACATAGTATCATTTTCTGACCAAAAATTAAGTAGAACTATAAAATGACTGTAGTTTCTCACGGGAGTCATAAATCTGCAGTGAAGAGAAAAACCACACAAAAGGTTGTATAAATGTATACAGCATAGGCACCGATGTCAGAGGCTTTTTTTTTAACCCCCTATGGTGACTACTGAAGGACATTTGGATACAGGAGGTTAGTTCAATTCTTCAAATGTCTTTTTATGCTTCACACATGCCGGGCAGGCAATGAAACAGATGCAAGAAGAAAGGAGTCAGGGTGCCCACCTTTAGCAACAGTATGACGAACATCTCCTGGGCTCTAACTCTGTGCCAGATGCTACACTTACTACTGCATCTAATCTTAACCTTTTGTGAGGTAAATTTTATTATCATCCCCATTTTATAAGTGAGAATACTGAGGCTTACAGAAGTTACAGGAAACTTACCCAAGAAGTAAAGAGTAGGAGGAAAATCAAATGTTTAAGAACTATAACTAAAATATAACTATAACAAGTTCAATAACTACAACTAGTTAATAACGGTAACTATAGGCATGCTCTAAAATAAGTACGTTTAAAGTGCTGAGGAAGAGAATTCTATCTCAAAATGCAAAGGAAGAAGAAAGAGAGAGAGAGAGCAAGGAAAGGAAAGGAAGGAAACAATGGGGGAAATGAGGTTGGGCTAGGCACTGAAATGTGGGTGGAAGTTTGGTATATAAAGAGAAGGACGGCGCGCGTGGGTGGCTCAGTCAGTTAAGCATCCGGCTCTTGGTTTCAGCTCAGATCATGATCTTGGGGTCCTGGGATGGAACCCAGGCTCCAGGCTCAGGGCAGAGTCTGCTTGTCCTTCCCCCTCTGCTCCTCCCCCTGCTCATTCTCTCTCTCTCTCTCTCTCAAATAAATGAATAAATAAATAAATAAGTCTGAAAAAAAAAAAACAGAGAGAGAGAGAGAGGACAATGGTTATTCCAGGCAAAGGCAACAGGACAGTGTATGCCAAGGAAGAGAAAGGCGAAAGTGTGTGGGTATGCTGGAGTATACTGGGTTTTGTTTTGTTTTTTAAGATTTTATTTATTTGACAGAGAGAGAGTACAAGCAGTGAAGAAAAGCAGAGGGAGAGGGAGAAGCAGACTCCCCACTGAGCAGGGAGCCAGACGTGGGGCTCGATCCCAGGACCCTGGGATCATGACCCGAGCCAAAGGCAGATGCTTAACGACTGAGCCACCCAGGTGCCCCTGGAGTATACTGGTTTTTAAAAATCAGTCATTACCTAATGGACCTATCACAACTTTTTTTTAGAAAAGACTAGAGAACCACTTTCTCATCATTCAACTTCAACTACCGTCTCTGCCTCCCTAGTTAATCCCCAATTACCAAGCCACAGCAGAGGCCTGGACTCTGCCAAAGAGCAGGACTTGGGCCAATAGTTAAACCTCTTGTACCCACAGGAGAGGTCCATCTGGGCAGAAATCACTCAACGACTATGGTTTTTGGCAGGCCTGAAAAGTTGAAATTAAAGCCCAGAAGCCGCCACAACAATGGGATACACTGCACCCCAATACTGGTGTCAGAGCACCAAAGATTCACAGGAAATTGGGGACGAGTACTTCAAAAGACTTCTACAATGTGTCTATTCTCCCACTGGGCTCCCTTCAACACTAGATGGAAGAATGGCTGTAAGCTGAACCATGTCAAGAAAAGCAAAGTAAGTAACTAAACAAAAAGGGAAGCGCAGGACCTCTTTGTATCAGCCCCTCTGCAATACACAAAGATACAGGTGAAAAGGAAAAGGGAAGTAGTTATTCACCATAATCTGGAAGCACAGTGGGTGATACTCCGCCCATTAGACAGTTTGACAAAAGCAGTGGTTTGTATCTAACCATCTGCCTGGACGCCCAGAGTTGAGGAAATAATTGTCTAACAGCTTCGACAACATTCCAGAAATGATTATAAATACCAAACCACAACAACTACATGCCCTCTTTCAGGCACCTCTCCACCCGAAAAAGATTCAAGTTCTGGGAAAGAAGGAAGGTTAAATCAGATGCTTTCTCTGGGTGAATGAACAAGACGACTGCTTTATCTTATACATTTTACGCTATAAAGACTATTATGCAGTGTATATAAATGAAGTTAGGATTAGAAAACAGGACACAGCTCAAGGAGGCCAGTGTGGGGAAAAAAAGATCTATTGTCCTCACCTCAAAGCACCATACTCTGCTCTCCCGCAGAAAATAAGGTGCCCCAATGTGTGTTACACATACACTTGGGCAGTTGTGGCTATTCTCCAATAGAGCAAATACAGCCATCTTGGCTGGTATATTCCCAGGAAGTCCTTAGCAGGACCGATGTTCTCAGATGAGCCAAGCCTTGGGTTTTCCAATGTAAATGACCTATGCCATGGGAGTATTTAAACAGCTACGTGGATTAATACATGTAAAGTCCTTAGAACAGGGCCTTGTCCATAACTAACATTTGCTGAATGCTTGCTTTTATTTCTATTATCAGTAGTGCTATTGTCTTCCTGTCTCAACCATCATAACCGTCCTACAGTGAGATCAATAAGACCAGGAGCCAACCATGTGGATGGATGACCAGGGCTACAACTCCCCAGCCAGACTGTGACTTGACCGAGCTCATCCTGGACTAAAGCAGGCACAAGGACTCATCATGATTCTAAGTCTCCGGGAGGAACAGAGGAAAGAAGAGATAGAACCAACATCTGGTGAACTCTGGTAACATTCCAGACACTCAACTGTATATATATCCTCTTGTTTAATGCCCACAGCAGTAAGTGCTTCTGAGTTCATCTTGGAGAGGCAGAACCAAAATAACCCTCGGATCTGGGGCGGGAAGAGCAGAGTGTGCGCTGCCACTGCAACTGTGGTCTTTGCTATGCTCTGATTTCAGCCCCATGCAGGACACACCCCAGGATAGGTGTATCTCGTCTGTTACTTGTTCATTCCTAGCACTGTTACTCACTCCTTCCCAGAAAAGAAAGAGGCAAAGGAGGGAGGGGGTGAAAAACTTTACAGGTGGGTTAAGAAAATAAATGATTGCCAAGCTGGTTTTAATATAACCTCTTTCAAAAGCAGAAATAACCTTTGCTAGGGTGGAATTTCTAAACTCTACACCCCTGAAAGGATCAAATCAAGACCTATTTGTACCATTAGCTCCACTGAGGAAGTCAGAAGAGTTACAGGAAACTGGAGACCAAAGCAACCCCTATTTAGGGAGTGAAGAAGGACTCTTTCCTCCATGCATGTTTCGTGGGAAGAAAACAAGAAGTGCCCCTACCGGTCATATCTGCACTTTGTTCCTGAAGCACCTGCAGCAGAAGAGGACAGGGTTATGTGTGGGGTGGTCTCCTGAGAACCTCAGGAATCTACGTAGGTCACTTCTAAACTTGATTCACTTAGGCCACGGCCATGGCCACCCTCATGTGATTTAACCGCTCATCTAAACCTGACACAAAGAAGAACCAAAAAGAAAAGTCGTACTCTCCAATTCTGTAGGTAAGTCAATCTCCTGTAGTTTCCATCCACCACCTATCCATCTTCAGGAAGCTCTGGCCTTTTATCACAAGACTGGTGCCAAGGGTAATAGGGAATAAAACTACACTAAGGAGCTCAGCATCCAAGGAGAGGCCTTGGGTTCCTACTCCAAACCTTTTCTTCTACTGAAGGAACACTCAAGTTATTAAGTTTGATAATCCTTCCATGAGTTTTGCAAACAGAGGAGGGAAAGGGCTCCTTCTGCTGGGTGGGCATGATGCCCAGGAATATAGAAGGATCCCTCTAAGACAGGAAATAGGGCAAGAAAAGGGGGCTCTTCTTTGGCACAAGGGTATATCCTTGTACCTCCCCTCACCCAGAGCCCAACAAAGCCCAAGAACTGGACGAGTGTCTGAGAAGCTCCACTGGTTCCGTGCTGCATCTCACACCTCTTCCCCATGAGTCTGGATGAAGAAGTCCGGACTCTTTCTGCCCTCTCAAAACTTCCTTTGACAGGGAAACAACAGTTAATGTGACTCATTCTTGCTAAGACCTGCCTGATGCCTGATGAGCTTGCAGAGACCCAAACCTAAACAGGAGTCAGGAGTCCTGGGGAAAAAAAATATTTATGCAGTGCAGAGGGAGACAAAAGGAAAGAGAAAGCAGAAATTAGTAGAACAGTGCTTTACAGCTGCATATCCCTTGATAGCATACAAAGCTTTCCATGTATATGCTCTCTTAGAAACAGTTCTTCAACAGATAACGGAAGGAAGGAAAATACCCAAAGACGCTGGCAGGATGGGAGTCTCCCACTCCCTCCTCCCTAAAGAAACCCACTTACCCTGTTCCTCTCTCTACCTCCCCTACTCTCTCTGCACCCACCCCATGGTTGCTCTGGATCCAGAATCCAGACTGCTGATGAAAGAGGGAGGGGTTGAGCACCTTCCTAAGCACATGGAAATAAAACCAATTAATTAGAGAAGCAGCAGCAAAAAGATTTCCTTCATCTTCCTCTCAAGAGCCAAAGAGGCCTGTATTTTTTTCATCTGTGGTCAGTGAAGAGTCTGCCAACCATGTAAAGCAGACACTATTCCTTTTAAATATTATTCGATCAAAAAGTTACCTCCTTTAAAGTCACTGATTTATCCCTTTACATGGCTTTCCAGGCCTGTCAACCTGCATTCCTCCTCCCCCCAACCACTCCCTATTCCCCGTTCTCTCCAGGTGGGACTCTGACTCACTGTAGACACAGGCCTTGGAAAACCTGGCCCAAGAAACAGCTACACCTAGGTGAGGCTGCAGTGCCTGATGGCAAGAGCCCTCCACCCTCACTGCCCCGGGAGTGCCCTGAGCTCTGCTCGACTCAAGAGAGCAGGGGACATTTCTTCATTGCCCATTCAGGCAAGAGAACAGTCGGCTGTTGAAGCAGCTAAGAGGATCCCCTCCCACTCACCCACTATCGCATTTACAATGCCAGCCCTAGACACACCAAAAATTATGGCCAGCTCAGAGTAAGAGGGCTTTCCAAGCCCCCGAGCAACTGATAGAAAGTAAAGACCCCACATAACACACAACACAGCAAGTGTTCACAAACTCAGCAAGGATAAAGGCAGGGAGCCAGAAGCCCCATCATACCTCTAAGGTTGTTGAGTCCCTCCAGGAACTTTTGGTACTTGTAGGCATTCATGCCCCTGCCCAGCTGTGTTGGTTCAGTGGCTAGAAGCAGGCAGCATGGCACGGTGACAGCTGAGAAGTGAAAGCGTTAGAACCGACTGTCTCTACCACCGCACCTCCGAGCCCCCAAGAACTGGACTTTGACCACATTTACAAGTGACGTCACCACAGAAGGCTTATTACATTACAGCCCTTTGTGCTCCCTCATTTGTTGCAGCAAGCGGAAATACCTCCCCAGGAGGGGACAGCCCCTCCTTTGTGCAAAAATGAGGCGGGAGACCACAACAGGCCCCTGCCTATCATCTGCCACCTCATCTGCCACCTTCTCTCTCGACTCCAGCCCAGGCTCCACTGGGATTACCACTCCTCTGGTTTAAATTCTAGGGAAAGAGGCTTTAATGCTTCTCAAGACACCAATTAGGGGCTCATCTAACATTGGAGAATGAAACCTTTAAAGCGCCACACAAGAATGTCACTACAGGAGCTCTTGGGCAAATATCACATGGCAACGGGGCAGGTTTTACAAAATAAACAATGGACACTGCACTCTGCCTGCAGCAGTCCTGTTTACAGCATGGAACACAGCCACACACAGGCGAGACACTGCTGATCAACACAGTCCGTCCGGGAGACAGAAGCAGAGACTGTGAAGCCCACTTCCTAAGTGCTAAATGCACAACTTGGGAAGGCGGGACGTTCTCCATAGACAACTCAGGAGAAAAGGCAGTTCAGCCACCCCCCCACCATGCTCCCCACTCCAGGGCACTATTCTGCTCAGCTGACTTGTTTTTGGTTTGCTTTAATGATGTCAGTAGCTCATGTAAATTTCCTTCTACTCCATTAGCCTCAAAAAGATGACCCGCCCCCCGCACCGCCCAATAATCACAGGCTTGTAGGATAAACTACACAGATTATATAATAAGGGGGGGAACCCTGAGATTTCTATAGCATCTCATTGTAAGAAATTCAAAGTGCTTCATCTGCAGGGTGCCTGGGTGGCTCTTAATTTCAGCTCAGGTCATAATCTCAGGGTCGGGAGATCAAGCCCCACATGGGCTCCGTGCTCAGTGGTGAGTCTGCTTGAGATTCTCTCTTTCCCTCTTGCCCCTCCCTCAACTCGTGCACATGTGCCCATGCTCTCTCTCTCATATAAATAAATCTTTTTTAAAAAGTGGTTTATCTGCATCATTATACTCATCTTTTAAAATGTCTTTATTTAAAAAAACGTAAATTTTAATTTACATATGAGAAAATAAGTTAAGCAATCTGCCTAAAAGTCACACTCTGGTACTCTGGCTCATCTTACCATAAAAGCCTCAGCATCCTAGAAACCCATGGCAACGAACGGAGTTAGACTCCATGGAAGAACGCCTCCCAAGAGAGACACCCTTCTCCCCAGTCCTGAAGGTTTTCCAAGCAACCTGCCATGCAGGCCGCCATTCGGTGACTTGGGGTAGAACAAATACGGGGAATGTCAAACATAATGTTCCATAAAACTCCCAATTATGCAGGTTGGATGCAGGTGAAGAAACTGTATAAGCGGCACTGTGAAAACAAAGAAAAAGGAGTGTGCCCACGTGAAAAGATCAGGCTAAATAAGATTAACAGCTGCTAAGATAGCAGGGAGGGGAACATTTTTAAATAATAAAAGTATCCAACCCAAGCTTTTGTGCCTTCCGATGCTACCAGCCAGTCAACAGTACCAACAAGGCAGCCAACCACTGTGCGCAGATCTGAATATTTATTAGGAGTCAAGGGGGACACAATATATGTTTCCTCTTTTCAAAAGAACAATTTCATGGGCAAGATTCAATGGTTAAAAGGGACCTTAATGTTTACAGAGCGTAAGTTAGACAATGGGAAACAGTAAAAAAAAAAAAAAAACAACAAGAGTCTATGATGTATTAATTACTGTGAGAATCACTATATCTTTGAGGTCACCGAGTCCCAAAGACCAGATCCTTGGATTCCTCATCTGTGAAGTAAGGCTGCAGACAGAGAAAGGCAGACATAAACATCAGTTCAGACCGTGTGTCTGTTTCCTGCATATTCCACTTATTTCTCCTGGAAGCGAGTGGATAATAGAGGACAGTGCAAAGAATTTGAGTTGTAGAGTCAAAATACCTGGATTCCAGAGTCTACCTCAAGATCCAACTTTGCCACAAACTAGCTATGTGAGCAGAAGGCCCAAATTCCTATAAAACACTAGTTATTCGGGGCGCCTGGGTGGCACAGCGGTTAAAACGTCTGCCTTCGGCTCAGGGCGTGATCCCGGAGTTCTGGGATCGAGCCCCACATCAGGCTCCTCCGCTATGAGCCTGCTTCTACCTCTCCCACTCCCCCTGCTTGTGTTCCCTCTCTCGCTGGCTGTCTCCATCTCTGTCGAATAAATAAATAAATACATAAAAATCTTTAAAAAAAAAAAAAACACTAGTTATTCTTTTCTTTTTAGGTCACAAACTCTAATGAAAATCTGATGAAAACTAAGACACTCTCACTAGAAAAGGGCACATATTGACCTACATACAAACTGTTGTTTAGCAGTGGAGAGAGGTCAATGAACCACAGGTAGAGAACCTCTAAACTGATCTGCATGATCCATCCTGTGTCATGATCTGAAAGCAACATAGTGCAATGTGAATCTAAGAATGTAAAAGAACAATCAATTAGCCAGGGAGGAACTGGGTGCTCTTGCTTTAACGCCACTATAAAATCCTATTCAGAGACTCCTCCCACCTGAAGGAGCAAAGCAGCCCAGACAACAGGAATCTAACAGCAGGAAAAACTGACTTTTAAAACAGCCACTTGAACTAAGTGCATTTTAAAAGACAACACATGCTAGTTTGTCATTTCCTCTGTGTGTTTCACCACTGGAATTGTTTAATAACATTTTATCAGATAAAAATTAAACAAAAACAAGGATGTTTGGCATTATGAAGTGAGGGACGGTTCCAACTCAAGGCTTCTGGGAAAGGTGGGGGGGGGCAGCAACCTTGACTCCAGTTGTATTCTTGCAGACCACGGACCTTTCCTCAAAATCAGGGCATTTCAAAGCACCATAGTCCAATACCACTACATGCTCTTTGTGGCTGTTCATCTTTCATCCTCGTGGTTCCACACAGCGAAGAGTGAGGTGAAACCTCAGGTGGCAGGAGGGATGCTCCCTGAGTTCCAGACAAAGATGAACAATGTGAGAGGCTCAGAATCTGGCAGTCTAACAGGCACTCTCTGGCCAGCTGCTGACAGAGGGGGAAAAAAGCCCTGCTGTCTCCAACAGCCCTGACAAAGGCACAGACACCTCAGAACGAAGTGGAACTTGACTGAATGCAGGCAGATGGGGGAGTGCAGAGGGCAGTGGGTGAGATGCAGTCCTTAGGGCTGCCTGTTCTACAGGGACAGGATGACGGCTAAAAAGGAATACCTACCCTGCCCTTGAGTGGGCTCAGGAACACCAGAACCTAGGTGGAGTGAAGGCCCGAGTCAGGTTCAGGACATAAATCCTGAAACAGGAGGACAAGTCTGCCAGTAGAGAGTCAGAACTGAGGAGAAAGTTCTAGGCTGATGAAGAGAAAAAAAGCCCTACCCTGGAGTTTACACAGTCCCCCAAAATCACTCTACGAATCAGTTACTTCCATAATTCTTTCAAAGCAATCTTTCTTCTAAAAACAAAGGTCCTTCTCCCACAGGCACCCCCACATCAGGACGAGGGAAGCTAAACCTGGACAGCCAGTTCAAGGAATTCGCCCAGCCATTCATTCTACATACATTTGTTGCGTACTCACCACACACCAGGCACCAACCTAGGTGCTGGGAACACAGAACTCAGAGTCTAATGGGATAGAGAGCAGGATAAAAAAGGAATCACCTGTCTGCTCAGATTCAGGGAAGATGAGGGTCATAGGTGGTCCAACTGAAGGCACAGCTGACTTCCAACTGCTCACTCTCTAGACCAGCCCTAAAGACAAGAGGTTTAGGGATATGAAAGGTAACTCTCCTCATATAAATACACCCCCCCTTTTTTTTGAGGCCAGTTGGTACTGTTACTCCAAAGCAGCTGCTGACCCAGGAAGACAGCAAAAATGTCTCCAGTGACTTAAGAAGCCAGTAACAAAAGCAGGTGCCAGGTTCATGGTCCTATTCAGGGAGCAAAAAAGATCACTTTCTTCATTGTCTCCCAATGGCAGCAGTGTCTGATGGAAAAAGGGGTTGAATTACACCTTGTCCCTCTGGTCTGCTAGAGAGAAAATGAGTTTGCCATCTGAAGAAAGAGCTGTCCCCAGAGCCGGAGCTGCCTCTGCAGGGCTGAGGAACAGAAGACAAAAGAAGTCAGACCTCATGCTTAGAAGGAGAGAACCGAAATGGCAAAACCAAGGGAGGCTTTCAGGGAACCAAGTGTTTTTAAACAATTCCAGTGGTGAAACACACAGAGGAAATGACAGCTAAGGTCCAAGGAGATCTGCCCACTCTGTGCTCAACCCAGGCTTGGAGAGCTACTTTGTACAGACCAGACTTAGACTCTGGGGTCTGGCAACAAGTTTAAAAAGGCCTTGTGCTAACAGACACATGAAAAAATGTTCAAAATCATTAGCCATCAGGGAAATTCAAATCAAAACCACATTGAGATACCACCTTACGCCAGTCAGAATGGCAAAAATTGACACGGCAGGAAACAACAAAAGTTGGAGAGGATATGGAGAAAGGGGATTCCTCTCACACTGTGGCTGGGAATGCAAGTTGGTACAGCCACTTTGGAAAACAGTGTGGAGGTCCCTTAAAAAGTTAAAAATTGAGCTACCCTATGATCCAGCAATCGCACTATTGGGTATTTACCCCAAAGATGCAGATGTAGTGAAGAGAAGGGCCATATGCACCCCAATGTTCACAGCAGCATTGTCCAAAATAGCTAAGTTGTGGAAGGAGCCGAGATGCCCTTCAACAGATGACTGGATTAAGAAGATGTGGTCCATATAAACAATGGAATATTACTCAGCCATCAAAAAGAACGATTTCACAACACTTGCAGCAACACGGATGGGACTGGAAGAGATAATGCTAAGTGAAATAAGTCAAGCAGAGAAAGACAATTATCATATGGTTTCACTCATCTAAGGAACATAGGAAGTAGGAAGATTGGTAGGAGAAGAAAGGGAAGAAAGGGGGGGTAAACAGAAGGGGGAATGAGCTATGAGAGACTGTGGACTCTGGGAAACAAACTGAGGGCTTCAGAGGGGAGGGTGGTGGGGGAATGGGACAAGCCAGTGATGGGTATTAAGGAGGGCACGTATTGCATGGTGCACTGGGTGTTACACGCAAGTAATGAATCATGGAACTTCACATCAAAAACTAGGGATGTACTGTATGGTGACTAACATAATATAACAAAAAATTATTATAAAAAAATAAATAAAATAAAATAATTAAAAATACATAAAAAGGCCTTGTGCTTTTAGGCCACATGCTCTCAAATCCGTTCCCTCTCCTTGATCCTTTTCTTTCTGGCTGTGCGGTCCATGGAAAAACAGATGAATCCTAGGAGTCCTCTCCTCCCTACAATGGTTATGTAATACTACAAGACCAAACAAGGTGAAAAGGACTGACCAATTGGGAGGAAAGGCAAAAACACCTGCTCTTAAGGTCAATCTGTATCTGCCATGACCTCTGATTCTAGCTCTACCTAAGACTTAAGATCCCCTCTAGGTTTATAACATCATAAAGTAACCTAATAGCCTCACAAGGCATTCTGGGGACATAAGAAAAAGGTCAGAGACAAGAATCACCTACTACTGGAACAAGGTTATGGACCTCCAACAGAGAGATGGGAGGGAAGGACATTTATTTCAACAAAAGCATCCTGACAGAGCTACAGGCATCCAGGTTTAATGGAGATCAACAGTTTCCCCCTCCTCCAGGAAAGCTTCTCTCATTAAATCCATCAGGACCCAGAGGACACAGCTGCACTCCATGTCAGATAAAGGTGCCCGCTAAGGAGAACCACATTTAGTTATTCTGACAAACCCGGGGGGAGAAAAGTGCTTGCTGGCTCAATTCACCTGAGCTCCTCCACCAGCAAATAAAACAAGTCTCCAAGACGACAGGCCACCAACTTCCCGTAGCATTCCTATGTTGCTTTTGAGCAGAGGAAGGAGGCAAAATAAACATTTTTGAAACTCAGATTCTAGACACTAAAAATAGCATAATGGAATTTTCCTCTGAAGCTGGCTTTTCCTAAAAATGAGGTTATATTAGGGGAAAAAAAAAAAGGCAAGAAAGATTGTACAGTGATGACTCCAGGATGGCAGCGTTTGAGTTCTAAGAAACTAGTATCTTGAGTCTAAGATAATATTCAGTGGGGAAACATCACAATGTTAAGGAGGGGCTAAAAGTACCTAACAGGCAGAACCTCAGTAAGGTGACAGCAGCTGTTTAATGAGTATTTGTACATACGTATCTGCTATAGTGTTATCTATACTTGTCTACATGCTTGAAATAGTCATAATAAAAAATTAAAGTCATAGATCAGACTATCCATCAAACTTACAAATAGATATACTGTTTGGCTCAGTAAATGCACACCTAAGAATTTTTCCTATAGATATACATATGCAAAATGACAAGTGTACAACAGGCTTTTCACTGCAGCATTTTGTAATAACAAAAGATCATCCATCAGTAGGGAACTGGCTAAACAAATGATAGTACATCTACATAATGGAATAATAAGCGGGGCGGGGGTGGGGGGAGAGAAGGTCTTTATGAGCTAAAACAGATTCATCTTCAAGATGTAAGTAAAACAAAGAAAGGTCAGAGTGTATGTTATCCTCTATGTTTTTTGTTTATTTTTTTTTTTACAAAGGAGGGAAGAAAAATATATAGAATTTAGGTTCCAGAAAGTCAGGGACTTTTATCTGTTTTCTTCACTGTTTATCCCCAGAGCCTAGCTTAGTACCTGGAACATAGGAGGTGCTCAACAAATATTTGTTAAATAAATAAGTGCACGAATCATCTCTGGACGGCACAAAAAACTAATAATAATGATTGTCTTCAGGGAGGGGGAAAGGCTGACTGGAGTGAAAGGAAGATTTTTCGCTGAACATCTTTTTGTACCTTTTGAATAGTCAATTACGGGAACGTATTACCTAGTCAAAACATAAACGAAAGCTTAAAAGCCGAGAACTGGAGATTCTAAATCCTGACCCCAGCACTGCCACGGACCACATACCTCCTCACTCAATCATTCATACATTCAACAAGCCTGCCCTGTGCCATTTGTACAGCACGGAGGAGAGAGGTGAAGAGCTCAGAGCCTCTTCTCTCAAGCAGTGTATGCTCTAGGAGTGAGACGAGCACGTGTACCAACATGCAGTACAGCGCAGCTGATGCTGGTAAAGGTGCACAGAAGCAAAGAAGCACATGGAAGCCTAGGGAAGGCTTCCCAAAGGAGATGGTGCTGCAACTGGAACTTCGGGGCCAGACAGAACTAGATTGACGGGGGCAGGAGTGCTGGAGACAGAAAAAGGAAAGTAGAAACATGAGAGAGCACAATGCATTTAAGGAACTTAAAATAGTTTGACATGGCTAGAGTGTAGGGTACTCTCTACCCTGGAAGAATGATGACGGGACATGAAAGCTTTGCATGCCATGCTAAAGAAACCGTATTTCACCCTAAAGACAATGGAAAGTCATCGAAAGCATTTATGCTTGGGAGTGACTATTTTTTTATAATTAGGTATTAATTTCAGAAGTGCATTCTAGCAGCTGTGAAAGGAAGGGGAGCAAGACAGAAGGGAGGGGAACCAGTTAGGACACTATCACAGTTAAATGCTGAGAAATAACAGAATCATAACAAAGAAAGCAGCATTGGGAATGCGAAGAAAGGAAGGGGTGTGCAATCTGAGGTAGAATTATTTACATGGCATTTGATCACTATTTTATTTGAGCTAGACTGGGGGTGGGTGGATGGACCATGTGAGGTAAGATTCTCAAATGATTCCCAAATACCTCACTCGTGTGACTAGGTGGAAGACAGTGCCTTAAAGTAAGGTACAGGAAAGAGAAAAGCAGGCTTGCCGGGGTGGAGATGAAGGGTTCAGTGTGGAACATGTGGAGTAAAAGACACCTACAAGATACGTGAAAGAAGTCCTCCAAAACCCAGAGATAAGTGCATGGAGCTCAGGAGAGAGCTCTGACCCAGCAGTTGAATCTATGTGTCTGAATAAGATCATTCCAGAAAACTCTGTAGAGGGCCAAAGACAAAATCTTAGAAGGACCTAGTTTTTTTTTTAATTTTTATTTTTTTAAGATTTTATTTATTTATTTGACAGAGATAGAGACAGCCAGCGAGAGAGGGAACACAGGCAGGGGGAGTGAGAGAGGAAGAAGCAGGCCCCCAGCAGAGGAGCCTGATGTGGGGCTCGATCCCAGGACTCTGGGATCACGCCCTGAGCCGAAGGCGGATGCTTAACGACCATGCCACCCAGGCACCCCTAGAAAGCACCTTTATCAAAAGGAAAACAAACCTGTGAAGGAAGGAAGAAAATCAGGAGAGGATAAGGTCACAATAAGTTAGGGAAGGAGAAACTTTCAAGGACCATGGAGCGTTTCACAGAGTCAAGTACACAGGAAGGTCATGTAAGATCAGGACTGAAAAACCCCCATTGGATCTGGCAATTAGGAGGTGATTAATGACCTTGGCAACAGCAATTTCAGGAGAGCAGAGGGGATTGGAAGCTAAAGGGCAGGGACATATACCACACTTAAGAATCTTGGAGGAAACAAAGAACATGGCTGTGAAAGGGGAAACACCTAACATCTCTTGTTCTCCACTTCACATCCCATAATATATCTGTGTATTTAAGAAAAATAAGTAGGAAAATGCGCATAAAATAGTGCTAGCACTTTATTAAGTGTTAGGTACAGAATAATAATCCAATATATTAATAATACATTAAAACTGGTTCCATTTACTCCATAAATTACCAACTACTTTTGGACACTTATGTGCTGGCAATAATGTGGGAGATACAATGGAGTTTATGATACAGTCCTCAACCTTGAGGAGCTTCCAATCTTGCACATGTACGAATGGGATATTAAAGTACAATATAAAAGATACAGAAAAAAAATGACCCTCAGCATTTAAGAAATTAGGAACTAACTTCCAGTGGGGTTGATCAAAGGTTTCCTGAAGGACTCTGAGGTGGGTTGTGAACAATGAGTAGGATTCCACATGGCAGACACAGTGAGTGAAGGCCCTCCAGGAAGACAGTCTTGTCTGGCTCAAACCCGAGCCGGCAGCAGGAGAGGGTGCTGGAAAGGTTATTAATGGAGGGTGTTAAGTATCAGGATGAGATGACGGAGCCCTGCCTCTCTTCTGACTGTCGCTGTGGCGTGCCAACTGCCTGTGGGCCATTTCCACCTGAGCATGCCATGACAGCCAGCACTCAAGTTATTAAAAGTGAAGCCACAGTTTCCCTCCCCAAATTGATACCTCCTTTTAATTTCCCACTTCGAGTAATGGCATCCTTTACCTAGCCCACTGTTGAGTTCTTTTCAGTTCTTCCCACTGCCTCTCATCATCTTCTCCTTTACTCAACAGCCGGCCTCTCCCGTCTAATCCTTGTTAACTCACACCCGAATTGCTAAAAGGGCCTCCACAGAATGGATTTCTCTCCTTCTCACCCAATCCATGTTACACGCGGTACAACATCAGTCTTCCTAAAACACAGCCTCAATTAAATCATCCCAATACAGGGGCGCCTGGGTGGCTCAGTAATTGAGCGTCTGCCTTCGGCTCAAGGCGTGATCCCGGCGTTCTGGGACTGATTCCCCACATCAGGCTCCTCCACTGGGAGCCTGCTTCTTCCTCTCCCACTCCCCTTGCTTGTGTTCCCTCTCTCGCTGGCTGTCTCTATCTCTGTTAAATAAATAAATCTTTAAAAAAATTAAAATTAAAATTAAAAAAAATCATCCCAATACATAAAACCTCCAACAGCAACACAAAACCTACCAGAGGAAAAAAATCTCAAGGAAGTGTAAAAACTCAACTACATGGTACAATGTCTGTGGAGGGCAATTTAACAAAATGTATCTAAAATTTTTTAAAGTGTGCAGTGACTTTTGACCCTGTAATCTCACTTAGGAATTTATACAAAAGAAATGTGGTCACGTGCACAAAGAAAAAAATATAGACATACATACAAGAATATTCATCTCATTGTTTAAAACATCAAATGCAGAATTACCTTAAAGTCCAACAACAGGGGGACTGGCTTAGGTGCAGTACACCCATCCGAGGGAATATTGACAGCAATATAAATTATTATATGGGTACGTATTTCTTGACACTTTCACCATAAAGAAAACAAGTTACAAACAGTATATTTTTGCAAAATATATATTTACATGTATGTATCACAGAAGAAATATCTGAAAGAAAATATAGCAAAATGTTTACAGTGGTTATCCAAGTGATGGGATTTCAGGTGACTTTAATTTTTTTTTTAAGATTTCACTTTTAAGTAATCTCTATACCCAACATGGGGCTCGAACTGAAAACCCCAAGAGCAAGAGCCCCATGCTCTACCGACTGAGCCAGCCAGGCACCCTTGGGAGACTTTAATTTTATAGTTTTCGTTATTTTATAATTTTCATACAGTACACCCAGATACTTTGTGAAATAAAAAGAGGAGGGGAGATTCTACCACAACTAATATCCAACAGTAGCATAGCTCTTTGAGACTTCCCAAATGCAGAGACAGGAGAATCTGTATAGACAACCCAACAACTCAACCAAGTGTACGGCACCAGAGAAACAAGGATGAAGAAGGTCTGATGTGCCCTCATTAAACTCTTCGTGTAAAGGAGCCAGACGATTAAACAGATAACTGTAAAATAAGATAAATACTATTACAAGGGGATGTATAAAGCACCATGAGAACTCAGATGAGGAGATAAGTTCTATCTTTTCTGGTTGGGGCAGGGGGAAAGAAGCCGGAACATCATAAAAAGCTAGTTAGTTTTGAGCTAGCATGAAGACTGCTTTACAGTATGAACAGGAGTCTGGGAACAGACGGAGTAGAAAGAACACCCAAAGCACAGGGAAGTGCATAAACAAGGGATGAAACTGAGAATCAGGCCCATTCTAAGAAGTCTGAACTTCACCCTGAAGAAACAGAAAGCAGTGAGCACTGGAGTTTTCAACAAAGGATAAAGTGTAAAACTCAAGCACATGGTATAATTTCCGTGAAGAGTACTTTTGCAAAATGTATCTTAAAAAATTTTTAAGAGTACAATGACTTGGACCCTGCAAAAGTCACTGGCAGTAAGCCAAAGATGATGAAGATCTCAAATAGGGCCGTGGATCCAGCCAGGATGGACGGATGAGAAAGGGTGGGTGCTGAGATGAACAAACAGAACTAGTGTCCAATCAGATATGGAGAATGAAGAAGACAAAAAAAACAGACGAACCCCAAATCCCTAGCTCGGGCAAATAGGTGGAGAATGATACTGGTATCGGAGAGAGGGTACGCAAGAAGAGAAGTGAGTTTGGTTGGGCAGGGGAAAGAAGGGGGATGATGATGAGCTTTGGTCTGGGATATATTAAAGAGAATTTCTGCAAACGCTGAGGTGGAAAAGGACAGTAGTCATTTGGAAATACAAGTTTGGACCCCAGGGAAAAGTCCTTAGAGATTCTGATTTGAGAATTCATCACCATACACATAGACAACGTTGATAAGTGAAATCGCCAGAGTAGGTAAACTCATCCAGGGAGAGCACACAGAGTGAGAGGGAAAGAGGTCAAAAGAGGGTCAAATGCTGTGACAAGGTCAAAGAGCACGAGAAGTGAAGGAGACTCAGGAACTCTGCAAGTAGGTCAGCAAAGGTGATGGCAGTTTCAGTTGGGATGGTGGTCACAGCAGCCAGGCTACAGGGGGTCAATATGACGAGTGGCTTAAAAAAAAAAAAAAAGGCAGAAAGAGAAAGAAGAGACCAGCTTAAAAGAATTTTTGCCCTAGGATGGAGGAAATGTAAACATATTTATAAAGAGACTCTAGGTGGGGAGAGACTGAGAATACAAACCATGTGCATGCCCAGAGGCCTGCCTCCCTCTGACCCAGGAGGAATGTGGGAAGG
Source organism: Ursus americanus (assembly GCF_024610735.1). Taxonomy (NCBI): domain Eukaryota; kingdom Metazoa; phylum Chordata; class Mammalia; order Carnivora; family Ursidae; genus Ursus; species Ursus americanus. The sequence goes on from NC_142159.1 coordinate 1,255,569, forward strand.
ACTGGAAGATCACAGGTGTACTGAGAGGCAGAGCCATGGGAAGTGCAAGGAGACATAACCTGCTGAGAGTTACCAGGGGGGTGGAGCAGCAAGTCTAGGAGAGGGGAAAGTCTGGGAGAGCTGCTATAGGGACAAGGAGCAGGAGTCAACCAGAAGAGAAGAGAAGCAAGGGCAGGGTTCAGAGTCAACTGTGGCTGGAGCTTGTACATTTGTAAAGGAGTCAGTCAGCATAATGCTATGCAGCAGAACTCGGTAGCTCGGTGGAGAAAATGAACATGGGTCCAACTCTGGGGAAAGGAAAGTAAGGTTTGGCAGCAAGAGACTTGGAAATGCCAGGACAGGTGTTGTCGTATAGGATAGAGGTGGGGAAGGCAATGACACCATTCAGAGGCTGAGAGACTGGAAAAGAGGCAGAGACCAGGCTTCATAAGCAGAAAGGAATAGAAGCGGAAGAAAGAAGCTTGTGACTAGACTCTGGGATTTCTAGGAGGAGGGGAGCAATTTCAGGTCACCTCAAATACTCTTCCCCTAGAAACTTAGCCATTCACACAACCCAAATTGATGCCATGCCGACTTCCAAGCCATGCTCTGATATGTAACCTAGATCTTCAGATGGGCTTTCATTCCAATGAGAGAGTGGCAGGACTGAGGCCTCCTAAACTTCTTCCTTCCTGAACTTTAAGATTTGATCTGGATCTCTGGGTGCATTATCAGTAACTTCTTTTTATTGACTGGGAGATTACAGGAGTTGTCATGTGTGTGGAGTTGCTAAAAATAAAAAGTTTAAGAAACTGCCTAATTGCTGGTTTAGCAATTCCCTCAGGGTCCTGGAGCCAGCTGATGTAGGACAGGAGTCACAGCCCTTCTGGGGGCCCTGGATCCTTCCCCCAGCGCTAAAGGACAACGGTAAGGATAACAAATCAAGCGTAATCGTATTCCATAGGGAGGCAGGAGTGGGGTTTGCTAACAAGGTAAGCGACATCCAGGACTGGGGTGGGAAAATGAGTTCGTACCCTTCCTTTCACTGTGAAGCCTGAATCTACTCTCGTCTCACAGGACAGGAAAACCTAAACAAGCTACTCACTCGTTTCCTAAATGTCTAGGCTCCCATGCAGCCTCGTAGCCCACCCTATACAAAAACAAAGAGACTCGAATCCTCTCAGAGGGTGAGCCAGGACACTGCCACCAGAAAGGACTGCTGGCTTACAATGCTGATTCACTCTGAGAGCCCCAGCTTCCTTCCAAGCCTTCTCCTTTCACCCAAAAACAAAGAGGTCAATGATCACAAAAGGTGATTTCTTATATTAAAGTACACTGACAGACGGATTGAGATTTTGAGGGTGGCTATCTGGATAAGAATCTGGAATGTGGCCCCCGTATCAGCCTGGTTGGCGGTTCGTTCCTTTTGCACTGAGATGGACCCTGCTGTGTGAGACAAAAAAAAAGTAACTGCAAATGTTTGTTTAATGCAGCTCTCGTTCACCTTCACTTGGGTCACCGCCTTCTTTTGCTCACAAACACTTAATTGTCTCTGAAAAGTAGGTCAGCGCCTTGTGGAACAAGCTGGAGGGGGTGCTAAGGCCCAGCCTATCACTCCAACAGGCCCGGAGAGGCCCAAGCCGTGTCTAGGAGACCAAGACCAGTCAACAGTGCATCATGCCCAGAGCGCTCCAGGTGCTCCGGGCAGCAACCTGGCTCCTGCCATTCCTAGGTGGTGATTCAGCAGGCGGGGACGGCAGAAGATGCCCAGGATGTGGGGCTGAGGTTCATGTGAGTCCAAGAAATACTTGTCCCGCTCTGATGGTTAATGAGGTGTCCCCAATCATCCCTGAATGGAGGGAGCAAGAGGTGAACAATCAGAATGCTAAACTCTTCCCCACCGTCCATATGGTCCCTTCTGTAGAATACCAAGCATTGCTCAACCATAAATGGAGCTGTCTGAACTTCTCCCCACTCCTTTCCCAAATATTTTCTTCAGGACACCCAAAAATAAACACCGTTCCTGGCCCATGAGCTAGAGGTACGTTCTTAGCACTGTAAGCTCACCTCTGAACATGGCTGATGATGCAGAAGGGGTTAAAGTTTTTTTAACAGGACACATCATGCTCCTGGGTCCAAATACTCCATCCACCCAGAATTCTAAGGTGGGAGAGACATCCCCCTGAAACCTCCCCCAACCTCTAGCTGGCTAGTTTACTAAATATAGGATATTGCTTCAGAGTCAAAAAGCAGGGGCCCAGGGAAATGAGGCGACAGAGGGCTGGTAGTTTGGGAAACAGCTACCAGAGGGTCAGCTGTCCAGCTGGCTCTGGAATCTGAAAACTCCCAAACCTAACAACTGCCTTTCTCAGCAAGAATCAAAAGTATGTGAATCAGCTGTGGAGGATCAAGGCTGCAGAGCCCAGCTTCAGAAGCCAGTGGCAAACCACTTCCTTAGCCATTGTTCCCCACAAAGAGCAAACTGCCAGGAACTTCACCATCGACCAGCTGCCAGCTCTATGAAAGAGGAATGAGAAAAGGAGTGGGTTATCTCTTTGGCAAACACAGTGCAGGCATCTCTCTCTCTTTCCCCCACCCCTTCTCTTCTCTGTTTCTCTCTCTCTCTCTTTTTTTTCCTCTTTCCTGCTTCCTTTCTCTCTCAATCGCTTCAATTCTCTGGTTGCAAAACCAAAACCACTGACAGCCCCAATCTTTCCAAATTCTGATTATAGAACTTTCCATTATCTGCTAGCCCCATGTACCTCTCCTCCTCCTCACCCCCCACTGCTTCTCCTGCCCCACAACATACACACACTTCACCTCTAAGGGACTTTAGGGTCAGAACCACATGAACTAATAATCTGATCTCACAATATTTTTTATTATTTATTCAACTTAAGCCTAGTCTTTGTAACTAAACTGTAAAATCTACAAAGGAAGGAACCATGTCTTACCACCATTACCAAGGTTAACACTGCACATTTACTGTGAGCCAATAACCATTCTAAACACTTCACATGTGTTATTTCATTCAGTCCGTAAGAATCCTAGGATGTAGATACTATCAACATGGTCACTTCACAGATGAGGGCTGAAGCACAGAGAGGCTTAAGAACTTGCCCAGGCTCACAGTAAATGGCAGAGCTGAGATTCAAACCCTGGGAGCTTAGCTCCAGAGTCCATGCTCTTAACCCTTATACTCTACACAAGTATTCCCAGGCCAGCAACAGCAGCATCTCCTGGGAACATGTTAGAAATTAGAAATTCTCGGGCACCTGGGTGGCTCAGTTGTTAAGCATCTGCCTTTGGCTCGGGTCATGATCCCGGAGTCCCAGGACTGAGACACATCAGGCTCCCTGCTTAGCAGGGAGTCTGCTTCTCCCTCTGACCCTCCCCCCTCTCATGCTCTCTCTCTAATAAATAAATAAAATCTAAAAAAAAAAAAAGAAAGAAAGAAAGAAAAGAAAAAAGAAAGAAATTAGAAACTCTCAAGCCCCACCCCAGACTTACTGAAATCATAACCTGGGGGTGGGGCCCAAGCCCTCCAGGTGATTCTCCCAGGAACCACTGCTCTACGCTACAGTCACAAGCTCGCTGTTTCTGCTTTTCTCTACGTGCGCCACACCCAACACAGAAAGGAGTCCAGAGGAACTTCACAATGTAAAAATATTCTAAACAACTGATTCTGAAATAATGATTAGGAGTGCACGCGGATTCTAGGGCCAACCGCCTGTCAGTGTGAAACCCAACTCTGCTGCTTCCCACCTGTGTGGCCTTGGGCACGTCACTTAGCCTTCCTGTTCCTCAGTTTCATCGGAGAGTAAAATGTAAAAAAAAAAACAGTACCTACCTCATTTAGTTGTTGAGAGGACTGAATGACTTAATATCATGCAAAGCATTTATAAAAGTGTCTGGCACTTGGTAAATGCTACGTAAGTGCTTATTAACTACGGTCTTTGATCCATGTTACAATTAAATCCAACAATTAGGTGTCAGGCATCTATGTGCCAGGCACTGTGCTAGGCAAATGCATTCACCAACATCTCCCTGATTCATCATCAGCCTTTCAAACATTTACTGATGGCTTATTATACGCAATACTCTGTGCTATGGGATCTAAGGGTCACAGAGAACAAGGACAGCACAAAGTAACGCACCAGATAAGACGTTTTCACAAGTAACTGTAACACACAGTAGCAAGAGATAAGAATCATAAGATAGCATTGTTTGGTAGAAAGAACATGGGGTTTGAGGTCATAAGATTTATATTCAATTTCAGCTGCGTGTGACCTCAGGCAAGTCACTTAACCTCCCTGAGCCTCAGTTTCCTCAGCTGTAAAGCAGAAGACATAAACTGTACATGAAGCTCCAAAGAGCTAATATACATGAAGAGCATTTTGTAAAAGACTGTATGGACATTAGCTGTCAGTTGTTATTACTACTGCTTTTAAGTGAATTTCTTTCAATAATACTATGTAGGTTCAGAAAGATGATAGGGCTTCTACCTGAAGGGATGAGGAAAATGTTGCACCAAAAACAGAGACGTCTGAGATGGATGTGGAAGGACAAAAGAGATGCAGAAATGAAAGGAAAATCCAGGCAGAGGAAACAGCCTGAGCAAAGGCACAGAAGCAGGAAAACACAGGGCACATATAGGAAGGGCCCGAGTTCGTTCTGCTGGAATGTAAAGAATAATGGGTGAGAACATTTAAAAGGGAGGTAAAGGATAACAAAGGGGGGAAAATATGTTCATTTGTTCCCCTTATAAACATCTTTGGTAATTCAAGCAGGAGTAATGATAGAACAGTTGGTTAAAATCAGTTTTAGGATTTATTTGTGAGCCTGAAGTATTCAGCACGCCCTCTGCTCCATCCATTTTCATGGGTTGATTCAGAGCCAACTATATCGTATGTATGGAAAATGGAATACCTGTAATTATGTACTTTGTGCTTGGGCCAATTTGAAAGTGATACTGTTATTCCTCATCAAAGCTGCTCATAGGGAATTCAGGAGAGGGATCGCTCACAACTAACTGTTTTGGCCTTTAGGACCTTTTGACGACGTTATTCAAGTAAGAGAAAGCTATGTCCATCTAACACCGGCTATAAAATGAAGTGGAAAGGGTTCAAACCTCTTAGCCATTTTTCAAGTGTTTGCTGGTACCTCTAGTCACACACAATATGAAGTACATTCGTTTTGTTTTGGTTTTTGTTTGTTTTCACTCATTGTTTTTGTACAAGAAATAAATTATTTCAACAAGATCCCTGAGTGACGGCTCGCACACGACCTAGAGTAGTAAGAATTCACCCATACAGAAATTGAGGCTTCCAATAGATTGTTTCAGACAAATTTTTAAAGCTTTGTATGTTGATATTGTTAAATGAAATAATGTTTAATCTAGTAATTTTTGCTTGCCAAAGAGTATCTGAAAGTAAGAAATTTAACAAATCTGAACAAAGTCCATTTTTAGTTGACAGAGTAAATATAACTTGTTGAATATGCCAAATATTTTTATGTTTAAAATCCAACTGTCAGTTTTGCATAAAGAAAACTGCATAAGGGGGGAAAAAAGAAAACTACATAAGGAAAAAATATTAACTCTCCAAGAAACACGTTAAAGCTCAAAAATCAAACTGAACAATCTTGTGCATGTCTTTATAACTCCACTGTCATACAAGTGCCCCCTACTGTCCTCTGTATTTAACCTGTTTCTCTAAAATAGATTATTTTTTTTACATTCATTTTTAGATCCTTCACAAAGCACAAACATAATTCTTTAGTCATGTATATTTATACAACCATAACTGAGTAATACTAAATGTAATTTTTATTAACTTACTATAGAATTAATATATTCATTACGTTGACAACATAAAATCATCCCGAAGAGCTTTTGAAAGATGACTGGTATCTAGGCATTGGAGGTATAAAGCAGGAAATATGAAACAGGCCAATTTGGGTGGGGGAGCACACTGAGGGGATGTATCCCTGTATCTGTGATACAATGGGGCAGAAAACCTCAATGACACTGCAGTCCTCTTAAGCATAGAGAGAGAAGACTGGAGACAAATCAGTACAAATCATGCATTAGCCCTATAAGCAAACAGGAGAGTGCACATTATAGGTATCCGGGAGTTTGGAGGGGCTGCCTCTCCTTCTCAATCCCAACCTCCAGCCCTTACGTCCACAATAAGCACAGGACACAGAAGCCCGGGCTCTTGGACTTTTAGAGGTCTAACCCAGGCCTGGTGTGGGGCGAAGAAGTCATACTCTCTTCAGAATTTTGTTAGAAACTGCAAGAGCCTATCTGAACTATCAAGACCCTCCTGCTAAGGTTCTTTATGCTTCAATCCCCTAAAAAATCTCTCCCATCATCCTGGGACCCCCCTGTTGCCAATGTTGGTTGAGGGGAAGCCAGAGGAGAACATGTAGCTTCTATGTTGTGCCAACTGTCGATGACAGGATATGTGTGTGGATACACATGTGCATGTAAACACGCACACCCACACACATGCGTATATATATCCTGCAGCCTATACCCTAGCAAGCCAGGCTGTTAATCGTTCATTGTGCTAATCGTTCATTGTGCTCACCACCCCATGGTACAGCAATTGCTCCTCAGCCCCTGACCTGTGTAACACAAACTAAGAGTCTAGGGGCACCTGGCTGGCTCAGTGGGTAGAACATGTGACTCTGGATCTCAGGGCTGTTAAGTTCAAGCCCCAAGTTGGGTGTAGAGATTACTTAAAAATAAAATCTTTAAAAACAACAACAACAAACTAAGAGTTTAGATGTGTTCCAACAGCAAGAATCCCGTTCATAATAACAGCAGAGGAGAGAGGGAGGCAGGCAAGGCGGGTAAGCCACAGGCACTGTAAAGCACTCTACCCTTGGGAAAATTAGACCAGGAAGAAATTTTTCTCCCCTAGAGTTCTGCCATGCCTGGACCCTCCGTATGGGCTCCAGTGGGTCCATCATATGTCAGGCTCCTAACAAAATGGGCTCCATCATCCATCAGACTCCTACCAAAATAGGTCCCGTAACCAAAACCCAGAGAGATGAAATCAACAAAAAACACGATTATCTTCCTTCACCTCATCCTCTTCCCCCCAGCTTTGAATCTCTAACTGTAGGGACTCAATCTAACAATATTAATATTAAAAATAATCATATTGTTAGCAACCCAAATGTCCATCAATGAATGAATGAATAAACAAAATGTGGTATATGCATACAAAGGATTATTCAGCCTTAAAAAAGGAATAAAATTCTGACACTACAATACGGATGAACCTTGAAGCCATTATGCTAAGTGAAATAAGTCAGTCACAAGAGGATAAGGAATTCCACTTACATGAAGTACCTAGAGCAGTCAAATTCATAGAGACAGAAAGCAGAATGATAGTTGCCAGGGGCTGGTGGGGGTGGGGGGATGAGGAGTTACTGTTTAATGGGTACGGATTTTAAGTTTTGAAGACAAAGTTCTGGAGACGGATGGTGGTAATGGTTGCACAACAGTGTGAATGTACTTAACACCACTGAACTGTACACTTAAGAATGGTTAAAGCGGGGGCACCTGGGTGGCTTACTCAGGTGACTGACTCCTTGTTTCGGCTCAGGTCGTGATCTCAGTGATCATGGGATCGAGCCCCAAATCCGGCTCTACACTTAGCACGGAATCCCCTTGGGACTCTCTCTCCCTCTCCCTCTGCCCCTCACCCCTGCACGCTCTTGTGAGTGCTCTTTCTCTCTCTCTCATAGATAAATCTTTAAAAAGGTAAATTTTATGTTATGTATACTTTACCACAATTTTTAAAATCATATTGTTATTATGACTCTTTCTACTAAAAATTCCAATGATATACCCCCTATGTACCAACCAATGAGCTTTACATGCATTCATTCATTTAACCTTTACAAAAGCCCTGCAAGATAGCTATTATCACCAACTTCTGCTAATAAAATACAAAAAGCACACACGGCTCAGATAGGTTAAGTGACTGTCCAAGGTCATGGAGCTAGTATGTAGCAGAACCACAATTCTAACACTACATGCTTTCCACTGCAAGATGCTGCTTCCCACCCTACAGGAGAAATTAATCTGATACTGTAAAATAGCCCCAAACCAGAAGGTCCCTGGAGCAAGGAGAAAGGGCACAGGGTCCGCAACAAAAGGAAGAATTTACTGTTAAAAGTTAGGCACATGCTCTCTGATTCTATTTATAAGGCTGTTCTTCCTCTAATGATCTCCAAGAACTTTAAACGTACCAATTACCCAGCCACGTAAAACCCTGGCAAACTAGAAGAAGCTGTTTGTGTTACCACAGAACCTAAAAATGACATTTCTCATAACCTACCAAGCAATGTCTTATTTTGTAAGAATTTCTAAGGACTTCTCCAAGGTGCCCCCAAAAATCTATGAAGTAGTATGTTGCAAATTAAACTCCAGCTCCCCAAACACTAAGCAGAGCTCTGCTACAAGCAAAGTGGATCGCGATGCCTTCCTCCCCAGTCCTCTCTTCTGGGGCTCTGCTCTCACTCCAGATGGATCAGGAACAGGCCAGGCCGGGCGGCGGGCAGCTCTCGGTGAGGAACACAGAAGCGGCTGTGTCGGTCCACAGGTGGCGCTGCTTCTTAACAACCAGCTCCCACCCGGCTAGAGAGGAAGCTAGAGAGGAAGCTGGAGGGTCTGCTCCTAAGGGCAGATGACAGGAAATCGGCAGAGCCACATGCCGGTCCAGCCCGTGTCAGTCAGGACTCAAAGGGGCATCCTGCCAGGTTCCATTCCAAGGTGGGGTCACTTCCACCAGGGACTAACGTGGCTCCCCGTAGATCCAGGCACCAAAAGGGCTGAGCAGAGGATGTGGATGTGGAATCACAGCTAGGTCGCCATGAGGGAGAAGCTTTTCTGAGCCAAGTGGGAGGTGGCGCTCCACCACAGGTCAGGTAGGAAAGGGATTCAAAACAAACCCTGTAGGTCCTGTGTCTCTACCAGGGGGACAAGGAAGCTTGGTTTCATGTCTATGCTTTGAATTCCTCAAACAAAAGCCACTCTGCGGGAAAGCAAAAGCAGCCTCTCTCCCACCCCACACCGCCAACTGATTTATAGTCAGCAAGTGTCTCCTGGTGCTCAGAAAATATGCTATCAAACAGGAAATGAAAAAATATCCACTTCTTCCAGAAGGAAGGGGGAGGAATCATATCCCTGTAGAGACAGGAAATCAGCTGATGAGGATCCAAGCCTCTCTCGGGAAGCAACTGCTCCCTTCTCAAGGCAGGGGGGTGTGCAAAGCCTAGTTTCCTTCAGGCTTCAGTCACTCCCCAGGTAAGAATGTCCAAACCCGGCCTATCTTGTTATAGATCTTTACCAGTTTAGATATTTACTAATCAAATGTGGAAAATGAGGCATCTCATGCTCACATGCTAACCAAAAGCACACCTCCACAAACTTCCTATTTTTTGCTGTTGGACCGAAGGAAAGCAGCCAAAAAGTAACGTCTGCAGAGGACTCCGAGAAACCACAAGGGGCATTTGCCAACAGCCACAGGTGACCCCAACATTCAAATCTGTATCCACCCAATCTGAGGTTGTTGGGTGGGTGTGGGATACACACTAGACAAGAGGCTGAGACCTTCTCGTTTGCCAACAGCAATCAACATAATAACAGCTTTGTATTTCTACAGTGCCTGGCCAGGAGCGGCCCAAAGCTTTCTTTCCCCACTCCCAGTCTCATCCTGGGCCCCTCCCTTTGCTGAATCCCTCCACTGGGGAGGCAAAGGCAGGTAGGTAGGTATCTTTAGTCCCTGCTACAAAGGTCAGTGACTAGAAGCCTTGCCTAAGGTCATTAGCTGGTCAGATGAAACTAACACAACTTCTAATGCTTTCCCACATAAAGGAAAACTGCAAAACAAGTACTTCTCGAGAAATTCTTAGGCAATAAAAATTCTGTGTCCTATCCACAAAAATTCTTTCCTTTATCCATCTCCACTCTCTACCAATGTCTCCCAACTCAATATGCCAGGCATGCATCTGCCTGCAGTCAATGCAATTAAAGCTTCCCTCCACTATTCAACTCAACATACATTTATAAGCACTTTGAGTTGAGCACTGTGTTAAACATTAGGGACACAAAGATGAATAAGACTCCATCCCAGCTTTCAAGGTGCTCAGTTTCATGGAGGACAGAAAGACAAACAAATAACTGTTATTCAGAGGAATTGGTGACAACAAAAAGGAAGAGTACATGCTTATAATTCTTTAGCCCTCCAGCCATAGCATCCAGGGAGACTCGGAGTGCCAGTGAAACGAACCTTTCTCTCAAGAAACTTCTGAAAACATTTCTACTTTCCTCATTCCCAACTTAACACCTCCAAATGATGCTACCCAAAATGCCAAGGCTGTAAATTGGTACAACATGTAAAAACAAGAACACCACCACAATGGAAGAGAACTCTTGAGTCAGCTCTTGGAGGAAGCTCTGCAGAACCGCACCCAGGAAAGGACCTGAACAATGTGGTGAGTGTACTAAATCTCCCCCACCCCCCACCTTGTCCATCCCTCCCAGAGCCAGAGAATGGGACACGTAGGAGGATTCATCTGAAGGGAGAAAAAGAAGTAGACAACACAACCCACACTATTCCCGTGGACCAAAACTCTCCCCACCAAGACAGTCTCAAGTAACGTCACGATGTTTCATGATCTACAAAAAGTCATTTAGCATTGTTATTCCCTCCAGATTAGTCTGCAGCGAAATCATCCCAAAGAAAGCAGGGAGGCATCTAACCTAAAACAATGTACTTTAAAAAGGGTATAAAAGCCAAAGCCCAATCATTATAAACATATTAGGGTCTTGGCTATAGTCATACTCTGTTCAAAACACCATTAATTCTCATCTTATGATAATGAGGTATTCTCTGTAACAGAAAAAAAAACAAAAAAAGTATCAAGTCAAAGAGTAGTCTTTTCCGATTCAGGGACAGGTAGCAACCCCCCAATACAAATCCGTCTCTGGGTCCACATACTCAGAGTAAAAGAATGAAGAATGGAGTGATGCCTTTCCATCAACAAGAGAATAGGTCTTCGTATTAGGAGACCCCAAGACCCCTAAATTCAGCAATCAAAATACTCTGCCCTATAAACCACAGAAGACTTCAACCAATCACACTCCATTTGCTTTTCTCCACCTTCCTACTATTTGGGAAAGGCAGAGGAGTGGAAGATAGACAAATTACATTTGATATCTGGACAGTTCACGGCAGGGTGGTCCACTGCATACCTGGGCCTCACAGACGGAAAAGAGGACTAATCTAGCCTGTGTGGTAGGAGGGAATCAGAAGAAGGACAAAGACAAGACAGGGCTAAAGGAAGTGGTAGGGGTGGAAATAAGAGGTTTTATACCACTCCAGTAGCAACCCCTACAAGCAAATGGAAGGGGATCTTGGCAACCATTGAAGTGTAGGGCTGATATGACAAACAAGAGAAAGGAATATTCCCATCCCTTAACCTGCTCTGACTACCCTGCATCTCTCTTGGATTTCCTAATCCTAACCTAAGCCCTTTCTCCAGACTCACCCTAATGAGAAAGCAAGCAGCTGGGTGGTACACTTTTATTGCAAAGAAAATAAATAGCAATTAATAACTGGTTTGCACCAGAGAAGCTGGTTTGTCTAATCAGCCTACTGGTTCCAAGAAATTTCTCTCAGCATTACACCATCCTTTTATTTATATTTTTAATAAAGCCAGATCCTATGCCTAACGATGTAGCATCTCTCTTCCATCCCCTTGTCAGCCCTCCTCCTACACTTACTATCTCTTTTCCCCAATGTGGAGTCTTAATCCCATTCACTAGAGGAGGAAATAGAACCTGTCGCACAAGTATTTCATCTGCGACACTCCTCTTGGTGGCACACGCCCCATCCTGACGGGCAGGCAAGATGATGTCATTTGTTAAGTGTTCCCTCAGCCTTCTGGCCTTGAGCACCCAATCTTTAAAAGGGTGTTAAGTATTAAGAAAATCTAATCGCATCAAACATTTTGTGAATACTTGCTAAATGCAGGGCACTGTGCTAGGCAAAATGAGGAACAGAAAGAAGAATAAATCATAATCTGTGAGCCCCAGGAGCACATCTAATTGGACAAAAATGTGGGAAGTTAAAATGCAAATAATAAAATACCAATGACCATATACAGCATTACACCATCAATGGGCAAACGAGCAGTCTAAGCTAATGCTATGAGTTCAGAAGCAGAACGAGCGATCTCAGGTTAGTATGGTTCATGAAGGGTTAATGGGAAAGGCAGGACTGGAGCCAGCTCCACAAAAAAGTAGATGGCACTGGGAGAGACAGGGGAAGACTCTTCAGGAGAGGGGTGGTTCCGGCAATGGCATAAATCATAAGGACCAAATGGAGGCCCAAAAGTAAGCGGGAGGTACGGCAATAAAAATAAGGAAGAGGTAAGGCTGAGAGACAAGAGGGGACGCGGCCGGTACGAAAGAGTAAAGGAAGGAAGGGGGCAGTTTCAAAATAAGCCTGGCAAGGGAGAAGCTGGAAGAATACAGACTAAACCTTGAACACTGACCAGTGGGACAAAGTAGAGAAAAAGACTAGAAAAGAGAACTTTTACCTTTTCCTTTGTACTGCTTAAATTTATTACAATGAGCATGTGTAATTCTATAGTAATAATAAAGAGATTAGATACACACAGTCCAACTGTGTTTTTTCCTCTTCGGTTCTAGGACAGTATTTGTGTTCTAAAGGAACTCACAATGTCCCATACCTGCCCAGGGCCCCTTGACAAGTCTTAAACTACTAGGTAAAAAGTGCAAGCTGAAGTCACACTCCCTTTCCCACTCGCAAACAAAAAGAGCTCACAAGAATGCAACTAAAGGTCACTTCCCTGACCCCTTTAGTCGGCATGCTTCCAGGACCAGAAGTTTTTAGAGAAAAGAAGGAGACCCGGGCCAGACAGTTCTATTCAAGGAAGTGAAGGCAAAGTATAAGATCATGGTTAAGAGCTGGAGCTTTGTAGTCCCACTGAGCTAGATTTATTTTTTTTTTTTAAAGATTTTATTTATTTATTCGACAGAGATAGAGACAGCCAGCGAGAGAGGGAACACAAGCAGGGGGAGTGGGAGAGGAAGAAGCAGGCTCATAGCAGAGGAGCCTGATGTGGGGCTCGATCCCACAACGTCGGGATCACGCCCTGAGCCGAAGGCAGACGCTTAACCACTGTGCCACCCAGGCGCCCCCCACTGAGCTAGATTTAAATGCCTGCTCTACCATTTACTAGCTGTGACCTTGGGCAGGTTATGTTACTGGTTGAGCCCCACTTTTTCCTTCTGTAAAAAAATGATAATATCTACTTCATGGGGCCAGTCTGCAAATTAAATGGGCTAATGTATATAAAGTGCTTAACATAGTCCCTGGCACACAGTAAAAACAACTAATGGGAACTATTATTATTATTTCTTTTTTTTTTTTTTTAAGATTTTATTTATTTGAGAGAGAGCACGAGTCGGAGGGTGAGGGGCAGAGGGAGAGGGAGAGGGAAAAGCAGACTCTCTACTGAGCAGGGAGCCAGACATGGGGCTCGATCCCAGGACCCTGAGATGTCCATGACCCAAGTCAAAGGCAGATTCTTAACCAACAGAGCCATCCAGGCACCCCTATTATTATTTCTATTGCTATTATTAATCCATTCAGCCCATAAAAGTGAAACATCACCCATGGAAGCTACAAAACCAGATTCATCTCAGCTCCTTCTTAAATGTAGCCAAAAACCAGAGAGCAGAATTAGCAGGAGCAAGGTTAAACCTGAGTTCTTCATGTGTTCCTACTGAGAGAATCTTAGTAGTAAGTCTTAAGAGACCAGCAAAAGCTAATTTCATATATGCTCCTCTCTCTAGGTTAGAAAGTGGCTAAACCTTCTGTTATTGGTTGAATTGTGTCCCCAAAAAGATGCTGAAGTACTAACCCCCAGTATCTGTGAATGTGACTTTATCTGGAAATAGAGCCTTTACAAATGATCAAGCTCAAATGAGGTCATTGGGATGGACTCCAACCCAGTATCAGACGGGTGTTCTTATAAAAGAGAAAATCTGGACACAGAGACACATACAAATGATGTGAAAGCAAAGAGAGAGGATGCCATCTACAAGCTAAGGAATTCTAAAGCGATTAGAAGCTAGGAGAGAGGCCTGAACAGATTCTCCCCCACAGTCCTCAGAAGGAAATAACCCTGCTGACACCTTGATTTCAGACTGCTGGGCTCCAGAGCTGTAAGACAATACATTTCTTTGTTTAAGCCCCACCAGTTTGTGGTACTTCGTCATGAAGCCCCAGGAAAGTAAGATACCATGTTTTTTAACTGATATTTATCCTATTATAAACTATATATTCTTTTTTTTTTAAAGATTTTATTTATTTATTTGACAGAGATAGAGACAGCCAGCGAGAGAGGGAACACAAGCAGGGGGAGGGGGAGAGGAAGAAGCAGGCTCCCAGCAGAGGAGCCCGATGTGGGGCTCGATCCCGGAACGCCAGGATCACGCCCTGAGCGGAAGGCAGACGCTCAACCGCTGTGCCACCCAGGCGCCCCTATAAACTATATATTCTTAAAGAGAATCTTAATTTAAAAATCAACATGTGGGTGGGGCGCCTGGGTGGCTCAGTTGGTTAAGCAGGCAACTCTTGATTTCAGCTCAGGTCAGGATCTCAGGGTCGTGAGATCGACCCCACGTCAGACTCCACACTCAGCCAGGGGTCTGCCTCTCTCCTTCTCCCTCTCCCTCTGCCCCTGCTCACGGGCGCACGCTCTCTCTCTCTCTCTTTCTGGCTCTCGCTCTCTCTCAAATAAATTTTTTTTTTTTTAATCAAAGCATGGGTTATTTTTAAATGACAGGACCTGGCTACATGTACACTTCTTTCTCTACTATTCCTCATCTCCCAACAGTGAGAATATCATTATGGAAAAAACATATTAGAACCAAGATACACTCTTACTCTGTTTGAACCTGGTATATCTGCCTCCCTAATCATCCCTGAATGAACAGACAGAAGGAAAGAGAACTCATGTACATTGATTATCCACTGTGCGCCTCACATATGCAAGGTGCTGACCCACATGATCTTATTCAAACTTCACAACATCCCTGCAAGGTATGGACTATTCTCGCCATTACTAAATGAAGAAATCAATGTCTGAAAGGTTAAGTTGCCCAACAGCATACAGCCAGGAAGTGGCTGAGCCAAGATTCAAACCCCCTGTTTTTAAATACACCAACCTGCTTGAACAAGAACTTCTGAACCAATTCCCTAGATATAATTTTCTACCAAACTGTCTTTTTAATAACTATGTGCCAAATGAATCAATGAAGAGATCTTATGAATTCTAAGTCTCTCATTTTTATAGTACAGAAATCAGCCTAGACAAGTAAAGTGACTTGACCAAGGTCACAAATAAGCTAGTGGCAGAGTCAGGTAGCAACCCGTCTTTTGATTTCCACTACACCACATAAATTTGAGGACAATAGCAATACATTAAAATAGAGAGCATGGATGCTAGAATCAGACTGCCTCAATTCAAATCTTGGTTCTGCAATTTACTGGCTGTGTGATCTTGGGCAAGTCAACCTCTCTGTTGTGTTTCCTGATCTGAAAATAGAGGTAATTATACCTCTAAAAAAATGTCTCACATGGTTGTCCTAAGGGTTGAAAGAATTTATATATAAAGTACTTACAATAGTGCCTGGCACATTAGTAAGCGCTATATTTGTTAACTGCTGCTGCAACTATTATTATTAAATAATGTTAAGCAAAACACCAAAGAATATACACACAATGGCTGTACTTTTATAAAACTGCAGACAAATACACTCTGTGAGAGAGAAAAGAGAGAGGTTCTTTATTCCTGTAAATTTGTCTAACTTAATTATTAGTAATAACAATTTTTATTTACTTTGTGCAGGCTCAGTATCTAGTATGTTACAGACATTACTAAATTTCATTAAATCTAAGGCACCATCAATTGAAAATGCACCAATAGTTCATTATTCTCCCAAACTGCCCTACAGAGTTAAGAGTTCCCCTATTCTGCATATGAAAAACCAAGGCACAGAGAAGTTAAACAATTTATGCAAGATCACGCAGCTACTAAAATGGTCAAATCAGGTTCCAATCCCAGGTCTATCAGACTCCAAAGACCCTTGCACTGAACCACTTAATCAACAACTCCACGCTTCTCAAACTTCCATGTGCACAGAATCACCCGGAAATCTTGCTAAAATGAAAACATTCAGCCAGTCTGGGGTGGAGCCCAACATTCTGCATTCCTAACAAGTCCCCAGGGGCTGCAGATGCTGACGGTCCTCACACCACCACCACCACCACCACAACCGAGTGCCACACTATTTTACATCCCATTACAACCTTTCCTCCTCCTGAGTCTCCACCATCTCAGTAATCAGCTCACAAAAGGACCCAGGTCCCAAATGACAGAACCTCCTAATTAAGCCTTTGTTTCTCTGCCACCTTCGCAATCCCTTTCTCTCTCCTTCGGGCTCTGTCCCTACTCTTCTTCCTAAGGCAGGCTACACAAAGCTCCCTGAGAGGAAGTTAACAGGGAGATGAAAATGAATGGCTGTGGTATCCAAGGGGACCTCTCTAATGGGAAAAAAAAAAATGTTAACCTTATGCTTGGATGATTGGGGTGACAAGGTGCCAACTCAAAAGTCCACATCACTACTGTGACTCTGAATGGTAAGCAAATACTTCTGGAGTAAACTGGAAACTAAGAGTTATTTACTCCCATCATTTCTCCAAAGAATGTGTGTGACCTCTCCCCACCCCCACTCTCAGCTCAGGTCTCTGAGCAGCGCAGGTAATTATGGTCTGCCTACTTACCACAGAAACAGCTAGTTTCAATTGGGTTCACTCCTTTCCTGCTCTACCTGTCCTACATTTTAGGCATTGCCTTTGTGCTCTGGGCACTTAAGAGCACTACCAGACACGCTCAGAAGCTGCTGCACCGCACAGGAGTGCGACCTAATCATCTTCCTAGAGTGGTCCTGGATGCCTGGGTTAAAAAGGAAGTCTGAACTTGAATTATACACGCTATAACTGAGTAGCAGTATATCCCACGGCATGGGATTACTGGTTGTCTTCGTTTTTGTTTTTTACTCAAGAGCCCTACAGACTCCGCCCTTTTACCACAACCCAACCCCACTGTTACATAGGGTTGTCTTAAATAATTTCTGCAATTCTACTTGAGCCATTCAAATCAAATCATTTTCAAGAGCAGTCTGACTTGCAAATCTTAAAGAAACTCAGACCACAAATCCAAAAAATTTTATAACACCTTAAGGTAAAAAGGCCTATTGCCAAGTGGAGTTTATCAGGCTGGAGTTCAAAACCCAGTTCAGTCACTTAATAGGTGTGTGACCCTCAGGCAAGTTATTTAGGTTCCTTAAACCCTAGTTTCCTCATGTGTAAAATCTACCAATGTCTTTGGACTGTCATATGTTATTTGTGATGATTAAATGCGATAAAGCACCTGGCATTTAGTAAGGGCTCCATCCATATTAGTTTGCTCCCTCAAACTCTGCTCATAGCGAAATACAGTTAAATCCATAACACACATCAGTATAAAATCACATAAAAGGAACTATGATTAAGCATGATTTCATGGGAAAAAAAAATACCACTCACCTGGTGAGATCCAGCGTTAGCACTAACTAGTTATATAACCTTGAGCCAGTTATTGACCCTTTCCATGCCTCATTCATTCCCCTACAAGCAATAAGAAAAGTGAGCTGAACTGATTGTTCCCAGTTCATTCACTCAACAAATATTTCTTGAATATCTACTGTATGCCAGATACTCTTCTGGGTGCTGAGAATACAAGAGTTAATAAATAAAAATCTCTACTCTCAGGAGGCTGCGTTCTAGTAGAGAGGAAGACTCGGACAATAAAGTAGAATACGCTAGATGGCAATGAGGAGTTCTGGGAGTAAGGTGAAGCAGAATTATAACATTCCAAAAGGGAAAGGGAGTTTAAGAAATAGAGTTTAAGGGAGATGGGACTTAGAAGATCATATCAGGGAACTGTATTATATTCTGCACGGTGGAAACTCTTGAAAAGATTATGTATTTAGTGTACACAAAGCACTTAGCACAGAAGCATCTCATAGTGACCCTACATGGCAGCTGGCCACACGTTCAGATAGACAGCCAGGGACCTAAAAGGATCCTCAGAAGAACAACTGGTTCGGTTTCCTATCTTTACCAAATGAAGAAGTAAACCATCCATGAGAGTGCTCTATTTCCTTCTCGAAATTCTTCAAGAGCAAAAACGGCATGCCATTCTAACAATCTAATGTTATAACCCCAATAACAGGAATTCCTGGAATGTTTGCTACTACTACCCAGTGCTATATCCTCTTAGTTATTATTTAGACTGATTTCATGCAGTGGACAACACCTGGAACAATCTGTGCGGGGTGTTCATTCACCAAACACTTCTCCAGCACCTACAGGTGCTAGGCGCTGTACTAAGGCTCGGGAACAGGACTTCAAGGGTGTAGAGGAGACAATCATATGACCAACCAAACCACAATCCACTGTGATATGCATATCAGAGGACTATAGCAGGGAGGAGAGAGATTAACCATGTGGGAAGAAAGGGTAAGGAAAGGTTTCCCAAAAGTAACAATGTCTGAATTGTGTTTAAGGGTAAACTGGAATTTGCTGGCAGGTGAGGTTAACAGGTGAAAGAGGAATTGTAGGCAAGGGGAACAACGTGGTCACACAGAGACACTCTCCAGCCTGGCAGCCTAAGGCAGCTGAACATAGCTTCTTCCTGACAAGGTGAAAAATGCAAGAAAAATGAGGTTACAAAAGCAGGCAGGTATTAAACTTTTTGTTGCAGGCTTGGTCTTTATTGTATGGGCAGTGGAAACCACTGATACAAATCAGAATATGAAATGTACCCAAGAAAAGGAGAAGGAAGAGAAGCAATGAATGCAGGGAATCTTAGACAATATATGCAGGCAAAGGCAAAGGGAAGCACCTCATGATAGCAATAAATATTTTCTGTCTTTATTAGCCCCCTTAATACTGCCCCACACCTATTTTCTCTTAGTCACACCATCAGACATGATCAGTTTCGTACTTCTGAAGTCTGGTGGGGGGGTTTTCTGGGAAGACTGTGAAAGAAAGACTGATGGGGAAGAAAGGGTTAAGCTGTTAGGAGGTGTCACAGCAGAAATAAGGCCCTGAGCTCAGGCCTCAGCAATGAGGCTGGAGGAGATGACAGAGAAGAGAGAGAGAGAGGAGCTGGAATCAACAGGACCTGCTAAAAGATTGGCTGTCTGGGAGAGAGAGAAAGAATTCATGAAGCCCACCGGATGGGTGGGGAAAGGCAGTCACCGAGATGCAGACACAAGACAAAAGCAGGTCTGGAGGCAGGAATGGAGATGATGGCACCCCTTTTGGACACAGCAAGTTTAAGATGTCTGTGGGACAACCACATGGGAAAACCCATCATGAAGGGTGCCTGAAGTTGGCAGAAGTACAAAGAAATAGAACAACTACCGCCATTTGCAAAGGGGTTCAATTCACAAAGTGCATCTCATTCAACATAACCTATACTTTCAACAAGATCACAAAGAGGCTGGGAAGTCCAGACAAATACACACAAAAAGTTAAGTAACAAAAAGTACAGTAAGAAATGCTACCAGGTAGTTCTGGTTTACGATGAATTGCAAGAAAAACACTTGTTATACTTAAAGACCAGAATCAAATCACCACTTAGCTTTTCAGTCTACTGGAGCTTTTATTTAACTTTCCAAATTCTCACAAGTCTATTTATTGAAGGTATTATACATCTTTACAAGTCAGAAAACGAGATAGAATCAAGAAAAGGAGGGGCGCCTGGGTGGCACAGCGGTTAAAGCGTCTGCCTTCGGCTCGGGGCGTGATCCCGGCGTTACGGGATCGAGCCCCACATCAGGCTCCTCCGCTATGAGCCTGCTTCTTCCTCTCCCACTCCCCCTGCTTGTGTTCCCTCTCTCGCTGGCTGTCTCTATCTCTGTCAAATAAATAAATAAAATCTTTAAAAAAAAAAAAGAATCAAGAAAAGGAGAAGGAGGAAAAGCAAAAGAATGCAGGGGTTCTGGCTCTACTCTGAGACAACATATGTAGGCAAAGGCAAAGAGAAACAGCTAATGATGGCAGCAAATATTCTCTGCCATACCAGCCCCCTGAATCCTGCCCCACGCCCGTCTTCTCTTGCGAGCAGACCTCCGGTGCTACAGCTATGTCAGATACTACCTCTGATCCCTTCTCAGGCCAGGGCCTCGGCTGCCGCACCCCTTCCCAGGAGCCACCCAAAGATGATCAGAGAGGAGGCCGAAGAGATGAGAATCTAACGCTCCCTCTCTCCCGCAGTGAGGGTGGAGGGAAACTGCAGCCCCTGACAGTTCCCCATTCTTCCTTAAAAAGGAAGTTTTGGGCGCCTGGGTGGCTCAGTCAGTTAAGCATCCAACTCTTGATTTCGGCTCAGGTCGTGATCTCAGGGTCATGGGATCCAGCCTTGCAACCAGGCGCTCAGCAGGGAGTTGGCTTCTCTCCCTCTCTCTCTGCCCCTCCCCTGAGTGCACGTGCACCCTCTCCCTCTCTCTAAAATAAATAACTTTTTTTAAAAAAGCAGTATCATATGAATACTGTTATACTTCTTAATAATAAGAAAATAAACAATGAACCAGTCCTCTGAGAGATAGGTGTTAGAACCTCAAAGCACCTCAACTAACCACTCTGGTCCCAGTTTTCATTTGGGAAACTAGCCAACAGAGGCTGGGATAGGTCCTACATTCTTACCCTCTAGAGGTGCCCCATACCAGGGCAGACCAGCTTCTTTCTAACCCAACCCCGACCCCAGGGCTCATGGCTCATTTGGGGTATTTGTGAGCACGGGAGTGTTTGCAGTAGGTCTGGGATGAACTTCCTCATATTAGAAAGATAATTGTATCAGAGGACCCAAGTCTTCTGGATGTTCCCCCTGCCTACCACTTTAGCCACGGGTCGCTGGAGAGGGGACGGCCCTGTTAGGATCCTGTCCCGGCTGCATGGAAAGATAACACAGCAATAAAGCCTGGCATGACAAGAAAGGATATTACAGAGAAACTGCCTGGTACCAAGGAACCATGGAGGGCAGTTGCTCTGCCATCCAAGTTGGAACAGAAGATGACCTTGTCTCTGTTGGTCCCATTTCCCTCAGGACTAGGTCTCTTTTTGGGATATCTTCTGTGAAAATGATAGCTAAATGAGGACTGGCCTTCCATTATTCAATTGCTTACACATTCCTTATTGTCTTTTGTCATTTGTAATGTTTATTGTATACTGTAAGCTCTTACAGGACAGACAGGGGTTTATGAACTCTATTTATTCAGTGTTAGATAGTCTACTACATTCAGAAGGGCTCTTAGAGGCATTTTTGCTGCCAGCGATGACAAGGACAGTAGAGAGAATCCATACATGCGAAGTGGCATCCCACATACTCACTACAATACGTGAAACCAGAGGCAAGAGACACAAGTATACACACACACACGTCTTGCATGAGACACAGAGAAATTGTACCTGATAAGCCAAACCAGGGACTGAAACAAGATCAAAGATTCTCCAAATTAGTGGAGACACACCTTCCACTCCCTGGAGTGACTCACGTCAAGTTTATCCGATACAGAGTCCAGATTTACAAAACAAGGAGCAAAAAACAAGCTTCACTGTGGGGAGCATGCCAGTAAACAAGCGAAGGATGCTCAGTGTGCCAAAAGGGAGCAGCCCTCCGTCACTTCTGGACCCACCTAATACAGGAGGGAATATCCTCCTGCCTACACTGAAGGTGAAGATCCCAAGCAAGCAGAGGACAAAGGAAAGGGGAACCAATGCTCTTTTCAGATATAAAGGTCAGATAAACGCTGTAGGACACTACCGCCATCTGAAAGGTAGTGATTATCCTGAACCTGTTAAGGTAAGGCAGGGAGGACTCTGAGTCATGAGAACAAATCCATCACGTTCGCTGCCCGCCTGCCAAAATAAACAAGGAGGAGGCTGCATATCCTGGAGACAATAGCCACTCTGTCTAGTCTTACAAAGAACCCGGGTCTTCACAAGCCTGGTCCAAACAGACTAGGGAATACTAATCCCGCAGCCTTCGTGGAAAGCACAAATGTTTCTAAGCTCAACTACTCTGGGAGAGTAAGTGAAGCTCGCCTGTGAGATTGATGCCCAGGCTAAGCATGGAGTCGCCTCCCTCCCCGGTGAGCCCCGTGCTCTCCATATCAGATAGTAAGATAAGGATTAAAGACCACAGGTGAGAAAAGCCTCAGGAGTCAAGACGCCCCAACCAACAAAAGTTAGATGAAATTTTAAAAAATATATGTAAGAATCAATTTCTGCCCTGCACTTTACGAAATGATAGAAAGGAATGCAAAAGTTACATATTTGGTTCCTGCCCTGAAAGAGTTTACAATATTGCTGGGGAACAAAGCACAAGCCAGCCAGAGAGCAATACAAGCAATAAGCAAGCAGATGTTACATTTTGGGGGAAGGACCCCTTATTCTACAAGAACCACTTATTCTTCCATCAAACCTATGCTGGAAAAAGGATCCCCGGTCAAGCCTCCTGTGTGCCTTCTCAGTATCTACACCCAGGTCACTTCCCTCTGCAGCTGGAGGGAAGGAATGTGGGTATACATGCAAGTGCGTACACACGCGCGCACACACACAGCCCCTACTCTCGGCAGATAACTGCACCGCCCACTTCAAAGACAGAGCAGGAGCCATCAGGGAACATTCCCTCAAGTTCCTACACCTGTAGCCAACCACCTGCATTCTTGCCTTCCTCCCTTCTAATCTTTTTCATCAGACACATTCCTCTTTTTACTCCAGAACCCAACCTCCCATGGATTATTCT
This sequence comes from Ursus americanus, assembly GCF_024610735.1. NCBI lineage: Eukaryota > Metazoa > Chordata > Mammalia > Carnivora > Ursidae > Ursus > Ursus americanus. The sequence goes on from NC_142159.1 coordinate 1,278,522, forward strand.
CTCTCTTCTTTGAATTTTATTATATCTCTCCTTCTCTACTATTTCCAAAGAGCACTTAAACATGTTTACGTCTCTATGTTAAAATAAACAAACAAACACCCTCCACCCAACACCCCCCTCCTTCAAATGCCTTCTCCCTGTTTCTTCCAAGTCCAGGTTTCAAAACTCCCGGACTCCACGTCCACACTTCTCCTTCACTTCCCAACCCACTGCTTTCAGAACCACGCTTCCCACAACTCCCCCAGAAATGCCCCGGGAAAGGTGACCTTCATATTCTAGAGCCCCAAGTCCTTATCTTGCTTGACTTCTTCACAGTCATACACTGTGTGATTCGGCCTCCTTCTTGAACTCACCTCTCTTCCTCCTACATCTCTGGGCACTTCCTTTTGCTGGACAGTTTCCTTCAGGGGATCCTCCTTCTCTGCTCCCAAGCCACCCCTCCCCCCTTGGAGGTCCCCAGAATTTCTGTCTCAAACCTCTTCTCCCGGTACACACGCTGCCAGCAATCTCCTTGTCCACCCCTGTGATTCCATAAGCTGATGACGGCCTCGTCTACAGCTCTCCTGAGCGCCACACTCTATACAGCCACCTACCTGCTGCACACCTCTGCCCGGCATCCCAAAGACATCAAGGCAACCAAAACTAACTCATATCTTTCCTTGCACCAGCACTGCCACCAAGCCACCTCAAATAACCCTCCTCCTCTTAGACTCCCTCCTTCGGTTAATGATATCACCCACCTACACAGAACCCCAAGCCAGAAACCTGCAAGTCATCCTAGGTGCTTCCCTTTCCCCTCATACACCACATGCAATTAGTCATCAAAACACATGGATTTACCCCTTAACCAGGTTTCTTGATTTGCCCACTTGGCTACATTACTACTTGCATAACCTTAAACTCTAATCACTCCCTGCCTAAATTACTATAACAGCTTCCTCACTGGTCTGTCACTTGTCTTGCCCCTCTGCAAGCCTTTTTCACACTGCTGCCAGAGGGAAAATATTTCTAAAAGGTAAATCCAGTCATAGCCTTCCTTGCCCCAAATCCTTCAATGGCTCCCCAAAGACCACAGGATCAAGTCCAAACTGTATACAGTATGACATACAAAGCCACTCAACACTTCAAGCCCACCCACTTTTCCCACTCATCTCACTTCTCCTTCCCTTACATCCTACACTCTGACCGTACGAATACCCCATATTTCCTCCTCAAGCTCTCTCATCCACTCACTCCTGTTCATGGTTCACACTGCCCAGAATGCCCTTTACCTAAACTTTTGGCCCCAAGTCCCAAATCTCTTAGGTGACAGCTCAGTCTTTTCCTCTTGGATGCCTTCCTTGACCCTTTTCCACCCTGGCCATCATGGCTACTCCTCTTCACTTCCACAGCACCAGCATCTATCTCTATGACGCACTCCCTACAATGCATGGTAACTGTTTACCAATATGTTTTCCTCATTAAACAGTAAGATCACAGAGATGCAAGGGCAAAATCTTTGCTACTTCAGCACTGTGCCTACTGCCTGGTTCAGAGAAGACATTCAATAAACGTTTATTAATTAAATGAATTAATGAAGCCTCCAAACAAGGCCCCTGACACCCTAGGAGATTAGCAGTTCAAGATATAACTGAAGATTTTAAAAGGGATTTAAGAGGATTTCTTACGCAATTCTTGGCAGGTATTCCGGGAAACACAATGAAGCCTGTCTAGAGAATGGGTAGAATAGGTATTCTGGGGCATTTAGCATTGTTAATTTAAATGAGAAGACGCAGGGGTGCGTGGGTGGCTCAGTCAGTTAAGGTTGGACTCTTGAGTTCAGCTGAGGTCAAAATCTGAGAGTCGTGAGATTGAGCCCAGAGAATGGCTCTGTGCTCAGCGGGGAGTCTGCTTAAGGATTCTCTCTCCCTCCCTCTACCTCTGCCCCTCCCCGACTCATGCACACTCTGTAAGTAAATAAATCTTTAAAAAATAATAATAAATGAGAAGACTCAGAAACACAACCTTGAGACATAGGCCCAAATGCACAGCCCTATCTAACAATTTCAGAGAGGAGTAAAATCTTCAAAAGAAGATTTTTATACAAGAAGAAAGAGGACTTTATTTTGGAATAGCCCTGATATAAGGGGTAGTTAATTCTTTTTCTCAAGGCAAAATCTCCTTAAAAAAGTGATCAATGTTAGTATCTGAACTTAAGTCCTCTCAACCTGTACCTGCCCAACATGTCTCTCAAGCATACACCCCTTTAACATCCCTTGATCTAACCTCATGACTCAGTTACAACCACGGCCTCCTACAGAATAAAGCTCCACTCTCATCCATCATTTATACAGCCGCTATTTTATAATGGTTCCTCCTATTAACATTCAGGACCTTCTCTCCCTCCACCTCTAATCCTGATATCATTCTCTTAATGTTTCTCAGTGCCCCCCCAATTCCCCACTACCACTTTCCACAACACGGTATCTGCTTATAGGCTAGCAGAATGCAGTACAATCTGAGCTTATTTACTGTTGTTGACTAACTAAAAAGTACAGCCCAAAAAAAAACCACAAACCCTTCCTATATGTCTCAATCCAACGTGCTCCTGCGAGTTGAAACCATCTGCGCTCCAAGACACTTCAAGCAAGCTCATTCTTTTCGTTGACACAAAGGAACTGTGTTTACCTTTCTGAACAAAATTCACAATAGAAATTCGCTATGGTAAGAGGGAATCCGGTAGTACAGCTGGCAAAGCCCTGGCCCAAAAGGAGGATACTGACTGACCAATTAATTAACTTGTTCTAGGCAACAACCCAAATCATCCCTGATCACTGGCACATCCCAGATGACTGACACATGGTTATGCAGAAGAAAGCAAATTCTGAACAGAGAAAGAAAAATAAGTGCTTGTGCCCCATGAGAATAGACTTAACACTGTCACACAAATGTATGGAGCCACAGCAGGCCAAGGGTATCAGATCCCCGGATGGCCAAAAAGGGTCTATCCTTGAGCACTGCATTCTCCCCGGGCAGAGCACATCTATCTGTGGGTCGGCCTGCCTCTCCACTCTCCCCCTACACACACACACACACACACCCACACCCACACCCACACCCATTACCTAAACTCTATATACTTTCCTGTATTTTTTTACAATTTTCCACATTAAACATATATTACTTTAATAACTGAAAAGAAAATTATTTTAAAATATGACTTGAAAGTGCTCATATGATTGCCTCTTTTCTCTTGAGAGAAACTCCCTGCCAATCAACCACATACAAAAGAAGTAATAAAAAGTCCCTGCGCGGTAAGAGCATAAAACTTCATTAGGAAAACAATTCTAACAGACATGAGGCAATGCAAAAACAATACAAAACAGAATAAAGGTAAGAGACTATGAGGCAGACATTGTAAGAATAAGGAAAGAGAGGGGCGCCTGGGTGGCTCATTGGGTTAAGCGTCTGCCTTCGTTGGGCTCAGGTCATAATCTCCAGGTCCTAGGATCCAGTCCCGCGTCCAGCTCCTGGCTCAGCAGAAGTCTGCTTCTCTCTCTCTCTCTCTCTCTCTCTCTCCTGTTCCTCCTCCCTGCTCATTCTCTCTCTCACTCTCAGATAAATAAAATCTTTAAAAAAAGAATAAGGAAGGAGAGATTAATTTCTTAAAGAGAAGGGGAGAAAGTTGCATGTAGCACAAGGTCTCACACTTAGCTTTAATTCTTTTTAAAAAAGATAAGAGTTGAATAATCAGAGAGAAAGTTAGAGGGCATTCCAGGAAGAGAACGTAAAGGCACAGGGGCAGATATGAAGACCTAGGGGGAAGGAATACTGAGACCTACCCAAATGGAGCAGAGAGCTGTGTTGGACAATTATCAGTTGATACTGTTAGGTATGCAGAATAAGCAAAAAAGGCCCTGAAAGCCAGAGACAAAGAATCAGTGATTCATTGTAATTTATTCCAGGAACTGAGACGTTCTGGAAGGAAAAACAGTATTTTATTAGAAGTAACCAAAAATGGGGCACCTGGTTGAGCATCCGACTCTTGGTTTCGGCTCAGGTGGTGATCTCAGGGTGGTGAGATCAAGCTCCGCATTGGGCTCTGTGCTCAGCGTGGAGTCTGCTGGAGATTCTCTCTCTCCCTCTCCCCCTCGCACTCAAGCTCTCTCTCTCTCTCAACAAAATAAGTAAATCTTTTCAAAGAAAAAAGAAGAAGAAGAAGAAGTAATCCCAGAAAGATGAAATAAACACTCTTAAATACTACACGCCAAGTCAACAGGCCTGAAAGGGCTTCCCCAGAACAGAAATGAGCAAATGCCCTTGGTAGAAGCAAGCCAACAGAGGCTTAAATTCCAATCAAAACATAAAGAGTGGGGTGCCTGAGTGGTTCAGTCAGTTGAGTGGCCGACTCTTGACTTCAGTTCAGGTCATGACCTCAGGGTTGTGGGATCCAGCCCCGAGTCGGGCTCCACACTCTACATGTTGTCTGCTTGGGATTCTTTCCCTCGCCCTGTGCCCCTTCCCCAACTCATGAGTTTTCTCTCTCTCTCTCTCTCTCCTTCCCTCTCTCCCTAAAATAAATGGATAAATAAAATCTTAAAACAAACAAACCATGAAGAGCAAAAGCAGGAGCTTCAGCATATCATATAACCTCATCGCAACATGGCTCAACATATAATTACCAGAAGCTAACGGGCCAACCTTATTTAGTAAAAGGAAGGCCTGGGTGTTTCAAGAGCACTGAGAAAAATGCTACAAATTAATTTTGCAACCCATAATTGTTTACTTGTGACCTTTGATCTTGGAATGTGCACTCTGAATAGCTTTCTTTCTACCATCATCTCCAAAACCTGAAACTGGCACTGAAAAATACCACGATAATAAGTCCTCAGCTGATGCATTTCCCTGGTGTGTATTATGTCACTTGCCAAGCAAGCCCAAGATGAAAGCAGTAGCTCCCATAAGCACTGTTAGCACATGCACACATTTTATGATTTCAACAGCATGAATGTGGCCAAAGTTTGTGATTTCCCAGCAGACGGACTTGACTCACTTTCTGAATTAACAGTGTCCATGTCCAGAAGCAGCAATTATTCTATTGTTCTGTCTAGAAGCCATCCACTCCAATTCAAGGGCTGTGTTCTAAAAAGGAACTTAAAAACTGAGTTTACATTTAACCAAGAGGTTGCTTCAGAGAGTCACTTAGTTAAACAATACCAAAGCCTCAGCCTATATTTTCTAACCACTGTGTTAACAAAACTTGATCACTTTGCATTACATTGCTTTTGTATAAAAATTTCAGCGTGGGGGTGTTTGGCTGGCTCGGTCCATGGAGCACGTGACTCTTGATCTCAGGGTCCTGAGTTCAAGCCCCACCTTGGGTGTAGAGATTACTTAAAAAAAATTCGGGGGAGGGGAGTGCCTGGGTGACTCAGTCAGTTAAACATCTGACTCTTGATCTCCACTCAGGTCTTGATCAGGGTCGTGAGTTCAAGTACCGAGGTGGGCTCCATGCTAGGCATGGAGCCTACTAAAATAAAAAAAATTATCTTTTTTTAAATGTTGAAGTAATTTACATACCATGAAACTTCACCCATAATAAAAGGAAAGGAAGAGAAATTCTCCACAGTTCAGACATCTGGAAATGTATGCCACATAAGGGGTTATGGGAGTATAGTTCAGAGGCTAAAAACTAACAATGATATTAACAATTGAAGTATTTTCACAATTATCTCATTTAACCCAAGTCACTGCTCTGATTTTAAGACTCCTTCTGTGATACAATGTGAAACCTTCATCTAGAAATCTGGGATCCTGGCTCTTGGACAATAATTTAAGTTTGCATGTCTAAATGTATCCATGTGTATGATATTTTCCTTACAAAACATTATAAAGATCGAATAAGATAATAAATATGAAACTACCTTGTAAAAAATAAAGTATCGGGGCGCCTGGGTGACTCAGTCGTTAAGCGTCTGCCTTCGGTTCAGGGCGTGATCCCAGAGTCCTGGGATCGAGCCCCACATCAGGCTCCTCCGCTGGGAACCTGCTTCTTCCTCTCCCACTCCCCCTGCTTGTGTTCCCCCTCTCACTGGCTGTCTCTCTCTCTGTCAAATAAATAAATAAAATCTTAATAAATAAACAAATAAATAAATGAAGTCTTATCTACATGGAAGTTTTTCTAAACATGAATGGCCTCATATGTGCCAGTAGCTCATTTGGGTTCTCCTGAACCCCAAGGAGTTAGTGTTATCAATCCCATTTTAACAGATGTGAAACCCAAAGGAGATGTTAAATGGCAGAACCAGGACTGGAGAACAAGACTAAAGAAATTCAAAACCTCGTCTCTACTATACTACACTGCCTTGCTAGTTTTGAATGTTAAATAATATGCAGATCCTTCACTCCTCTCTGTACAGTAAGTTCTGTAAGTTCTTTTTGTGTTCAATAAACGAATATCAGTCATAACTAGCTTCATATAACCCATGGCATCTAGTGAGAACTATGAAGTTTTTAAGTACCGGACAGTCCATGTTACCAAAGTTGAAATGTGAATGTTTTTTACTCCTCGTTGAGCCTGGCATGTAAAGGCTCTTTAGTCTTTAGGGCTTTGTGAAAACACAAAATCTAATTCCGCACAAACCAACTTACATATTACCCTTCTGCTTAACCAACCACCAGGAACCAGGATTGTATTTCTTTTTTAAACTTCTCTAAAACCTAAAACTACGCCCGTATGTGGCCTGCTACTTGCACAGAGTTTGTCCGTACCCCCGGGAAAAGAATCAGATCCTGGTTCTCCTCCTCTCTGCCTGTTCTTCCTAGTTTGCTTCGGTGTTCACAAGAACCTCAATCTACCCAAAGGAAAACTTTGCAACTGGCCCAAATCATCTGGATGAAATATTCCTCAAAACAATGCATGTCTCTTTTCTTTGTTTCCATGTGTACCAAGCAACCATCTGATTACCAGCTTCATAGTCACTATGGTACAAGGAAAAGGGTGACCCAGACAGCAATGTAAGTATTCCAATCACTGGACAGGTATGTCTCCTCTATCATGAATTCATAAAGTTGACAGACTCGTTGTTGTTGTTTTTTTAACTTTCAACGACTCCCCCACTGCCCATGGAATAAAGCCATAAAAAATCTTTATAAGTGGGACTCTGATCCTTTACAGTATCATCTGCTCCCAAAACTCTTGCCCTTTAGTCATACCCAACTACTCACATTCTGTTCCTCAAAGCCCTCCATTCACTTCTACCTCGAAACCTTTGCATGTGGTATTTATTCCCATCTTCTCCCCACCCTCCTCCATCTGACTAAATTCAAGGGTCACCTCCTTTGTCAAATCTCCCAATGAACCCCGAGTGGAAATACTCATCCCTCCTCTTGCTTCCACGGTCCTTTATACACACCTCTGTTCTGGCACTGATAGTATCATAATTACTTGTTTGCATAGGTCTTTCCTTTGCTAGATGTGAATAACCAAGGGCAGGAACCAGATCTCATTCATTATTCTGGCATTTCCAGCGCCTAAGACTGTGTTATTTGTAATAGATATTTAATAATTGTTGGAGAACTGGAAGAAGAACATATCCTGGCTCTGCTGGTTGCTACCTATCTGAAATGTTAGGACAGAAAGTTATTAGCTAATACCTCCTGTTTGCTGGACAGTCAGGCTCTGAAAGAGCCTTTGGGATATTTAGGAAATGAGAGAGAGTGTTTATGTCCATGCTGAATCATCTAATCCTGCCAAAACCATGCTCACTACCAACACACAGAGAAATGGTTGCCAGGCACAATTATGGAAAATCCATGCCTGACAACCATTCCTAATACAGCTGCAATACATACTGTTCTACTCCCTTCACAATGCAAATGCATCACTTCCCTTCTGGCCTCTGCCCCTTCCAGGGACAGTTTATGCAGCTGAAAACTTTAGCTCTTCTTCTGAATACAAAAATCCTGTTTCATTTGTAGAATGAGGCGACTACAAATTAACAGCAGCAGAGAGAGAGAGACCCAGATTACTTAATCTGGTGGCCAACCAATGAGAGTCCATCACCCCAACATCATCAATATCTATTTCCCCAAGTCTCTCCAAAACTAATTCTTGTCTTTGTTCTCACAAACTACACCCCTGGTCACTCGATTGATTCCAGCTTAGGCAAAGAGTTCTCCTATAAAGGCACTAAGGGGATTTCTAAATCTGGAAAATGCAAGAATTCCATACAGCAAAGTAACAAAGGCCTGGATCCTAATCCACCCTGACTTCCCAGTGAGAATGGTGCAGTGGCGGGGGATGAGAAATTCTTCTGCACCTAATATAGAGCAGTCTGCACAACAATTCAAACAGCTCAAGTTAATTTATTTTAACCAACCATTTTCGACTCATTCCTCCCAAGAAAGAGATCTGTGCCTGGAAAGGATCAAATTCCTATACACCTGATCAAAGTCTTTCAGAGGAAACCAAACTAAGTGAGCCAGCTAAAAGAACCAAGCACAAGAGGCCTCTCTCCTGGAACCGGCCTTACTTTCCCCTTTCTTTCCTCCTTTCATTTGCTAGGAATCCAACTTCCTTTCAGCTGGAGGCCACCAGCAACATGATCCAGTGAGGTGCTGAGATTTCTTCACCTATTTATGTTATAATTCTTCTAGTTGTTAAAGCTGTCACAGCCCAAGACAGGCGCAGAGTGTCCTCCCTCTGAAGAGCGCCGTGTTGCTCAAAAGCCTGCAAGGAAACTTAAGGGAACCAACCATTCACTTAGCAGCATCTTTTCAATGAAGTTCAGCAGCACAATCTAACCTCTTTGTGCTCTGAAATGAACCACATTTCTTAAAAGAAAGACCACAGGGGGCTGACGGAACACTTGCTGCAGGCAGGGAAACCTGGACAGCTTACAGGAACTGATGCAGAAGGGAACAAGCAGACCTCCTCAGCAGGTCCCTTTAGCATTTCACTGCTCTCTCTCCTGCTGCTTTTCCAAGCAGAACTCTAATGCCACAAGGAAAGAAAAAGAGGGAGCGTTTTACAGCTTCTGCATTAGTTTCCCTTCACTGGGTAGGTGTCGTAAACAAGTATGCTGGACTCAGTCATAAGGGCTGAAGTTTCCTCTCCTTCTGATGAAAAGAAACTAGAGGCCCAGTCACAAGGGCGCCGCTATATAAAATAGGAGAAAGTGCTGCCTCTGGAGTTTCTGGGGGAAATCTCCCTGTCTGGAAAGCTCAACTGCCACACAAAGCAAAAGCCCAGCCCTGGATGTTCAAGATCTGAGCAGGGGCCCCCGGGGCCGCGCAGCCCGGCCTGGAGCGCGAAGGGCACCTCGGGCGGCCCGGGACACGTTGGGGAGCCGCAGTCCGCAGACCCTCCGCCTGTCAAAACTTTCTCGCTGACACCCAGGCCTTGCAGGAGCCACTGGGGTGCGGGACTGCTCAGCCAGAGCGCCTCCGGGCTGCAACCCGGGTTGACCGCAAGCCCTTCGGTGGGAGGGAGAGCAGCGGCAGACCCCCGCCTCCACCGGCTCGAAGCCCCCCGGGGCTGGGCGGGGAGGAGGCCTCCCCCCTAAAAGTGCACACTCACCGACCCCGGCCGCCACGCGACCGAGCGGAGACTGAGGGAGACAAAGGGGGGCGAGGGCCCCCGGGCGGGCTCGGGACCGCCCGAGCCTCGGCGAGGGGAGCCGGGCACTCGGGGCGGACGGGGAGGCTCCTCGCGCCCGACTCCTCCTCCTCCCCGGCAACTCCCCACGACGCCGGGGCTCCGGAGCCAGCGCCCGGGCTCGCCTCCTTCCAGATAATAGGGCGGCTAATGTAACCTGTGCTAGGGCAAGCGCCGTCTCCCGCAGGCTTATCTCAACTCCGCAAATGAGCTGGCCCGAGAAGGAGCAGGTCGGGGGCCAGCCCCGACGCCGGGGTGGGCGCCACCCCGCCCGGCCCGCGGGGTCCCCGGCGAGCCCCCGGCCCCCGCCGCGCCGCCCGCCGCACCTTTGTAGCGCTCCAGCACATCCTCGTACGCCTGCACGAACTCCTTCTCCTGGCTGCGGTTGGCCGGCTGCTGACCCGGCACGTAGCCGGCCATGGCCGCCCGCGCCGCGCTCTCCCCGGGCCCCCGCCGGCGCCGGCTCCAGGCCCGCGCGCTGAGGCGGCGGCGGCGGCGGCCCCAGCCTCGGCCCTTTGTGCGGCTCGGGGGCGGCGGCGCTCCGGCTGTCCGCTTTCCGCTGTCCGCTCCTCTCCCGCCTCGCCCGGCCTGGCAGTCGCGCTCCGCTCCTCAGCCCGCCCGCACCCGGCCGCTCGCGCTCCGCCGGTCCCGGCTCGCGTTTCCGCCTCCCCACCCCTCGCTCCGCTCCTCCCTCAGCCCGCCCCGGCGCGGCGGCGGCGGCGGCGGCGACTCCTCCTGTCAGGAGGGCCAGGCCCGGCCCGTTCCCGCCCCTCTCCCGCCGCCTCGGCCGCCGGGCGCGGCCCGGCCCCCCGACTGCCCACGCGGGTCCCGGCTGGCCGCGGACCACCGCCGGCGGGGCAGGGGGCGCGGGCCGAGGGAGGCGGGGGGCGCGGGGCCGAGGGGCCCACGCGCGAATGAAGGGCTGGGCCGGCCGCGGCGGCAGGGAGACCCCGGGCCGACGCCACGGGGCGGGCGGGCACCCCGCTCGGCGCTGACCTCCACCCGCCGCTGGGACAAAGAAGGGAGCCCACTGGCTGGAGGAAACCGAGCCGGGCCTGTGCCGCCGCTGGAGACGGGCCTAGAGAAACTGAGGGGAAGGGAGAGCGCCAAGGACCTAGATAGATCCAAGGCTAGGCACGGCCGGAATGAGGACAGGGGCAGGATCCGGACAGGGCTGCAGTGCGAGGCCGAAGGCCACACGGAGGCCACACGGAATCCCAGAAACAAAGGGTTTTCCAGAAACGGAAGAAACTGAACTTGAAATGAGAGGGCACGCCAAGCGCCATGAAGGAAACCAGGCCAAGGATGAGGAGCCAGAAGCTGAGAAATGACAATGGTGGGGGGGAGGAATGAAAACGGGACTCTGACCGCACGGTGGGGTGAATAAGAGAGACAGGAGGACATAAATCTACAGGGGGAAAGACCCAACAGGATTATGGCGCTGTGACAGCCATCAGAACAGGAAGCCTTAGATCGGAAGGGAGAAATGTGGGGACCTGTTATGGAACAAAGGAAAGGATCCTGGAGCCTAGCTGGTCAGGGAAGAAAAAAAAGGAAGCCCAGTATTCTCTGTCAGGGGAAAGGAAAGTGAAGGAAGGAAACTGGTAAATACAGGTAGGGATTTATTTGGAACCATTTTGAGAAAGGGAGTTCCCAATATCATCCGATCCTCCATTCATCCGTGTGTCTTTCAGTCCCAATATTCACAGACCACACGAGGGGGGGGGGAGCATAGCTGTGAATGAGCAACTCAGGTACATGCAGGTGATCTTTTTGCCCCCATCTCCCCTCATCCAGCCATTATCCTCCAGGGCCTCATCAACTGTTAACTTGATTTTTCAGGGGGTGGGGAGGTGGTTGTGGGTAAAAAGTTAAGCTGGCTGATCTCACAATAGCAGCATATTAGCAAGTAAAAAAAGAATCCATGGGACTTTGAGCAGGCAAAATTGGGACTGAGGTTTCCATTTCAGTTCCTATTCTCAAGGTTTTTAAAGAGGAGCTTCTTCCCCCTGGGGCAAGGCCTGCCTCTTTATAGACTATGAGTAGTGCCAAGTGCTTGGTCGATGCTCAGCACATTAATAAGAAAAGATGATGCTTTTCGCTAATAGGTGCGTACTGGTTGTTTCCACATCATACCATGATCAAAAATCGGGTGAGCAAGTCATTAATCATATCTTTCTCCATCCATCAAGTTCTGCTGACCTGCCCAAGTTCTAGGCATGGAAATCATACAGGGAAGGGCCTAAAAGAGGGCAGACAGGGAGGGTATTTGGACAAAGGCTCGTTTCCTTCCAGTTTAATCCTTCGTGCTTAAAAAAAGCTAGACCCCAGTTTGGTGTCAGCTGCTAGTGAGCTCAGTTTAAGAAAAGAAGGAGAATAAGCGTGAGGTTTATTATTTTTCAAATAAGAGACTTAGTGGAAAATGCAGGGTGAAGGAGTTGGAGATTGATGGCATAAGCACATTCTTCGTAAACAGCAAAGAATATAGAAATGCTAACTCTGGGGACCTTGACTGTATCCGCGCTGAGTCATCTGCATTTCCTATATTATTTTATTCCAGTAGGGCTAAGACGGCCCAGACACAAATACACATACACACACCTCCACCCTCACCCCCAGACATCCGCCTCATTTTCATTACAGTAAATAGAAAAGTCCCTCCATTCCCTCCTGGGGCTGCTACGTGTGCCACTTTGTAAGCAGCTTCCTCAAGAATTGTGACCAAGGCTTGCCAAAAGTGAAGAAAGACAGGCAAGAAGGGAAAGAGAGTCTCTTCTGGGAATCAGACTTTGTTGAAGGCTTGGGGGGGGTTGGGGGGGGAGAGGGCCAGAGGTTGAGATTCCTCTTAAGAAACATAGTAATCAAGGAAGAAAGTTCTGGTTTGGGTTGTGGCTGGAGGGCTTCTCAGACTCAAGTAGCTTTCTTGACAAGATTTGCATTTAAATGCTCCCATGAGATTTTGAAGTAATGAATTCTTCTAATGAATGGAAAAGGGGAAGTCCACATGTTTGGCTGATGTTTCTGTTTTATACAGAAAAAATTTTATAAGGATAGAGGAACAAAGCAGCTGCTGGAGAGTGGGGGGATGGGAAGAAGGAAGACTATGAAGGGGAGGTTTTCTGTTTTTTTCCAAGCAACAGTCTAAATTTATAGCCAGACCACACAATCAGGACAGCTCTGAGGCTTTCTGCTTTTGGTCTATGATTTTCCTTTGCTCCTGATGGCGAGACTGCTGTTGCATTTCTAAGGAGGCTGCAATGGGGAAGCCGAAGGAGGCAGGATGTACTCAGAAGGACATCTAGTGGGAGAAAAGCATAATGCAAGTAAATAAAGCCTTATTTTTCCTTTGCGTCCTCCCCTACTTAAGCCTCATCAAGGGCCCCTCTCTCTAAGGTCCAGCCTCTTTCAACTGCTTTCAGCTTCTCAAACAGGTGCTTTCTCAACTCAGGGCCTTCCCACCTGCTCTTTTTCCCAGGCTGTAAGTCTTCACTGTTCTCCTTTTTTGGCCTGGCTCATTCCTACTCACACCTCTGTTGAAACTCCCGCAGAGAAGCCTGCCTTGATCCACCGGATTAGTAGATCCTCCCTCCCCCTCTACTCCCCTTTGGTAATATCCATCACACTTGAAGCTATCAGTTCCATGTCTTTCATCCTCACGAAACCATTAGCTCCCTGAGGACTGGGGCTGTTGTCTGCCTTGTTCACCACAGGACCTGCATCTAGCAAATGACCTGGCACGGGCAGAGCACTCGTCAAATATTTGTTTAAAATTTTGATTCAGTGGATGAATGAGTGAACCAGATGATCCTAAAATACTCGGCTGCCTGTGGCTTCTGACTAGCTAGAAAGCTAGAGTACTTAAGAAGAGAATATGCTTGTCTCTCACAGTATCCCCTACCTGTGCCTGGCAGTCAAAGCCCTCCATATTTTGACATCTGCTTTACTTTACAAGCTGGTCTCCCATGATACCCTCATGTGCGGCGTCTTCCCCTACAATGAAACTCCGAGCCTTTGCCTGGAATGTCCTCCACTCCCCAATTTCACCTAATGAAATCCTACCCACCTTGAAAGCTCACCCAAAAATGACATGAAGTTATTTTTAATCAACCCAGGTAGAAGAGGCTCTTCTCAAAATCCTGGCCGCAATTTCTTTCTCTCATTCCTGGGGCTCCAGCCGCATGTATTGTGGGTGTCTACATCACTGCCTCCTTAATATCCTGGTTCAGAAGTTCTTTGAAGCAGACACATCTCTTTCATCTTCCCTCATCATAGGACCTGACACAATGCTTTGCACCTAGTAGATGTTCAAGAAATATTTGCTGAAGGCATAGATGTCTCAACTGAGGACATTTGGGGGTGGGCGATGTGGGCTGGATCTGTGAGTCAAGACAGCTGAGCAGCCAATTCAGCGTCCACTCAGTGGCCAAGGGCTTCAGGTGCAGAGAAGAAAGAAGAAAGTGAAAAATTATTTCTCCTGCTAGTGCTCCTCCTCCAACCTCTAGAAGGTTTACTCCCAGCACTTCTTCAGCTTAGCTCCTACTGCATTATTTTACATGTGTTAATGGATGCTTTATAAATAAATTCTTTGCTAGTACTGCGTGTGCGTGCAAGTGCGCGTGCACGTGTGTGTGCGCACGCGCTCTGTTCCTCCTTGCAGGGGTACGCTGTCTCCTGTGCCTTTTACATTCCCCAGTAGTAGCTGGAGCCCGACATTGAGGGGACTGCCCCAAGCCCTGTCCTTCAGCTAGATCTTGGAAGAAAATCATCCAGTTCTAGTCTCAGGACACCTGCCTCAAGGCTCAGCCCCATCAGCCTTTCCATTACCAGCCAAAACTCCCTTTCCGCCCAGCCCCTGGAAACATGTAACTAAGCTTTGCCTCCAGTTCCCCAGATCCGCTCTGGGGTAGGAAGCCTTTGCCCACCATCATGCTGCCCTCTTCTGTTCAGAAAGTGCAACGTCACTAGTTTAAGAGGTCTGGATGGTGCCAGCCACCCAGGAAGACAAGATCCCTGCCACAGGCAGCCCGTCACCATAGCAACCCTCAAAATGGTTACTCAGCCATCTGGGTTACCATAGCAACTGGCCAAGTCTCTCCACCTCAGCCTCTCCCTAGGCCTTCTCCCCTGGCTTGTCAGAGCCAATGCCAAAGAATCTCCAATCCTTACCGGGGAAATGAGCAGAAGCTGGACCCCTGATAGGCAGCTGTCCCGAAGGGGCGTGGAATGCCTCGCCCGCCCGGGGCTTCCCGAGGCACAGTGGAGATAATGGGAGTTAAGGCACTCTGTGAACCTTGAAGTGCTGCGCAGATGTTGGCTATTATTCAACTACCCTTCCTTGTAATGGGGGAGGCCGTGGGTTGCCCTAGGCAGAGCTAGAGCCATTCCTGGCTTGGCCCCTTACAGGCTGGGAGACCTTGAACAAGCTACGGGACTCTGGGTTTCTGTTCCATCTACTATGGCACATCTGCCTCCTAAAGTTGTTTTAAGGATGAGGTCAAATAAAGCACGTACGCCCAAACCCGGCATTGGGAACAGGAAAGCTGTTGGCCCCTCTGCAGTCTCCCAGGCTTTCTGTGACTTAGAACCATATTTTTTTTCTCTTTTGAAGGAAACGGGCTAATGTGAGCCCCACTCAGTCAACTGCACCCAATCTCCCTTCCTGTTCATCCTGTGTAGGGTCTCTTTGGTTCCTACCAAACAGGGCTGTAGGCACTCTGCACTCTTTGGGGGAACTGGGAGGCTCCCCAAATTAGGAGCTGTGGCTAACCCCTCCTCTTGAAATAACATTGCCTGGGGCACCTGGGTGGCTCAGTCGGTTAAGCATCTGCCTTCGCCTCAGGTCATGATCCTGGAGTCCCAGGACTGAGCCCCTCATTGGGCTCCCAGCTCAGCAGAGAGAGAGCCTGCTTCTCCCTCTGCCTCTCACCCCGCTCATGCTCACTCTCCCGCTCGCTCTCTTTCAAAAATATAGATAAAATCTTAAAAAAAAAAAATCTCCTCATCCAGTACTACCTCAAGACAGAAACCTCTACAGCGGCAGTGACAGGCAGCCTGGAAGCTGAGCACAGATCCCAGAGAAGCCCCAGAGAGCGGGGGATGCTCACGTGGGCGGACCTGGGGCCCAGGCCCCTCTCACAAGACCAGAATCCTTCCTCTCTATGATTTTAAAGACTTCAATTCTATTGCATTTCAAGTCCAGTCTCTTAAGCTGAATCCTCGAAATCCATTTTCAGGGGACTTTCTTAATTACACTGGTAGGATCCTGATTCAAACCCAGGGTCCATAGGTTTGAAGTGGTTTAGGCAAAACAGACAGACACCATCCTCAGAAATCAAATTTCCAGACACAGATCTGGGAATGCTTGAGCCTAGCTCCACGTGCTCTGGGAGTACGGCATGAACCGCAAGCTGGAAGGGCCGGAGGATCAGATAAGCAACACTGGAAGGGACACATGATGCCTGGGGCCCTGGCATTCGGAAGTCAGAATCCCGCATGATGCCTCTGGGAAATGGGTTGAGTGGGATGGTTCTAGTTCAGATATGGCTACTGAGCAGATAAACCAATATATCGACTATGGGAGGGGGGCAATATAATAGTTTAACTGTGAGGAGGCGGAACTTCCATCTCTGTAACTGGGGAGGCAGAAGTGAGGTGCGTGAGTGAAATAAGATTGGCCATGAATTGATCATTCTTGAATCTGGGTGATGGGGGTTCACTACACTATTCCCACAACTTTGGTGTGTGTGAAATGTTCTGAAGACTGCAGGCAATTTGGAGTTAGGCCAACCTGAACCACAGCAATGGGGAACTCTGAAGGGCACAACGCACGTGGGGTGTTCCAGGGGGCGCCATACACATTCAGCAACGCTGAATCCCAGCTCCACCAGCAGCTTACCGTCTGACCTCAGACAAGGTCCTTCACCTCTCTTCTGCAAAGCGGGGAGAATAGCAACTAGTTCCCAGGATCCTTTGAGGACTGACTGATATAGGCACACATCTAGGACTCAATACACAGTGGCTTTTACAACTATTACTTACTAGGGGATCCCAGCTGGCACCAGCTCCTGGGAGCTCCTGGACTGAGTCCAGAGTTCAAATCCCCCAACCATCCTCTGAATTCTTTAATTCCTAACTCCTACTGGCTGTTCTCTCTTCATTTCCCTTCCTTCCTTTCTACTGAGGCCGAAGAGAGGAGAACAGGAATAGAAACAAACAACAGGGATATGCCCTTTCTCTTCAGGTTGTCCTGGCAAAGTCCTATTTCTTTCCCAAGGCCCAGATCAAATTCTATCATAGCACTAAGCTAGCAGTGGGGGCACAAGTAGGAGGAAGGCCTTCCCACTAGGAACTTCCAGATAACTCCGGCTTGCCATGTGCATGCAGCTCGGGCTGTATGCTAGCTGCCTGCTCGGGAGGGAGCTGGGTTCTGAAGCCCAGTCGGAGCCTAGCACAAAGCAGCTCTAGAAATATGTGGTAAACGAGTAGGTGCACGATCAATGAATAAGCAAGTAATGAATCAATGCATTCGTGAATTAGTGAACAAGTGTATGAGCAAATGAATGCTATTCATGAGAATGGTTAATGTGTATCTAGCGCTGATTACATAGCAAGCATTGGGCCAAGCACCTCACTCCCACTGTCTCATTTAACCCACCCCATGAGACTCCCACCCACAGTGGCACTCTTGCTCCCCCATTTTAACCGTGAGAAAGTGAGGCTCAGTGAGGTTTGTAATTTCCCAGGCTCACCCAACTGGCAAGTGATGGAACTGGAACTAGGACTCCAGCTGACTCCCAAAGCCATGCCTTTGAGTGAATGAATGGAAGAGTGAGCGCGGGAGGGAGGAAACGGGTAAGGAGGGAATGCAGAGGGAAAGGCATGTCCAGAGACACACCCACTGAGGCTCCAGGCAGAAACTTCCCCTGGACACAAGGCAAAAGCCTGGTATCTTCTTGGGTAGGGGTGAGGACAGAAACTTCCGTGCATCCTCACTTTAAAAGTTGCAGGGGCTGCCAGCCCGTCTCTGCAGCAGCATCCTAAGTCGAGGCAGCGATGGCAGCCAGGTGCACCGGCTCTGCTCCTGCAGGAGCGCCAAGGCAGAGCCAGGAAGCTGGCCCGCTTCTACCTGACAGGTGGCAATAGACAGACCCAGGGCCAAATCACAGCAGGTCCTAGCCGCAGCAAATGGCTGGACTTAGGATAAGCACTTTGGTGATGGTGGGTTATTAATAATCCCCCCGCCCGGATATGTTCACAGACGCCTCCCCAGGGGGAAGGCTGCTGGAACAAAAGAAAGTGCAGCCCTAGATTCCGCTGCACGGTCAGCTCCTCCGGCGGCATGTCATCTCTAACCCCGTGGGACTGAGAAACAACAGCCTTCCGCAGCCCCCAAACGAACCAGTCCTTCCTCCGCATTCCTAACCGCAGTCCTTAGCTTGCTTCAGAACAGAGAGACATGAGTCAGACTGCCTTTCCAAACCTGTCTCCATGTCACCTGGGAAGTCACTAGAAAATCATGATGGGAAACTAACGGCACAAAGCCAACACCTTGCAATATGGCAACCACCTTCCTTCACCAGCTGGGGTCCCACAAAGACCCTGAGCCTCAGAGAAAAGACAGTCGGGCTGTCTTTTCTGCTGCCTGCACAAAATCCTGCCCACGTGGTCACTTTCCATCCCCGCAGCTACTGTGACCCAGATTCACTTTCAAAGGGCTGGGGCTGAGCTGGTGGTGTGTAGCTACAATCCATTCTGCCCCACTTTCATGGGACTCCCTGCTCCTGTCTCCTGCTACTGAAACCAAGCTCCAGGACAGGATCAGGGACTCCCAGGATACTACCAGAAAAGAGTGGAGAAGCTAGGAAGGAAGAGAAGCCTCCTTGGGTGCACAGGTCAAAGAGCCTGGGGCAAGCAAGACTGGTGGCTCTGGAGTAAGGGTTCCCAGTGGAATTGTTTTTAGGGCTCCCTTTCCCACCCCTGCATTCCTTTCTTCCCAAATTGGCTTGGCCAGAAAAAAACCATTTCCACCTGCCCTCTGACAAAGCCCTAGTGTGAACAAAAGAAAGGGATGAATTAAGAGGCCTGGAGCCCCTCCCTTGCTCACCTAGGAAACTGCTGCCTTCCACGAGACTCCACTGCGTCTTCTAGTGGCTCAGAGAACTTAACAGGGAATGACAGGCTAAGTGCAGTAATGGGCATGTTAACCCGTGTTTGTCTAACACATTCTGACTCTCATTCAATGATCATTCAAAGCAAATGCCATCATCTCCCTTTTACAGATAAGGAAACTGAGGCTCTAAGAAGTGAAGTCATTCGCCCAAGTTTTCTGACTCCAGGTCCACTTGCCTCCATAGAGCCTGGAACCTCGCTGGGGCTAAATCCACTTTTTTTTTTTTTTTTTAATTGAATGGATGAATGAATGAATGAACAAGCAAAGAGGCTCCTTGTCAGAGCTTCCATCCTGGAGGAGAGATGCATGGGCGCAGAGAAGCAGGCCCCTCCCTCTGACCAGGCATGTGCTCTCAAAGGCTGTCTGCCCAAAGGTAAGCCCTTGAGAGACTCCAGCAGCTGAGCTGAGCTGAGCTCTGAAAGCAGGGCAAACCAGCATCAGAACTGCATCTCACGGCCCTCACTGGGCTTGTAGATTCTAGTAAGCCCATGCTCTCAGAGTGAGATCCTGGGGCAACACCAAGGAAGGGTAAGATGGGACTCCTAAGTACAGCGACCTCTAGATCTGGTGGTGGAAACAATGAACTTTCATATAAGGTCAACTGAAACAAGGGCTGGGCAGAGATAAAACTGCTTTCTGACTGGAGGGATCAGGGAAGGCTTCCTGCAGGAGGCCACACTGGAGCAGATGATGATTTCACCAGCACCTGCAGAGGGGCCCCCAAGAACAAATCCTACAGATGATTTCTACTGGTTAACTTGGAGGCCAATCCCTAGCCCTGAGTCCCTGTGCTCCCCTCTTTCACGATGCACGCAGGACTGTAATTATTTTTTCCCTGCTATCTTCTCAACCAGACTGAGCTCCGTGAAGAAGGGACCACATCTTCAGCCATCTTTGAATATCAATGCCAAGAACAGGGAGGGTCCTGAAGCTGTGATGTTAGATGGATGAATACCCGATGGATACATGGGTGGTGAATTCCTCCTGCACCCAGCCCAGCCCCAGCCCAAAGGGAATCCCTTCTTCCAGACACTTTACTGCCATCTGCAGGAAATTCGTCATCATAAATACACAATTCCACAATGACAAAAAGTAGGAATGGCGCCCCCTAGAACTGTACAGTGTGCAACAGTGGGACACTCTGTCCTGCTCCCGGCTTTTCCCCGGAGGAGGCGGGGGGCTCCCCACAAGCCCCAAGAGATAAAGCCTTCTTTCCTCTCCTGTGGGGTTGTGCTGCTTGCTAGAGTACCTTCCCCAGTCCCTCCCATTCCTTGTTGCACCCCCACACGAGTAAGGATATCCCTAAAGCTGTTCGCCGACAACAGAGAGCCAGAGTTCTTCAAAGAGGCAAAGTTTCGGAGATCTTTGCCTTTTTATAGGCCAGAGACCTCTCCCAGAAGTGATCAGAAGGGCTCTCAGGTGAGTCTGGAGACCAGCTCAGCTTTTTAGACTGTCACCTGCAGAAGATTCAGCCTGGCCTGGTTGCCACACATTGCCTAAGGAAATGGAAGTAGCAGTGTGCCCAGAGTCAGAGAACTGTCTCTACCAGGGTGTGACTACAGGCAAGTTGCTTAAATCCTCTGGGCCTCAGATCCTAACACATGTCCTACCCAACTCACAATTATTGTGAAATCTCTATGCAAACCAAAACACGGATCAACAGAAATAGGCTTTCTTGTTAATGGACTATTGTTCCATTGTAATGCGGCTAGGCTTAAGGAGTTGAGAATAGGGCTGGCCAAGGAGAGAGAAACTGGCGGGAAAGGATGAGGATGGGAAGAATCGGGTTACAGCATGTATGGAGCCCCCAGAACCTGTCTGGGCTTTGTAGACTGAGATCAGCGGGTTTCTCAGCCCTGACATGCCTCTCCAGTCCGACATGTGTGACCAGCAGGGGCCACCTCCCCATCAGGCCTCTCAAGCACAGGACACTGAATGGGGCCGGGGAAGGAGGGAGGTCTCTCTATTTGGTGAGACTGATTCAGGCACCCCCACTTGGCTTCACACTCAGACCCATGGGGAAGAGAAAACTGCACGGGCCACAGCCGGCTTCCAGGGCCAGACTGACTTCATTTCCTCCCAGAATGAAAGTTGTAACTTCAGAGGGCCTCAGAGCACCCAGGGTCTCCCAGACATGCCCTTCCTGCACCTCACAGGAAGCAGTCCCTGCAGAAGCCAGGCTGCCTTTTAACTAACCCTGGTCGAGCCCCCACCACGCTCCAAAATCACAGCAAGATTTCAGCCAGGCCCTGAAGCAGCCGTCCCGCCTCTTCTCTGCTGCTAACGAAACACGCCCAACTGCAGCACCCGAGTTATTTTTAACCATGACAGTCTCCACATTTTCAGCCTCCTTGGCCCAGCCCCCTCCTCAAGACTGTCATTTGGCAGCATCAGGAGGTAGAGAAGATCAGCATGGATGCCGGAAACACAACACTCTCCTCTGCTTAGCTGACCCAGTAGCATCTTTAGGGATGTTGCCTGGGGCCGAAGCCCTCTCAAGTCCGCTCCACTTCTGTTCTAGACTTAATGTTAAACAGCGGGCAAATCATCCCGTGGGGCCCCTCAGAGCAGCCTGGAAGGGGAAATCATCACAAAGGGACCTCAAAGTATGTCCACGTGGTGGAGGATGGGGCTGGAGAGCATATGGAGGTAGAAGGAAGACGCCCTCAGGAAAATGAGAGCTTTGTGGGTCCTGAGACCCCTTGGTCGGGGCCCTTCAAGGCTGGAGACAAGTAAAGGCCTTCCGGCATCCTAGAGACAGCTGAGAAACTCTACGGATTGGCTGATGCCACAGGCCCAAAGTCCTTTCTCCAAGGGCTTCCTATTGCCCACAAAAGGAGTGCAAACTCTCCAGCCTGCCTGCCAGGTCTCCTCCTTGGAGATTCACCTCTGCTAACCCCCCCCCCCAGGACTTAAGCCCACAGAACCCTCTCCTTACCTAGCACCCCATCACAGCCCACTGCCTGCTCCTGATCACAATCGGTCACATAATCCCCCCTAAACCCTCCTCGCACTCCTTCAGTCATTCGGGGCTGGTTAACCCAACAGAAGGCCCCATCAAGTAGCTGGGGGCAAACACATACACAAGACACAGGCGGTGTTGCTAACAGTCCCGAGGGAGTGACGGGTTCCCTGGGGGATAACTGCCATACCGTACAAGGGAACACAGGGGAGGGAAAAGTATGAATACGAGAGCGGGGGAGAGAGCTCTGGATACCACTGGGGGTATGGGGGACAGACGAGGCAGCACTTTCCCAGTGCCTTGCAGAGAAGAAAGCTAAAGTGTGGAGGTCTGAGCCTGCAAGACGCACAGCTCTAGGGATCAAGGTAGAGCTCAAGGTGGCAAGGTGCTTAGAGGCGGAGATAACACAGGTGAAGCTCGCGAGGGGCCTGATTTCAGGGGCCTCTACTCCCCGGGCCGGGAAGAGCCAAAGAAGGCTGAGAAGCTGCTGAGTAACAAACAGGATCAGGTTTGTATTTTAGAACAAAATACCCTTGTGAGTCACCAGGAGGAGGGGCGAGCCGGCGAGGAGAACTGCTGAGATGCAGGTTGGAAGGTCCAGGTGCGAGGGGACAAAGCAGAGGCGGGCCGGGGGCATTATTTGAGAGACACAAAAGAGGCAGCAGGACAGGCCTTGGTGATGGAATGAAAGCGGGTGATGTCACTGAACTAACTGTCGCCCCGCTTTGTCTCATTTTGCCTCTGCACTCTGGCCCCGCTGTCTGCCGGGGACGCTGAGCACAGCCCCGGAGGCGGCTCTGGACGCCCTCCGAGGAAGCAGCAGAGGGAGCACTCGGCAACGCTCCCCTCTCCTGAGCCAGAAACCGTGCTGAGAGCTTCACATCCATGATCTCATCTCATCCTCAAGGCAGCTCTGCACGGGAAGCTGTCTTACTGAAGCCGAGGAAAGTGAGGCTCAGACAGGACAAGAGACTTGCCTAGAGCCACACAGCCGGCCGGTGGCAGGACCACAGTCCAGCGCCTCGCCTCCCTGCCTGCGGAGTCTGTGCTCCTAACCGCTGCCCTGCACGCTCAGCTGTTTGGCAAAGGAGAAGCGGGCATCGCTCACGGCAGGGGGCAGCCCCAGCCCCGGCTGGCAGGGAGGGTAGGTGTTACCACATTTGCAGAAAGCAATGTGAGTGAAACTGCCCTCTCCGAGGACTTATTCCAAGGAAATAACTCGACAGAAGTCAAGTGTTAGTATTCATAAAGATGTTCTCTGCAGCACTGTCTATTATGGTAAAAAAAAAAAAAAAAAGTAGAAAATGAGTAGGATTTTTAAAATCATGAAATGTTACGCAGCCTTTATAAATGGTAACTCTAAAGCCTAAGGTATAATATGAAAAATCACTTGGGTATAAGAGTAAGTGAAAAAAAGTCAGCTCCAGAATGGTAGGTAAGCCATGAAGGCAACTGCGTGGGGACAAAGACAGAAAAGGTGCAAAAATGGAAACAGGTCTCCAGCTAGCTCCCGGGGATGAGAAGCGGCACATTCTACTCGGTCGGCTTTTTCTTTAACGTTATTCCATCCTCTTTCCAACAGTAATAATGCCAAACTGGAATCCAGCTGGCTTTTCAGAGCGCCCCGAGGGGCCCCCCGCGCGACTCGCCCCCAGCCCGTGGACACGGGCCCAGTGTGGCCCTGCCTCCCGCCGCCCGGCTCCCCCGGGCCTCTCTTACCGGCCACTCTGACCACGGCCCGCTCCGCAGGGTCCAGCACCGAGTCCTGGCTCTTCCGCTTTTTCTGCTCATGCAGCGGCAGGTTCCAGGGTAAGGTGTCCCCCGGGGGGCATGGGGACAGGCTCCCTGACCTCTCGCTCCTGTAAGATCGCTCGCTCCGGCAGGACCGCTCGCTCCGGCAGGACCGCTCGCTGAGCGTTTCTTCGTCTGAGGAAGACATCGCCCAGGCAGGGCCGCCGCGGGAGGGCCTGGGAGCCCAGGGGCAGGAGAGCTGTGGGAGAGAGGAGGGCACGTGAGCAGGCGAAGGGCTCGGCCGTCTAAGGCGCCCGGGACTTGGGAAGCAGGTGCTCGTCCTAGTTCTGCCACTGACTGGACCTCTTCGCCTCTCTGAATCTCAGTGTCTTCATCTGGAAACTGGGATGATGATAACACGGCAAAACGAACTCACGGGGCTTGAGAGAAATCCCAGGAGGTAACACGCATGGAGATGTTAATAAATCTGAAAATACTCAGGGCGCCCGGGTGGCTCAGTTAGGGGAACGTCCGACTCTTGGTTTGGTCTCAGGTCATAATCTCAGGGTCGTGGGTCCAGGCTCTGGTCAGGCTCTGAGCTCAGCAAGGAGTCTGCAGGAGATTCTCTTTCTCCTTCTCCCTCGGCCCCTCCCCCCCCCACTCTCTCTCTCTCAAAATAAATAAAATCTTAAAAATAAATAAAAAAATAAATCTGAAAACAGTCTGTAAAAGTTAAGCTCCTATTACTAGCAACAGCTATTATTGTTATTGGTACATTTGGAGCTTTCAAGTCCCACAGATCGTAAGACGTGGATTCAAGTTCTACCTTGGGGAAGCCATTTGACCTCTGAGCCTCAGCAATCTCATCTATAAAGTGGGCATGACGACAGCACCTACACCTCACAGGATTGTTTGCAAGGCACAAATGAGCTCCTGCAGGTAGAGCGCTAACCAGTGAATGGTGTCTAATAAGCACTCAATGAACAGCATCTACTGTTACGTTCCTGTTCGACCTACCTTCCAGGAATGTTGTAAGGGTAAAGTGGGGCAGCAGATGGGAAGGATTTTCAAAAAGCTAAAGCACGATCTCACTGGCAGGCATGAAACAAAGCACGAGCTAGAATAGACAGAGATTCTACATTTCTCCCATTCCATCTCTGGCCAGTCTATTGGGAAAAGTACTGATCTTGAAATAAGACAGACCTGCGTGCGTATCAACTCTGGTCTGGCCACTTTACCACTGGTGTGGTCTGGGGCAACTCACTTCACCTCTCTGGGACTCAGTTTCCTCATCTGCAAAATGGGGGCAATATTTCACCTTAGAGGATGTTTTAAGAACACAGTGAAATGCAAATATAAAACTGGCTGGCATCACAATGGGCGTTAGATAAAATGTCCATTTGCTTATTCCAAGGGCTGCTGAGCGAATACGTGGCACAGCGTGGGGATGGGGGAGCTGGTACAGAAAGTCGGTTTTTCTGGTCAGTTTAGCTAGTGGAGAGATCTGAATGGAACACAACCACTCTGGGGCCAGCTGGGCTCCACTGGCCAGACCAGGCAGCCGTCCCTCAGCCAGGCCAAGCTCACTTCCCAGAACCATCTGCTACACATGGGCCACCATCCCAACCGCCTCATCAGACCGGGATGGTGCATGCCTTCAGCTACCAGCCTCCCTGCAGGCCGCAAATCCAGCTCAACTAACCAGCTCTCACTTTGGCTCTAGGGTCCAGGTGGGCAGGAGACTGTCGGCTTTCCCTTATGGGGAATACTGGCACCTAGGGCTGTGTGGAGAGCATGAGGTGGCCCAAATAGCTGGACACCGTGGGTCTCTGGGCGCAGCTCCTCCCGGATTCTGGGAACCTCAGCCTGGAGGCAGCAAGGGGCAGGGACAGGGTCACTGGCAGAGCCCCACCATAAGCACAGAATGTGAAGAGATAACAAAAGAAACAGCAAACGGTTACAGGAGGCCTCCAAGCAGCCTCGGGCAGACGGAACAGCCCTGCCAGGGCACCTCCTGTGCCAGAAGCATTCGGGCCCTCTTCCCATGGAACATCAAGAAGGAATCCAGCCACGGAAGGCAGAAAGGAAAGAACCCAGGTTTTGGCACAGCTTTGCCTTTTATCCTAGCATTTACCCCCTCCCCGCAATTACTTCTGGTGCCCGCCTCCCACAGCCAGGTCGGATGCCGAAGCGACTGCCCCGGCCTCGGAGGAAATTCAGGCGAGGCTTCCTTCCCTACGGTCACCCGGGGCCAGGAAAACGCCCCTCCTCTCAGACCACCTGCTTCAAGCCAGAACCGCCCATTCCTCCCCAAGACGCCCATTTACTACAAAGGCCGGCATGTCCCCGGCCTCTTCCCGAGGAGAGCGTCCCTCCCCGGCTCTACCCCGGTCAGTCTGCCTACCCTCGCAAACACCTGTTTGACCTCGGGGCTCTCGCCCCACCCCTCGGTCACCTGAGTCACTCCATCAGCCCCCGATTCACCGGAGCGCGCGCCCACGCCCCCAACCCACTCCCAAGGCCGTAGGCCCGGTGCGCGACGGACACCTCACCTGGCTCGCCCGCTGCGGCCCTCCCGCCCCCGGCCCCCACCCCTTCCCCGCGGTGGGGGAGGGGCGCGCCCGGGAGCCCGGGGCGCCGCGGGTGGGTCCGCGTGCCCGCCGCGCGCGGCTGACAAAGAGCGGGGCCGCGCCATGCGGACGCGCGACCGAAGGCCGAGCGGGTGCCGGGGCCCGCGGCGGAGATCTGGGGCCGGGAAGCGTCCTCCCGGGCCGGGCCCCGGCCGCTCCCGCAAGCTGTCTCGCCCGGCCCGGGAGGGCTCAGTGTCCCATCTTCCCGGAGAACACGCCTCCCTCTGGCCCGGGCAGCGTCCGCCGCGGGGAGACCCCCCGCCCCGCGCGCTCGGCGCTCCCCCGCCCCGGCCGCTGGGGCTGCAGGTGCGAGGCCCGGGCGGCCGCGATGCCCGCGCCTGTCAACCCGCCTTCCCGCTGCCGCCGGCCGCCCGGGCTCGGGCGCGGCCGCCCCGCGCCATCCAGCACCGCGCCCCGCCGCCGCCGCGCACCCGCGGACAGGCAAGGAGCCTGCAGCCAGCCCCGCGCCCCGCGCCTTACCCTGGGAGCCGGAGCAAGGGAGACCGGCCGGCAGCAGCAGCAAAGGCGGCGGCGGCGGCTGGGCGCGCCCCGGGCTGAAGCTCAGCGGAGCCGAGGGGAGCGGCTCCCACAATGGCCGAGCTCGCGGCGCCGAGCCCCCCGCCCCCCGCGCCCTAGCGGCAGCGGCTGAAGCAGAGCCGGCGCAGCCGCCCAACCCGCTCCCCCACCCCCGGCGCCGACGCCGCCCCCCGCCCCCCGATGCACGCTCCCCCCCGCCCTGCACCCCACCCGCGGCCGCTGCCTTGCTCCCCGCGCGCCCCTGCCCGGCCGCAGCCCGGCGCCACCTCCGCGCTGCCCCCCGCGTCCTCTTGCTGCCCCCGGGCCCTCTCTCTGGGTCCCTCCCTCCGCAACTCCTCCCGTGCGGCCGCCGGGTCCCGGGCCAACTCACGCCCCCACATTCCCCGCCCTGTGCTCCCGCGCCCTCTCCGCCGGGGCCCCGCGGCCGCTCGCTGACCCGGGTCTGGCTCCCCCGCCCGCCCCTTTGAAGCTCCTCACCGCGGGTCCCCGAGTCGCTGTCCCAGGCTGCCGGGCTGTCGCTCA
This sequence comes from Ursus americanus, assembly GCF_024610735.1. Classification (NCBI taxonomy): domain Eukaryota; kingdom Metazoa; phylum Chordata; class Mammalia; order Carnivora; family Ursidae; genus Ursus; species Ursus americanus. The sequence goes on from NC_142159.1 coordinate 1,305,710, forward strand.
GCACGGACCTGGTTCTTGAACGGCCCATTCCCCTTCCTGCCCCTCCTCTGCCCGCTTCCCCCAAACCCACATTCTTTCCCTGCTCCTGGGGCTTCTGCTTCCGCTCCGGAGAGCGCCCAAGCCGGTCCGCATACCCGCTGGGCTTCTGGATCTGAGTGTAGGAGGGGTCAGGAAGCCCCATCTTCCCCACGGGGTAAAGGGCAGAGGGGAGCCAGGCCCAGGAGGCAACTCAGACTCTTGTTTAGACAGCACCGGCTCCATTCTGAGCCTCTGAAGAGGCTGCATCTCCTGAGAAAACATTTATCGAGCTGCTTCTGCATGCTCCGCCTAGTAATACAGAAAATACGAGCCAGGAATGCCTTCGGTGCTTTCATAGCACAGATAGTGAATATCTTCGGAGAAGGGAGGGTATTTGCCTCAAGTCACTCCACTAGTAGCCTGCATAGCGACAGCTACTATTTGGGTGTGCCTCCTGGGGGACCATGCAAGGACCATTCCTGGGTCATGCCGTATCTGATTCTCACAATCCTGTTCATTCGGCCTTTCAACAAATAGATGTACTGAACATCTACCATGTGCCAGGCCCTGGTCTCCGTGCTAAGAATACAATAATAAGCAAGGTGCATTTGGTCCCTACCCACTGACTCCACTGGACCTAGAAGTACAGACAGAGGACAGAAATCACAGTGCACCCCTTGAGGCAGTGTTATGATCTTCAATTTCTGGATGTAGAAACTAAGACTAGATAATTTACTCAGTCATCCAGGACGAAAAGTAGCTGGTTCAGACTAGAATCCATGTCCTCATGGGTTCCTTTTCACTGTAAAGGTTAGGAGAATGTGAGTGGGACTAACTTAGAGGCTCTTGAACTTCAAGCTAAGAAATTTGGTGTAAGTTATATGGTAAGAGCAGCCAAGGAAGGAAGGAAAGCAGAAGAGTGAAAGTGACCCAAGGACAGGCACAAGATGGGTGAGGGTGGTTATGCCAGAAGACTAGTGCAATAGTCCCAGCAAAAGGGAATGAGGCTCTGATCCCAGGAAGGGACAATGGGGTTGGGAAGGGAGGGATTTCCACCCAATGACACCTTCTAGGTTTCTGTCTGAATGCATTCTCCCATATTAAATAAAGGAAAGGAACCACCATTATTAAATTTCTTAAGTGCTGGGCAATGCCCCGGGGAATTTTGTGTACATTATCTTGTTAAACCCTCCCCATAACCCTGCGCAGTAGGTATCTTTATTATTCTCATTTTACAATAAAGAAACAGAGACTCTGAGAGGTTAAACGACTTGCTGATGGCCACAAAGCAAGCTAGTGTTAGGGCTTGGGTTAAAGCCCAGGCCTGTCTCTAAATCTCATGCTACTGGAACCATTGCTCTCTACCATCTGAAGCCAAGGCAAAGACTCTAAATCTCATGCTACTGGAACCATTGCTCTCTACCATCTGAAGCCAAGGCAAAGACTCCAGGTCCTTTAATTCAGCCAAGGGTTCTTCACTGCGGACCACAGGTACCTTTTAGACTTCCAGAGAAAGGTCAGGGGTCCCCAAATGTAACCCAAAGCATAGCTGGGTTGGTAGCTCAGGTCCCTGTGTGGGACATCTCTCCCCAGAAGCCTGCAGAGGCCTCAGCCCAGGAGAATTTGGCCGCCCAGTTGGAAAGTTCCTGTGGGGATGGGTTGAGAAACCATGAGGCAGAAGCAGAAGGGCAAAAAACCCTTCTCCGGTGAGAGGGTAACGTGGGTGCCAAGAGGAAGACGTAGCAAGAGTGCCGGTGGCTGGGTGTGCAAGTGATTCCGGGGCTGGGGCTGCGGCCCGCGCTCCAGAGACAGGACCAGCCGGGGAGAGCTCCTGGCAGGGCTGTCTCATCACCTAGGCAGCCTGAAGTCCCTCTCTGACTGGAGAGCATCGGAAGGTCTGCCTCTTCTCAACCTCATTGTCCTTCCCAAATCTGACCACCAATCCTGTCCTGAATTATTCATGCTGTGGGCTGTGAGAAGGTGGAGCTTCCAGAGGCTTCGGGACTTAGGACCTAGGACATTCCGCTGTGTCTCCCCGGGGCTCTAGCTCCAGCAGTGCTGCCGGGGATTGAGCTGCTGGTAGGATTTGCCGAGCTTTTTGCAGCTGGCAGCTGGCCAGTAACCTTGGGCTACTGGGCTTCGATTCATTTCAGCCAGTCTTTTATTGAGGGATACTATGTGCTGGGAACAGTTCTGCGTCCTGTCGGGACACAGAAGTGAATCTGATCGGGTCTTTGTCCTTGAGGATTTGAGGCATAGTGGAGGGGGAAGACACTTAAAAATTATTCCCTTCTACCATGTCCTCTGGGTTTGGTAAGTGTTCCCCTCTACTGTCCCCCATTTCACCAACTGAAGACCTCTGCTAACTCCCTCCAGAAGTTAGTGGCCTTGGAACTAGGGAGCCTCACACCCCAAACACCTGGGCAGGGTTCTCTCCTCGGAGGGGCACCAAAACAACCTCTTACCCAGGACTATTTGGAGTCCTGAACTTGGCCCCAGACTGGCTTGGGCCCCTAGGTTTCCAGCCACATCAGGAAAACGACACTCGCTCTCGAATCCATCCATTCAGCAAACACTAATTAAGCATGGATTCAGTGCCAAGCACCCAGCTTTGTTCTGTGCGGCTGGTTCAAAACCAAATCACACAGGCATGGCCCCCGTTCTCATGCTGCTCACAGTCTTGGTGGGGAGACAGACAAGCAAAAGGGCAATTATACTTCAAGGATGGTGCGGAGATGGGGAGGGGGGATGTACAGGGCTCTGGGGGGGAGCCAGAACAGGGACACTTCCTAGAAGTTTGAGGCCAGATAATTTTACCAGGACTTTCATCCCTGTCTTTCTAGGTCTTTGCTTAAATGGAAACTCTTCCAGTCACCTATCTACATCTTCCATACTGGCTTGTCCTTCCACTTTGTCCTCTATCCCAACCTATTCCCCTGGACCCTTTGGCAGCAGACAGGTGTCCGATGGAAGGTGGAGGTAAACATGGACCTGAGTAGAGGCTGGAGGCCTGTGAAGTAATGCTATCCAGAGGCAAGAGCACAGGCTCCCCAAACTTGGAGGGACTTTGAAAATTTCTAAGTTCTGCCTAGAACATTTCCCTCCCACCTTTCACTGAGTGATTCCTCACATCCGGACACTGATGACATCCAGATTTGTATCCCATCTGTATCTCATCTCGGCTGCAGGTTCAGATCCAATTGCCTCCTTGACACCCCTATCCCCATCCAGATATCTGACAGGCATCTCAAATTCACAAAGTCCCACATAGTGCTCCTGGTATCTGCCCCTACCGCCCACAAAACTCCCCCTCCCCGTCTCTGCCATCTCAGAAAAAATGGCCCCACTACCTACCCAGGTTCTCAAGTCAAAGATCTAGTAGTTACTCTTGATTTTTCTCTCATTCTCTTCCACATCAGCAAGGGCTGACAAACTACCTCCATAACGGATCCTGAACTCATCCACTTCTTCCATCTTTCTATGACCACCTTAATCCGTCATTCACCTGGACAACTGTTCTAGCCTTCTGAATGCTCTTCCTGTTTCCACTCTTGCTCCCACCCACTTCAACCCATGAAGCAGCCAAGAGTGAACCTTTTTTAAACATAAATCATGTCATGTCGCCCCACACACAGTTCCAAGTAGCACTTAGAATAAAATATAACTCCTTATAATGGTCCATAATGATCTGGCCCTTGCTTAGATCTAATCTCAAGACCCCTTGCTCACTGGATTCCAACACATCACACCTTCTTTCTGTTCCTCTCACAAGCGAATCTCATTCCCATTTTAGGGCTTTGCAAAGCTGTCTTAGCTGCCTGGAATTCCTTTCTCTAAAATGTTGCATAATTGGGGTGCCTGGCAGGCTCAGTGGGTAAAGCATGGGACTTTTGATCTGGGGATCATGAGTTCAAGCCCCATGTTGGGCATGGACCCTACTTAAAATTAAAAAAAAAATTAAAATGTATAATTGGTGCCCTTTTCATTATCCAGGACTCAGCTTAAAATTCACCCCTAAAAAAGGCCTTTTTGATCACTCATCTAAAGTAACCACCTCTGTTAAACATCTTTATTTTCTTTGTAACAGTTATCACTTTGTCATTATCTTGCTTATTTGTTTACTTGTTTCTTTTCTGTCTCCCCCACCAGGATGCTCCAGGAGAGGACGCTGTCTGTGCTGTTCACGCTGTGTCCCTACAGCGCCTGGCACACCGCAGGCTTGCGTAGACACTTGTTGAATGAATGAGCTTGAATGAATGAATCAATGAAGTGAGAACAGCAGAGGAAGAGACTTCCCAGTAGAGAGATCAGTATATACAAAGACCTGAAGCTGAGAGAGAGTATCGAATGCTCGAGAAATTGACAGAAGTTCACAATAATTGGCATGGAGAGTGCTGGGGGCCAGTTGTCCAAAATGAGTCTTGAGAAGTAGTTAGGAGAAACTATGGAGAATGTTGGGTTTTAGATTCTCTCCCAAGTTCCATGGGAAGCCATTGGAGGGTTGGATTGTTTGGTTTTTTGCTTTTTTTTGTTTTTTTTTTTTCAGCTTTATTAAGGTATAGTTGACAAATGAAATTGTAAGATACTTAAAGTGAACATCACGATGGTTTGGCATACACATACGTGTGGAAGGATCCCCTCCACAGCCATCATCACACACACACACACACACACACACACACACACACACACACACACACAATATTTTGGGGGGGATGAAAACACTTGAGTTCAACTCTTAGCAAATTTTAATTATGTAATACAATTTATCAACTATAGTCACCATATTTCCCATTAGATTTTCAGAACTTATTCATCTTATAGCTGAAAGTTTGTACACTTTTACCAACCTGTCCCTCTTTCCCCTACCTCCCAGCCCCTGACAACTACTTTTCTACTCTCTGTTTCTATAACTTTGACCCCCTTTTTTTTAATTCCACATATAAGTGATACCACACAGTCTTGGTCTTTCTCTGTCTGGTTTATTTCACTTAGCATAATGCCCCCAATGTCCATGCATGTTGTCCAAATGGCAGGACTTCCTTCTTTCTCATGGCTGAATAATATTCTGTTGCACACATGCCACATCTTCTTCATCCATTTGTCTGTTGATGGACAGTTAGGTTGTTTCCAAATCTTGGCTGTTGTGACTAATGTACAGTGAACATAGGCGTGCAGAGATCTCTTTGACACTCTGTTCCCATTTCTGTTGGGTATATACCCAGAAGTGGGATTCCTGGATCATATGGTAGTTCTGCTTTTAATTTTTTGAGAAAGCTGTATACTTTTTTCCACAGTAGCTGCACCAATTTACATCATCGCCAGCAGTGCATGAGGGTTTCATTTTCTCTATATCCTCACCAACACTTGTTATCTCTTGTCTTTTTGATGATAGCCATTCTGACATTTCAAATAGGGCAGGGACTTAATCCAGTAGATGTTCTAGAAAAAAAAATCATTCTGGGTGCTGGGAGGAGAATAGACTATAAGGAGGTTAGATTGAGTGTGAGAAAGCTATTGATGGGCGCCAGTGAAAAGACATTTCAACTTGTCCTGACAAGCCTGGACAAGAATGGTAACAGTGAAGATGGGGAGAATTGTAAGGAATCAAAGACCTTTAAAGAGGCAATAATAGGGGGGCGCCTGGGTGGCACAGCCGTTGGGTGTCTGCCTTCGGCTCAGGGCGTGATCCCGGCATTATGGGATCGAGCCCCGCATCAGGCTCCTCCACTATGAGCCTGCTTCTTCCTCTCCCACTCCCCCTGCTTATGTTCCCTCTCTCGCTGGCTGTCTCTATCTCTGTCGAATAAATAAATAAAATCTTTAAAAAAAAAAAAAAGAGGCAATAATAGGGCACCTGGCTGGCTCAGTGAGTGGAGAGTGTGACTCTTGATCTCGGGTTTGTGAGTTCGAGCCCCACATTCAGTGTAGAGATTGCTTAAAAATAAAATCTTTAAAAAATAAAAAAAAATAAAAGGGCATCAACAGGGGTGTGTGGCTGGCTTGGTCAGTAATGCACATGACTTTTGATCTTGGGGTCATGAGTTTAAGCCCCACATTGGGGGTAGAGGTTAAGAGTTTACTTAAGAAAAAAAGGACATGAACAGGACTTAAGGATGAACTAGATGTGGAGGGTGAGGGAGAAGAGGTGCCAAGCAAACCTCCTGACTTCTGTCGCATACAGATTAAGTGTCATTTTCTAAGTTTATACAGAAGGAGAACAGGTTTGGGGAGAAAGATACCGTGCTCATTTTTAGACATGCTACCTTCAAAGTACCCTTGGGCTGCTCGGTGGAGATACCCAGACCTGGAGCTCAGGAGAAAGATCAAGGCCAGAACTAGATCTGGGGTGCGGGGGAGGTGTCTGCATGAGGACGAGGACAGAAAGTTGAGCGTCCGTGTTGAGCTCGCCAAGGGCAAGTGACGAGCGAGGAGGGAGGAGGACAGAGCCCTGAGCTGCCTCAACGCTGGACCCTAAGAGGTAGGAGGAAAAGTAGAAGGGCGTCACGGGACAGCGGGGAGGAGGTGTTCGGTTAGGAGGAAGGGGCTGAAAAGTTGAGCGCGGAAAGGAATGAAAATGGCAGTGCCTAAGGCAGTGGGTGATGACTTTTCCTCTGGCCCCGGGGACTGGTTTGGGCATGGACCTGGGCCCCTTCAGGCCAGAGAGACACCAAGAAGATCGGTAAAGAAGATTCCTTACTCTCAAGAGTCGCCAGAGAGACTTCTGCTGTCACTTCTCGTTGTTGTCATCATTGTCTTTTCAGTTACTTGGCTCAAGACATTTTTGGCTTTAGCAATATTGAAATTAATTAATTAAACGAGTACTTATTGGGAGCCTACTGTGTGCCAGCTACTGTTAGAGGAGCTGGGGACACAGTGAGAAGCAAGACAGAGGATGTATCTGTGCCCACAAAACGTTAAGCCTAGTAGGGGAGACAGGCGTTAAATGAACAACTACATTTCGGTGTGATAGAGTTATTAACAAGTGCCGGGAAGAAGAATGAAGCAGAAAGGAAAATATGACAGTGGGACTGCTATTTTGGGTAGGGGAGGGCGGTCAGGGAGACCTCACTGAGGAGGTGATGTTGGAGCCAAGACCTGAAGAGAGGAAGAGAGGCAGACCTGTGAACTTCTAGAGGATGCTGTCCGATGGAAATGGGGTGCAAGCTACATTATAATGTTAAATTTTCTAGAAGACACATTAAGGAAAATAAAAAAGCAAACATCATTGGTTGCCAGGGGTTATGGGGGAGGGAGGGATGAATAGGCAGAGCACAGAGTATTTTTAGGGCAGTGTTCTGAATGGTGGATAAATGTCATTACACATTTGTCAAAACCCACAGAATGTACAACATTAAAAGTGAACCTTGGGGCGCCTGGGTGGCTCAGTCATTAAGCGTCTGCTTTCGGCTCAGGGCGTGATCCTGGAGTCCTGGGATCGAGCCCCACGTCAGGCTCCTCCACTGGGAGCCTGCTTCTTCCTCTCCCACTCCCCCTGCTTGTGTTCCCTCTCTCGCTGGCTGTCTCTCTCTCTGTCAAATAAATAAATAAATAAAATCTTTTTTAAAAAAAAAGTGAACCTTAATATAAACTATGGACTTCCAATGATGATGAGGAGGATGATGGGTTCATGAAAGTTTATCGATGGTAACAGATGTACCACTGTGATCCAGGGCGATGGTGGCAGGGGAGGCTGTGTATCTATGGGGCAGGAGGTATATGGAAACTCTCTGGATTTGCCATTCAGTGTGGCTGTGGACCTAAATGTGGTTGAAAAAATAAAGACTATTTTAAAAAAGTAAAGAGCAACAGGTGAAATTAATTTGAATGATATATTGCAAATATTGGCATATTCAGTCCTCACAACAATCCTCCACATCTCACATACCCAAAACACTGTCATTTCAAAATGTAATTGACATACAAAATTAGTTAGATATTTGAACATCTCTTTTTGTGAACTAGGTCCTCAAAAATCCCGTGTGCCTTTTACACTCACAGCACGTCTCAATTTGGAGCAGCCACACGTGGCTGGTAGTTTCAAAACTGGGCGATGTAGAGGGGGAACGTTTCAGGCAAAAGAAACAGTCGAAGCGAGTGCTGAGGCATAGGGTGAGTGGGCAGAACGCGGGAGGAGGCCGGCTGGAGCGAAGGGCAGGAGCTAGACCCTGGGGGGCCGTGGTCACAGCAGTCTGGAATTATTCTGTGTGTGATCAGGAAACCACTGACGCGCTCCGCGCAGGGACATGTGAGGTCCCTTTGTGACATGAAACGCAGCGCACGTGTTCCTTTATCATTATACTGCTTCTAATTATAGGGGAGGCAGCGTGGGGTCTTGGATCCCTCTTCTACTGCACAGGAAACCAGCTCTCTCTCTCTCCTTTCACCCCTGCAGACTCGAGGCTCAGAGACAAAGAGAGCCTGCACCGGACGCACAGGACGTCTTTCCTTGTTACTGGTGATCTGGCGTGAACGGGCTCAGTGGACTTTTGAGGGTAGGAGCCCGGCTGGCGTGCACTGAGGAGGAGGTGGAGAAGTGTGGCGGTGACGGGAAGGAGAAATGATAGGATAGTAACTGGAGGGTTGTGGAGTTTGTTTGCTTGTTTGTTTTGAAGCAGGGAAAGATTTGGGGTTGATTGAAAACTGATCTGAAAGGAGGCATAGAGAGGGAGAGACTGGGGAGAATAGGTTACAGATGGTGTGGGGGCCCCGAAGAGGTGGCAGGGACTGGATGTGGGAGTGGAGGAAGGCTCTTAGCCTCTTAGGTGAGGTAGGTAGGCCTGGGGACTTGGTGACGGCAGCCTTTGTTTCAGCCTTCCATGGTGCCCGTCCCCTTGCTGTCCGGGTTCCAGGGACCTGCATGCCACCTCGGTCCTGCTGCCCACTCTTCTCTTTGCTAGTCACTCTCAACCCCCAGCCCAGAGATGATCCTGGCAGGGCTGAAAGCTGCCCCTTCTTCCACCCTGAGCTCCTGCGCTCTGGCTAGGGACTGCGGCTTAGAGTCTGCTTCTCCTTTACTCTCTTCCATTCCCTTGTCCCAGTTCCTAGATGCCGACTCACTCTACCTTCCTGGCTGAGCACGAGTCTCCTGGTTCCGACATCCAAAACTCATATATCTACCATGTACGAACCCCTCATTGTTTAGGCATGGTGCTCCTTGCTTCCCAAATAACAGTATATTATATTCAGTCCTTACGACACTACAAGGTATGTGCTGTCAGTATCCCATTTCACAGATGAGGAAATCAGGGCTCAGAATGGAGAAGCGTCTTCAGCAAGGTCTCACAGCCAGTAAGTGCCGGAGGGAAGACCTGTCCCAAGTCTGTGAGCTCTAAAAACTGACCTCGTTCTACGATGCCACGTTGTCTTTCAGGTGTCAGAAATAGAGCTGATGCTTTGCAGATCTTATCTCATTTGGGCAATGGGCTGTGGGCACGAGCAGCAGAAAGTGGGGCTCAGCTCTGGGGAGATTGGTTCCTCGGGGCCATGGAATATAAGTTCTACGAAGGCAAGGATTTGTGCCTGTTTGATCGCTGCTATACCTCCCCCCACCTCCACCCCGCACCTGTCCCCAGAAGAGTATCTGGCACAAAATCACATGCAATAAATATTTAGCAAATGAATGAATGAGTGAAAGAATGAATGAACTCTAGCCTCTGAGAGGGCTGGTCAACAACCAACCAGAGATGAAATTAGGCAAGAGTACAAAGCAGTACGAAGCAGGGAGCAAGTGCCCGGAACTGGCAAGGTACAGCTTGGTTATAGGAAAAAGCCAAAGGTCCAGGATTCAACCTCAGGGCTTCTTCCCCAACCCACTTGGAAGGATCTTGTAAACTCAGGCTAAACCCATCATAACATTGCATTTCTCGGCCACAATAATTAATTCAGAGAAAAACACATAAAGAGATGTTGTATTCTTTATAAACAACTGAATATAATTTCACTGTATGGATGTATCATAATTAATATCACTGGTACCCTAATGATGGGCTTTTACGTGATTTCACGTCTTTTGCTATTATAAACAATGCTGCCAGGAAGAACTGTGTATAAATGTCAATTCTCACATATGTCACATCTGAAATACAAATTTCTAGAAGTGAAATCCCTGAGTCGAAAGGTGTATGGATTTATACTTTTCATAGATATTGTCAAATCGCCCACCAGTGAGGCAGCACCAGCGGAAACGCGCTCCTGAAGTGTGTGAGATCTGCTTACCGTATTCCCTGATAGTCTGACAGGTGAAAAATGAAATACCAGTGCAGTGTCAGCTCACCCTGCGCTTTCTTTTTTTAATTTAAATTCAATTAGCCAACATATAATACATCATTAGTTTCAGACATAGAGTTCACTAATTCATCAGTTGCGTGGTAACACCCAGTGCTCATCACATCACGTGCCCTCTTTACTCGCACTGCTCGTAATATGAGTGAGAGTAAGCATGTTTTCATGGATCTAAGAGGGTTTTTTAAAAAATCCTACTATGGGGCACTGGGGTGGGTCAGTCAGTTTTGACTTGGTTTTGGCTCAGATCCTGATCTCAGGGTCATGAGATCGAACCCCACATTGTGCTCAGTGCTCAATGTGGAGTCTGCTTGAGATTCTTTCCCCCTCTGCTCCTTCCCCTGCTCACACACTCTCTCTCTAAAATAAATAATTAGGGGCACCTGGGTGGCGCAGTCGGTTAAGTGTCTGACTTTGGCTCAGGTCCTGATCTCGGGGTCCAGGGATCGAGCCCTGTCTCAGGCTCCCTGCTCAGTGTGGAGTCTGCTTGTCCCTTCCCCCTTCCCCCTCCACTCGTGCACTCTCTCTCTAATAAATAAATAAAATCTTTAAAAAAAATCCTACTACTGAAAAAAATTATCTAAAGAAGTAAAAATTTGTCTCTAATCCCAGATTCCAAAAACAATTAGTGTTAAAGTGTTATTATGTACTTCCAGACCTTTCCTTAAATTCATATATATTTATGATTTCATTTAACACATATACATGTGTAATATAGCTGGACTCTGAAACTTGCATTTTCTTTCTTTTATCTTTTGCCAATTATGTTTTTATTTTAGATGCTTTGCATGTCGCTTTAATAGTTTATTTTTATATTTATTTATTTTTATTTTTTTAAGTAGGCTCCGTGCCCAATGTGGGGTCTGAACTCACGACCCTGAGATCAAGAGTCACATGCTCTACTGAGCCAGGCAATTGCCCCATTTATTTTAATTTTTTTTAAAGATTTTATTTTTAAGCAATCTCTACACCCAACCCACCACCCTGAGATCAAGAGTTGCTTGCTCCACCAGCCGAGCCCGCCAGGCATCACAGATGCCTTGCATTTTAAAGATTTATTTTGATCATTTGAGAGAGAGCACGCACGTGTGCAGGGAGGGGCAGAGGGAGGGAACTCCCCCAAGCAGACTCTCTGTTGAACGCAGAGCCAGCTCCAGGCTCGATCTCACAACCGCAAGATATATATTTATATGACCGTGACCAAGAATCGGATGCTCAACCGACTGAGCCACCCAGGAGCCCCAGGATTCATTTATTTTTGAAAGAGAGCGAGAGAAAGAGGGAGACAGACAGACAGACAGTGAGGGGAAGGGCAGAGGGCAAGGCGACTCTGTGCTGAGCGTGGAGCCCACCCAACTCGAGGCTCGATCTCACGACCCTGAAATCATGACCTGAGCCAAAACCAAGAGTCAGTGGCTTAACTGACTGAGCCATCCAGGCAGCTCTGTATTTTATTTTTAATACAGAACTTTTTCAAAGTCTGTCTCTCATTTCTTTATGGCTACTTAGTATGACATTTGGGGTAGGCAATAATCTGTTTATTTCCTCTTAGACATTTTGATTATTTTCAATTTAATCCCAACCATGCTGCAACAAATATTCTCCTGCGTGTATTTTCACTTTTATTTATTTTTAAGATTTTATTTATTTATTTGTCAGAGAGAGAGGGAGAGAGAGACAGAGCACAAGCAGGGGGAGTGGCGGGCAGAGGGAGAAGCAGGCTCCCCATGTAGCAATGAGCCCGCTGCAGCACTCAATGCGAGGACCCTGGGATCATGACCTGAGCCAAAGGCAGACGCTTAACCGACTGTGCCCCAGGCGCCCCCTGTGTGCATTTTTATTTACATGTGCTGTTATTTCTTTCGGCTTTATTCCTCAAAGTGGTCTTTGGCTGTTTTGGATGATGAACTGATGGGAAGCTGAGTAGGTTGATCTGGGATGGAAAAGGCTTCCATGTAAGTGTCTCACCTGCTGTCTTCAGCACATGGAATAGGTGCACTTTCGAATTTGTTCCTGTTCATATCATAAATAGCTGGGTATCTCCCTGAACAAATGGTACTACAGTTCATCAATGGCAAAGGATTTTTGAGTGGCTGCTGAATTCAATGTAAGGAATGAGACGGTTAGAACAACATAGAAGGGTCCCCGCCTTCCAACTCACAGTGTAATAGAGAAGCAGAACACAGAAAGAGAAGCAACAACCCAAACGACGCCAAGAGTAATCGCCCCTCCAGACTGGCTTCTCGGATGTCCCGAAGCACTTACTCTCTAGGATGGAGAGAATATCACCTACGGGTGACTGGCTTTAAGTGTTTACTCCTTGGACTACAAGGAGAGAGGGGCTCCAGATACGTACGCAAGAGATGATCTAAATTATCCCATTAGGCTGGAAGCCCCAGAGTATCTCCTCTCCTAACACACCTCCATCTGATAAACATTTGCCTATCTCTATTCCCCGTCAGACGTTGCAGAGGCAGTGGAACCCCGGCATTCAAGTACTCGCTAATACGTATTGATTTGGAAGGCACTGGGTGGCAAAAGATAAAATATTCCAATGTTTGGCCTAGAAAAACTCAGGCTGCAAGCTGGTGTATTTTGTTTACTCCATAGTCTGTGGTTGTTGTTGAACTTAAAGTACTTGACTGAGGTATAGTTTACAGGCAACATCATGCACCCACATTAAGAGAATGGTTAGGTAAGCTTTGAGAACTGTATTCACTCATGTAACCACTACTACAAACAGAGTCTATAAACCATGTCCCTCATCCCCAAAAGTTCCCTCGTGCTATTTAACTTTTAAAAAAACCTTTTAAGCTTATTCATTTATTTCAGTAATCTCTATACCCAACGTGGAGCTCCAACTCACGACCTTGAGATCAAGAGTCACCCGCTAATCCGACTGAGCCAGCCAGGCACCCCAACACCTTTCATTTTGAAATAATTATAGATTCACAGGAAGTTGCAAAGATAGTACAGAAGAGTGCCATGTACCCTTCACTCAGTTTTCTCCAGTGGTTACATCCTACACGACTGTGGCACAGTATCAGGAGCAGGAAACTTACACTTGTACAACGTGAATAGTTGATGGGAATCAAGAGCTCTTTGTTATCTTATTTTACTTTGTTTTTAAGATTTATTTATTTATTTATCTATTTGTCAGAGAGAGGCAGGGGGAGTGGCAGGCAGAGAGAGAAGCAGGCTGCCCGTGGAGCAGGGAGTCCGATGTGGGGCTCAATCCCAGGACCCTGGGATCATGACCTGAGCCGAAGGCAGAATCTTAACCAACTGAGCCACCCAGGTGCCCCGCTCTTTGTCATTTAAAAGAAAAGAGTTATTTATTTATTTTAGAGAGAGAGAGCATGCACATGAGTGGTGGGAGGGTCAAGGGAGAGGGAGAGAATCTCAAGCAGTCTCCCTGCTCAGTGTGGAGCCCAATGCTGGGCTCGATGCAGGGCTCGATCTCACGACCCGTGAGATCATGACCGGTGCCAAAACCATGAGTCAGATGCTTAACTGACTGAGGCACCCAGGTGCCCCATCGGCTGTGTCATTCTGTCACTTTCAGATTCATGTAACCAGCACCGCAATCAAGACGCAGAAGAGTTGGTCATCCCAGAGATCTCCCCAGTGCGGCCCCTTTATAATCATGTTCCCGCCTACCCCACCATCCCTAACCTCTGGCAACTGGTAACCTCTTTTCTATCCCTACAATTTTGTTTTTTCAGGACCGTTACATGAATGGAATTATACAGTGTGCGACCTTTTGAGATGGCTTTTTTTCACTCAGCCCTTGAGATCCATCTAAGTTGTTGCCGTATCGAGTTTGGTCCTTGTCAGGGGTGAGCAGTCTTCCATGGTGTATTTATTTATTTATTTATTTATTTATTTATTTTTAAAGATTTTATTTATTTATTTAACAGAGACAGCCAGCGAGAGAGGGAACACAAGCAGGGGGAGTGGGAGAGAAAGAAGCAGGCTCCTAGCGGAGGAGCCTGATGTGGGGCTCGATCCCAGAACACTGGGATCACGCCCTGAGCCGAAGGCAGACGCTTAACGACTGCGCCACCCAGGCGCCCCCTCCATGGTGTATTTAAATTAGCACAAACCTGGTGGCTTGTAACAGAAACTTCTCCTCCCCTCTCCGGAGGCCCTAAGTCCTAAATCAGCACGCTCCCTACGAAGATGTGAGAGGAGAATCCTTGCTTGAGAAGCTCATCCAGCTTCTTTTGGTTTCCCCCATTCCTTGGCTTGTGGGTCCTTACACCCAGTGTCCGTCTCTATCTTAACATGGCCTTCACCAATACGTCTGTGTCTTCTCTCTATCTCTTTCCAGGGCACCTGTCGTTGGATTTAGGGCTCATTGAGATAATCCAGGATGATCTTAGCTCAAGATCCATAACTTAATCCAGAGTTTCTAGCTATACTTAGCAGGAGGAATAGGGAAAAGTACCTCTGTTCCATCTTTCCAGATGTGGAAGTGGCTCTACATCCTTTAAAAAGATAGAGGCCCACATTTAAAAATCACACATTTCTAGGGGCGCCTGGGTGGCACAGCGGTTAAGCGTCTGCCTTTGGCTCAGGGCGTGATCCCGGCGTTCTGGGATCGAGCCCCACATCAGGCTCTTCTGCTATGAGCCTGCTTCTTCCTCTCCCACTCCCCCTGCTTGTGTTCCCTCTCTCGCTGGCTGTCTCTATCTCTGTCGAATAAATAAATTAAAAAAAAAAATCACACATTTCTCATAAAAATGTAGACCTCTGGTTTCTCATGAACCATTGGAAGAGAAGTCATCCTGGTCTGCGCTTCTGCTTCATAGCAGCTGGCTGGAGCTGGACGCCCACTGCCACCACGGATGGCTCTGGCGAGCTTGCCGTCGGTCCTGCCCTCTCCCAGTGAATGCATTTATACCCACAACAGGGTTGTATCGCTGGTTCTCACATTTCTGTCGGAGTCTGCACTTGCTGCCTCCGTATAAGAACTTGTGTCCCATCTCCAGGAAGTATTGGCCACAACAAAGATGGGATGTGACACCGGAAAAGGAGCCACTGGCGGGATCCTTAACGGATTCTGCTGTATCATCGTGGGAAGGCTCTCTCTCTCCCAGCACAAAACAAAACTCTGCTCTAGCACGGACTGTTCTAAGCAGCTACGGTAAAAAAAAAAAAAAAAAAGAAAGAAAGAAAAGAAAAAAATTCTCCTCTCAGGCCCCTGGGTGGCTCAGTCCTTAAGCATCTGCCTTCGGCTCAGGTCATGATCCCAGCGTTGTGGGATCGAGCCCCGCATCGGGCTCCCTGCTCCGCCGGGAAGCCTGCTTCTCTCTCTCCCAGTCCCCCTGCTTGTGTTCCCTCTCTCGCTGGCTGTCTCTCTGTCAAATAAATAATAATTTAAAAATAATAATTAAAAAAAAATTCTCCTCTCTCGTCTCAGAAAACAGCTAGCTCATTCCTCCTAGAGAACCCCTAATCATGACATGACCCAGAGTTACGCTCCCAGCCCGCTCCTGTGGAAGCGCGAGAGTGAGCCAGGTGGCCCAGAGAAACAGAAGTCAGCAGAAGCCTCGGATTCTTGGTGGCTGCAAAGGCAAGCCCCGAGGGGAGGCAGTTTTTGTGTTCTAAAGCAGCAAAGGATGTTGTGTTGGAAGCTTCGGCCAGACTGATGACCCTGGCCACGTGTGAGTGTTAGTCGAACCAAGGAAAGGCCTATAAACGTGGTCCATTTCTCATCACAGATTCAAACCAGTGGTTCTCTTAGCCTGGTCCGCTGTCACTTCAGTGCCCAAAGTTAGCAGCACGGCTGGGGTGGCAGAGTCACGCTCAAGGGAGATGTTTTCAAATTGTTGAGTTCACCGACTCTGCTCGGAGACATGAGGCCTCATGAGCTGCCCAGTCTCTTCACTCCAGTGCACTCTGGCTCCTTCCTGAAAGGGAAATATCAGGAGGAAGCCACTGTTCTTCTGTTCCTGAATCCTCACTCCTCCTTATCCCCAGGCCACACCTCTGGCCTTCTGTGTGCAGGACCAGCCACCGCTGTGTCTGGCCAGAGCCGAGAAATGAGGAGCAACCTCTTTGCTCTGCTGGGATAAAGCAAAGCCCAACCATTGACAGAGGACGGGAGCTTCCCGAGTGACCCGGGATTCCCTTATGTGCTCTGTCTTTGGAAGATCAAACACAAAACAATCTGGGCGGTCAGCAAGGCGCCGGCCAGCTCAATACATCTTGATGGAGTGTTTGGCTGGGACATCATCATTCTCCTTGGCCAAAGCCATGTGCCTGGCCCTCTGTGCCATAAGGAAACAGAAGCACTAGTGCCAACCAGGGGGAAACTCCCCTTAAAGAGACCCTTCGAAAGGGCTGGCCCTGTATAACAGAATAGTGATAATACTGAGCAAGAGAAGGAGAACTGTCCAGCGTCGCTGCGGTCTCCAGCCAGGGCTGGCAGATAAGTGCCTCTAAATGATATGCAGATTAATAATAAGTCACTGTGGCCTGGGTCATTTCTGCTCTGATCTCTATGGTCTGCAAATGACAGGTGCCACTGTCACTTTGAATGGTCACTGACATCGGAGTGAGTCCTCCAGGTGCCAAGGCTGGATAGTGGGGCAGGAGAGAGGACACCATTTTGACTGACTCCAGGCAGGGACCTGAGGGGTGCCCTTTTAGGAGGCCAGGGACTTTACCTCCAGGCGTGCCTCCCTTCCATCCCCTCCTCTGCTCTCTTACCACCACTACTCTAGGCCAAATGTGTGCCCTTGCATTAGTCTCCATTACTCTCCCTGCTTCCCCCAAGCCAGAGATAGCGGGCCAACATGTGCCTCCGAAAAACACAGATCGAGCCTTCCTTGCCCTCTCCACCTGTCCCTCAGAGGCTGTTTGGCCAATCTTCCAAAGCTCTGATCACGTCACTCCTTTGCTCCTGAACCTATGGGGGCTCCCCAGTGCTGTCAGTAAACTCTTGCACTTACATTCATGGCTCATCCTGATGTAGGAAAGACTTTAGGGCTCGAAGCCACGGCCAAGAAAGAATTCTTGAGACGTCTTTGGTGCAAAAAGGTGATTTTGTGAAAGCAGTGGGACAGGACTTGTGGGCAGAAAAAGCCGCACTGGGGTCATGAGAGTGGCCCAAGTTGGGAGGGGGTTAGGGATAGCTTAAGTCTCTAAGGAATTGGGAAGCAAGTTTTCCAGGACCTCGAGGGGGCTAGCTGTTGTTGGGAAAAGGGTCATTTATTACTGTCTAATAAGACCTGAGTCATGAGACCCTTCAGATGTCTATCGGGGGGTCGTATGCTTGGGGAATGATTGCCAACACGTACCTTTGGGGGGTAAAGATAAAGGAAGTTTCCAAAAGAATTTGTATATGTTACAGGGTCCTGGGGGTCGGGCTACGACTGCCTTTTGCCCTCAGCAAAGTATTCACATCGAGGCAGCTGAGTCCCTAGAGGAATGTCACCATGCCTGTTTCAAGGACTTGTCAATGGGCTGTAGATAGTAAGGAAATTTCATCATTTTTCTTCTGCCTTTCTTCCCCACCTCAATCTCACCTATTCAGTCAGGTCTCTCTCTTTGCTCCCCCTTGGCTACTCCACATTTGGGCCTCATGGTTCTTGAACATTCTTTGCACCAGAATGCTACACATAAGCCATTTCACAAGGAGGACCTCTGCTTCAGGAGGAACTGAGGGACCCACTCATAATCCCCTCTACCCACCTCTGCCCGTGTGACTACCTGAACCGCCCTGCCCACAAGTTTGCCGGCGGAAGCCCTGCCACACCTCTCAAGGTCTCCATGCAGTCTGCACTAGATTCGCCGGAAGTTCACAGATCAGTGAAATGCAGTGCTGGAAGAAAGCTTCATTTCAGGAAACAGTGATTCAGACAGGCTTAAGTGATTTACTCTGATGACAGAGCTCAGTAGAGTATAATCCAGAAACAAGCTCCTCTTCAGTCTTTAAATTTTGCCTCCAGTTGTATTTATCTTATTGTGCGTTGACTTATGGTTAAATTGTACGTCCCTCAGAGGAATTTACTTTTTCTTTCCATTGATAAATCACAATGCTTTGACCAGAGAATACAGAGAAATGGATGTAGATTCACTATCTTTCAAGAGTGTGAGCTTTGGAGTTCAATAAACCAGGATTTTTTTTTAATGGAGGTACAGTTTACACATAAAATGCAGAATTTTGTATAAATGGAATCATACAATGTACACTGCATCTGGCTTCTTCCACTCGACATAAAGACTATGATTTATCCAAGTGCTTGTGTGTTCCTGCAGTTTATTCACTGTTACTGCTGGGAAGTGTCTCATTATATGGGTACACCACAATTTGTTTATCGTACCAACGATCGCTCGGGTTTTTTACTATTATGAATAAAGCTGCTATGAACATTCAATACAACTTCGATTAAACAAGCATTTTCACTTGTCGAGAAAACATCTCAGAGTGAAACTTCTTGGTCGTGTGGCCAATGTATATTTAACTTTAAGAAACTGAAAAATAGGGGGGCATGTGGCTCAGTCAGTGAGCATCTGACTCTTGATTTCAGCTCAGGTCATGATCTTATGGGTTGTGAGACCGGGCCCCATGTTGGACTCCACACTCAGCAGGGGGTCTGCTTGAAGATTCTCTCCCTCTGCCCCTCCCCCCATGCCTGCATGTGCTTTATCTAAAATAAAAAGAAACTGCAAAATAATTTCCCAAAGTGGCAATACCATTTTATACTCCCATCAGCAATGTAAGAGAGTTCCAGATGTTCCACATTCTCACTAACATTTGGTACTCTTAGTTTTGAAAAATTTTTGGCCATTCTTGGGGTATCTGGGTGGCTCAGTCAGTAAGCGTCTGCCTTCAGCTCAGGTCATGATCTTAGGGTCCTAGGATCAAGACCATTGGGCTCCCTGCTCAGTGGGGAGTCTGCTTCTCCCTCTCCCACTCCCCTTGCTTATGCTCTCTCTCTCTCAAATAAATAAATAAAATCTTTAAAAAAATAAATAATAAAAAATTTTGGCCATTCTTGTTGGTGTGAAGAGATATCTCATTATGTATTAAATGTGCATTTTCCTGATTACTAACGATATCAAGCACTTTTTTTTAGCATCTTTTTATGTGCTCATTGACCATGTGTATATCTTCTTTTATGGGAATATGTATTCAAGTCTTTTGCCATTAAAAAAAAAACCTGGGTTGTTAGCCTTTTTACTATAGATTTGCAGAAATCCAAGCTATATATGCACGTGTATGTACACACACACACACACACACACACACACCCATACATATTCTGGATATAAGACCTTCATCATATATACGTATTTTGAAGATTTCTCCCAATTTTGGCTTGCCTATTCATTTTTTAAAAATCTTTAAAGATTTTATTTATTTGACAGAGAGATGAAGGGCACAAGCAGGGAGAGTGGCAGGCCGAGGGAGAAGCAGGCTCCCGGCTGAGCAGGGAGCCCGACGTAGGACTCAGTCCCAGGACCCCAGGATCATGACCCAAGCCGAAGGCAGATGTTTAACCAGCTGAGCCCCCCAGGTGCCCCGGCATGCCTATTCGTTTTTAATACTGTCTTCTGATGAATAGAAGTTTTAATCTAATGAAATCTAATTTATCAATTTTTCTTAATGGTTAGTGGCTTCTGTGTTCTTTGTAAGATATCTTTGCCAACCTAAGATCGTATATACATACTCTTACATTTCTTTCTAGAACTACTGGTAAATTCACTGATTCTTCTGTCATTTGGATGCTAAGCCCATGCAGTGAGTTCTACTTTTCAGCTCAATAATTTCAGATTGGTTCCCATGTTTTTCTACTTGCTGAGATTTTTATTTTGTTTCAAGAGTTTGTAATTGCTTGCTGAAGTATTTTTATGATGACTGCTTTAAAATCTTTGTCAGATAATTCCAACATCTGAACTATCTTTGTGTTGGCATCTGCTAATTCTGTTTCCTCATTCAAATTCCTAGTTCTTGGCACGATGAGTGATTTTCTATTAAAACCTGGACATTTTGTGTATTAGGTTATGAGACTCTGGATCCTACTTAAATCTATTTTAGCTGGTAGTCACGCTTTTTAGTTTAGTGCTCAGGTCCTGGCTTAATTTTGAGAGCTGTCATTCCAAAGACAATTTGGTTTTCAGAGTGCTTGCCGTGCTATTCTGGTCTGCTTCCTTCCTGCGCTACCAGAAACCAATCTGAAAACCTGCACGGCAGCCACACTGTAATTCAGTTCCCAAATTTTGCCATACAAATTATATTCATTTTGACCTGTGGGTCACTCTGGGGTCTGCTTAGGACTTCACATATAAGTTTTTCTTTTCTTTAAGATTTTATTTATTTATTTGAGGGGCGCCTGGGTGGCACAGCGGTTAAGCTTCTGCCTTTGGCTCAGGACGTGATCCCGGCAATCTGGGATCGAGCCCCACATCAGGCTCTTCTGCTAGGAGCCTGCTTCTTCCTCTCCCACTCCCCCTGCTTGTGTTCCCTCTCTTGCTGGCTGTCTCTGTCTCTGTCAAATAAATAAATAAAATCTTTAAAAAAAAAGATTTTATTTATTTATTTGAGAGAGAGAGAGCGCACACAAGCAGGGGGAATGGCAGAGGGAGAGGGAGAAGCAGGCTCCCGGCTGAGCAGAGAGCCTGACGTAGGACTCAATCCCAGGACCCCAGGATCATGACCTGAGCCGAAGGCAGATGCCTAACTGACCGAGTCACCCAGGTGCTCCTCACTTACAGGTTTTTAAGAGCCTCTTTCATCAGTTTCCTCATCTCCAAAATCCTCCTCTGCATGGATGAGGGTTACCTCACTACTGTTGGATGGATGGTGTGGGCAGGTGTCAAAGTCCAAGGTATCCTGCTTCTTCAAAGTGAGCAGGTGAGGAGAGTGAGTGAGGGAGAGAGCGAGCGAGCCAGCAAGGTGGATAACAGTCCTATGCATCCTCTCACTTTTAACATATTCTGTAAGTCAGGCTTACACACCACAAAAGGGGATTACACAGGACATGAGGATCAGGGGATGGGGATCACTGGGAGTCATTTTAGAAGCAGCCTACCACAGCTGTCCTTAATTTTTCTCACCACTTTGTAGTTTTCAGAGACATTAAGAGAAGCGGGAAAGCTACCTTTTACATTTACTCACATATTTACCATTTCTTAAGTATTAATCTGGTCGGGTTTAAGTATACCACTTTGCTACTTGTTTCCTATCTATTTCACCTGTTTTTTTGTTCCTGTTCCTTTTTTCTTGCCTTCTTTCAGGTTAATCCTGTACATACAGTGAAATACACAGCTCTTACGTGTACAGTTTCATGAGTTCTGAGGATTGTGTACATCCATGGAATCACCACCACAATCAAGATAAAGAACCTTTCCACCACTCCCAGAGTGCTCATGTCCTCTCGCATCCAATCCCCATCCAGTTGTCCCTCCTTGGCGATTACTGCTTTGTTTGCTATGACCAGAGATTACTTTGTATGGTCATGAAAGTCCTATGAATGGAATCATATAGTATATACAGTCCCTTGTGTCTGACTTCTTTCATGTAACCTGCTTTCGAGATTCCTTCGGCTATCTTTCTTTGTAGTAAAACTCTTTGATTGATCTTCAATGTCACTGAACCTTTCTCTTAGTGTCTCTGATTTGTTCTTAAGCCCATCTAGTGAATTTTTCATTTTAAGATTTTTAAAATGTATCCATTGAGAGAGAGGAGGGGAAGGGGCAGCATGAGAGGGAGACATCTCAAGAAGACTCCATGCTGAGCAAAGAGTCCAACATGGAGCTCAATCTCATGATCGTGAGATCATGACCTGAGCTGAAGTCAAGAGTCGGTTGCTCAAATGACTGAGTCACTTGGTGCCCCTACTGAATTTTTCATTTTAGGTATGGTAGTTTTCAGTTCTAAAATTTCATTTGCTCTCTTGCATGTCTTCATTTCTCTTCTAAGATTCCCTACCTCTTCATGAACATATTTTTTTTAAAGATTTATTTATTTGAGAGAGACAGTGAGAGAAAGAGCAAGGGGGGAGGGGCTGAAGGATATGGAGAGAGAGAGAATCACAAGCAGACTCCCTACTGAGCATGGAGCCCAACACAGGGCTCAATCTCATGACCCTAAGATCATGATCTGAGCCAAAATCAAGAGTCAGCCACTTAACCAACTGAGCCACCCAGGTACCCCATGAACATTTTAATAGATGCTTTTAACTCCTTGTCTGCTAACTGAACTTCTGAATCATCCTGGAGTCTATTTCTGTTGACTGCTTTTTCCCTTTACTATGGGTTACATTTCTTGTTTATAGTATACATGCCTACTATATATTAAATATTGTGAATGATAAAAGTAGTAGAGACTCTGGCTTCTGTTATTATCTTCTCAAGAGTGTTGATTTTATTCTGTCAGGTATCCATATTACTGGCTGATCTCTTTGGACTTGTGGAAATTAATTTTATCCAATGTCAAAAATTGTCAAAAATCAATTGACAATGGATATATGGGTTTATTTCCAGACTCTCAATTCTGTTCCATTGATTTATATATGTCTACAGTTATGCCAGTATCACTCTATCTTGATTACTATTGCTTTGTAGTAATTTTGAAATTAGGAAGTGAGAGCCCTCCTCTTTGTCCTTCAATTTCAAGACTGCTCTGGCTATTCTGGGTCCCTTATAATTCCATATGAATTTTAAGATCCAGGTTATTATTTCTACAAAAAAGCTAGCTGGGATTCTGAAAGGGATTATGTTAAATCTGTAGATCAGTTTAGGAAGTAACGCCATCATCCTCACAATAGTATCTTCTGATCATGAACATGTCTTTCCATTTTACAGATTTTAATTTCTTTCACCAGTGTTTTGAAGTTTTAAGAGTTAAGTTTTACACTTTTGCTAAATTTATTCCTAAGTGTTTAATTCTTTTCAATGCTATTGTAAGTGGAATTGTTCTCTTAATTGCATTTTCAGACTGTTTTCCAATGTCACATGCTATATTCTCTCCTGTCCTTTTGAGACTCCAAATATACGAAGACTGCTTTGTATTACTCCATGGGTAACTGATACTCTATTTTTTCTAATCTTTTTTCTCTCTCTGCTTTAGTTCTTACTGATCTGTTTTCATATCCACTGATTCTTTTATAGCATCCAATCTGTTAAGTCCATTCAATGCATTTCAGATACTGTATTTTTCAGTTCTATAATTTTCATTTGTTTATAATAATAAAATTTATAATAGTTCTGTTGACTTTTTCTCGATTATGGGTCACGTTTTTAAAAAAAGATTTAATTTATTTATTTGAGAGAGATAGAAAGCAAGCATATGAGGAGGAGGAGGGAGTGGAAGGGGGAGGGGCAGAGGGAGAGGGAAGAGGGAGCTCCCCACTGAGCAGGGAGCCCAATGAGGGGCTCAATCCCAGGACCCTGAGATCATGACCTGAGCCTAAGGCAGACACTTAGCCAACTGAGCCACCCAAGCACCCCTGGGTCACATTTTCTCACTTCTTTGCATGTTTTACAATTTGATAGTGCATATCAGATACTGTATATAAAAGAAGAATAGTTTCTTATTGAAGAAAAAATCAAAAGAAATAAGCATAGAATAAATAATATTTGCTTTGTAGAAACCCTTTTCTCTAACCATCAGAAGGACTCATCATTCAGACTGGTCTTAGAGTAGGGTTAGGGCTGAGTTGCGGCTTTAATTAAGTTGATTTCACCTGTGATTAACAAAACTCCCAACCTTCCTAGATGTTGTCTTCTTGATCTTGTCAGAATTTGAGCTGGGAAGAATTTGAGTTGGTTGCACTTCTAGATTTTTTTTTTTTTTAAGATTTTATTTATTTATTTGACAGAGAGAGACAGCCAGCGAGAGAGGGAACACAAGCAGGGGGAGTGGGAGAGGAAGAAGCAGGCTCATAGCGGAGGAGCCTGACGTGGGGCTCGATCCCAGAGCACCAGGATCACGCCCTGAGCCGAAGGCAGACGCTTAACGACTGCGCCCCCCAGGCGCCCCACTTCTAGATATTCTTGGTTCACCTTTGGAGTCAGCTCTGACAGGGTCCCAGAATGTAGTCACCCCAAGAATGTACACAGCTACATTATTTATATGGAGGGGAAGGCAGCAGGAGTGAAGGCAGAATTGTTGAAGCAGGCACTTTGCTGTGTTTGAGGTTCTTCCCGATTCCAAGCTGTTTTCCCTTCCAAAGGGTCATCTTAGACCCAGCGAGTTCCCCCCTTAGCCCTGCAATATCTCCCTATGGCAGGCCTACCCATATCCGCACCAGGAGCCCCCCCCACCCCCGGAACGGAAGCTGACCAGCTCTGTTACATACATATTTTTCTGGAGTTCAGTTCAAGGCCTCCTTACATAGACCATTTTTATTAGCACCACGGAAAACTCTGAATTATTTTGTCTAGGTTTTTCTTATCACATTAGCAAAAGGTCATCTAGAAGTGGAAGCCTAGATTTAGATTCAAGTTCTACTTCTAGGGCGCCTGGGTGGCTCAGTCGGTTAAGCGTCTGCCTTCTGTTCAGGTCATGATCCCAGGGTCCTGGTATCTAACCCCGAGTTGGATTCCCTGCTCAGTAGGGAGTCTGCGTCTCCCTCTACCTCTTCCCCACCCCCACCCCCACCCCGCTCCTGCTTATAAATAAATAAAATCTTTAAAAAAAAACCAACTACAATGAGGTACCACCAAATATCTATTAGATAGCTACAAAAAAAAAAAAAAAAAAAAAAACCCAGAATATAACAAGTATTGGCGAGGATATAGAGACTGGAACACCTGTGGGCTGTTGGGGAATGTAAACAATGATGCAGCCACTATGGAAAAGAGTACGGCAGTTCCTCAAACTATTAAAAATAGAATTACCTTATAATCCAGCAATTCCACTTCCGGGTATATAGTCAAAAAAACTGAAAACAGGGTCTTAAAGAGATTATCTGTACACCCATATTCATAGCAGCATTATTCACAAAAGCTAAAACATGGAAGCAGTGGACATGTCCACCAACAGATAGATAAGCAAAATGTGGTATACACACAATGGAATCTTATTCCGCCTTAAAAAGGAAAGAAATTCTGCGAGATGCTGCGGGGGTGAACCTTGAGAATAGTATGCTAAGTGAAATAAACCAGTCACAAGAAGACAAATTCTGTATGATTCCACTTACGTGAAGCAGAATAACCAAAATCATAGAAAGTAGCACAGTGGTTGCCAGGGGCTGGGGGAAGGAGTAGGAGGGAGTTACCGTAGGGAGAATTAAAGAGCTTCACTTTTGCAAGATGAAAAGTGTTCTCGAGATGGATGGTGGGGATGGTTGTACAGTAATGTGAATATACTTAATATCAGTGAGCTGTGTACCTAACAGGGGTTACTAAGGGGAAAAAGTGGTTAAGATGGTAAACTGTGTTCTGTGTATCTTACCACACACAAAAAGTTGGAAAAAACTCTAAAAGATATGAGGTCTTAATTGTATTCTCAACACTTACATTAATTTTTTAAGGTTCATACATCCCTTCTACATCTGCATTTTTCTTTAAAAAACCATTTCTAGGGTCTCCTGGGATCGGGTTCCACGCTGAGTTCGCTGCTCAGCAGGGAGCCTGCTTGTCCCTCCCCTCTGCCCACTGCTCCTGTTCTGTCTCAAATAAATAAATAAAATCTTGAAAAAAACAAACCACAAACAAACATTCCTAGGGACATCTGGGTGGCTCTGTCAGTTAAGCATCTGCCTTCAGCTCAGGTCATGATCCCAGGGTCCTGGGATCGAGTCCCACATAGGGCTCCTTGCTCAGTGGGGAGCCTGCTTCTCCCTCTGCCTGCCGCTCCCCCTGCTTGTGTTCTGACAAATAAATGAATAAAATCTTAAAAAACAAAAAAACCCCATTCCTAAATATGTCATTTGAAGTACTAATATGCCACTGATATAAGATAGCAAATTGAAGCAATGGGATTGCTTCTTCAAAATTATCTGAAAATAAATTAAAAAAAAAAAACAAAACAGGGGCGCCTGGGTAGCGCAGTCGTTGGGCGTCTGCCTTCGGCTCAGGGCGTGATCCCGGCATTCCGGGATCGAGTCCCACATCAGGCTCCTCCGCTGGGAGCCTGCTTCTTCCTCTCCCACTCCCCCTGCTTGTGTTCCCTCTCTTGCTGGCTGTCTGTCTCTGTGAAATAAATAAGTAAAAAAAAATCTTAAAAAAAAAAAAATTATCTGAATTTACACAACCACTCTCTCTACTGCCTCCCCTTCCCAGCCCAAGTCTGTGTTTTATGGAAAATAAACCAGAAAGAAAGCAGTAAAGAATACTGCAAGTTCTTAAACGAGTTAACATATTTAAAGTACCTGATACATAGTAAGTGTCATTAAATCCTGCTTATTACTACCTACATGCTATTTTTTAAGACATAGGTAAAGGTATTTTTCCATATCTAAAAAAAAGGTTGCAATCTCATTATAGAAAAGTATGATCAATGGGGCGCCTGGGTGGCTCAGTCATTAAGTGTCTGCCTTCAGCTCATGGCATGATCCCGGTGCTCTGAGATCGAGCCCCACATCAGGCTCCTCCGCTGGGAGGCTGCTTCTTCCTCTCCCACTCCCCCTGCTTGTGTTCCCTCTCTCACTGTCTCTCTGTCAAATAAATAAATAAAATCTTCAAAAAAAAAAAAAAAAAAGTATGATCCAAGAGAAAATAGAATAAATAGGATAGAGCAATCCTTTATTTTTAGACACTTTCACAAAGAGGTTTTCAGTAAATGAACTTTCCAGGGGAGAAGAGAGAACATGAAAATCGGCTTCCAGCCATCAGCAGCAGCTCTGCTCAGGGCCTAGGATCCTCCTTGCCCAAGTGGTGAGGCGGAGGTGTGTACTTCCCTTCCTTTATTAGTTTATCCCGCTGCCTCCTGATGTCACTCAGACGTTTCATCTGTCAAAGGAAAGAAGTATTTAAACTAGGGGGAAATATGTACCATAAACTTGAGGGCTAGAGAAACAGAATGAAAACTGGCTTCATTTTTAAACTATGGAAGCTTTTCATCCTAGAGGTCCTCTGAGATGAAATCCTTCTTTAAAGAAGTAACTTGAAATCACTTCCCAAGCCTTTAACGAATTTCTGGCATGCATAAGATCTCCTTTAAAAATAGTAACTAAAATGTTCCTGTTATATACAGGAATACAGCTATTTACAAAAACAGTAACAAAACATAGATCAAAAACCTTTAAGAGGCATACTTGTGCATACTTAAATCCTTACAATATTAAAAGATAAGACAGTCTCACAGCTGATAGAGTCCTGACCTCTCTGTGAAATTGGCACTGCTGCTGGTGACTGCTCACTGGGTATGAAGGAAGCAGAAACAGCCAATATGAGGTTTCTCTTCACCACACCAAAATAAAGACCTGGTATGTGCTCAGCTACTGTCACTACTGAGCCCTGAGTTCTGCCTCCTCCTCTCAGGTAGGACACTGGTGTTTCCCAACCACAGAAAGCCATGCTATACAAGATTATAGGAAAGCTGTAATTCACACAGGTTTTGTGACACACAAAATACACGCCCTAATCCTGACTGCATTATTCCTCTGCCCAAAACCCAATGGCTTCCCATCTTACCGAGAAAAAAACCTGAATCCTTCCTTATGACTTACCAGGCCTACCTCTGACTATATGTCTTAGTATTTTCCCTCATTCTGTCCGCTCTAGCTCAGGGACCTTTGCACTTGCTCTTTCCTATAACCAGAACATTCTTCTCTCACATCCACATGGCTCACTTTAAGTCTCTGCTCAAATGTCTTCTAGTGCTGAGCTCTTCTCTGACCACTCTCTTTAAGAGAGAGAGAGAGAGAGAAAGAGCATCCACTCAGCTCCCACGCACAGCGCCTTGTATCTTTATCTTCCCTGCTGCAATTACCAACACCTAACACAC
The DNA here is from genome assembly GCF_024610735.1 of Ursus americanus. Classification (NCBI taxonomy): domain Eukaryota; kingdom Metazoa; phylum Chordata; class Mammalia; order Carnivora; family Ursidae; genus Ursus; species Ursus americanus. The sequence goes on from NC_142159.1 coordinate 1,333,920, forward strand.
TTTAACTTGTTTGTTAATTTTGACACCCCCTTACCCAAATATAAGCTCCGCTAGGGTAGGGACTTCTTGCTGTTTTCTTACGTATATTCCTGGCACCTACAATAGCTCCTGACGTAATAGGTGCTTCAGTGAATATTTCTTTGTTTGGTGAGTAAGTTTTCACAAAGGCATGAAGAGTCAGTATATTTAGTAAAAGATCCCATCAACCTTAAAGAATCAGTCAGGATGTAACTTCAGTGGAAAAACCTCTAGGTGTCCTAAATTATGATAGAAACATTAGCCATTTTTAAAAGATTGCATTTTTAAAAATTCCAGTATTGTTAATATAAAAGACTGCACTCTTAAACATTTCTCTATTAAAGAATCTCATCCCAAAAATTAAAAACCAAAAATAAAGAATCTCCCAACAGAGGACTAGTCCTGATCGAGCTAATCCGACACCTAATGCCGAATCTGTCTCTGAAGTCTAACACCTCCTAGTGCTGTAGATAGAAGTTCAGGCCCTGCAGCTGCACTGCCAGGTTCAAATCCCAGTTCCACCGCTTTCTGGCAATATGACCTTAGGCAATGGCCTTGATTTTTTTTTGTCTTGCCCCAAGTTTTTAATTGTATATCGGAAAAATTCTAGTAAAGCATCTCCCAGGATTATTGTGTGAAATAAATCCACTATTACAAGCTAAGAACTTAGAACAGTGCTTGATTCTAATTCCCTGATTCATTAGCTTCTTCACCTAGAGCTAAGTATCTAGTTATTCAGGGTGACCTCTAAAACAGTAACAGACCTGTTTACAAATTCACAGGATGAGGAAGTGACCTGAGAGCAACTCTTGGATATCTCCGGATAAGGAAACTGAGACCAAAAAGGGAAGTGACTTGCCCAAAGTCACAAAACCGGTGGTGGCAGAACCAGCATTAAAACCCAGCTCTCTGCGAGTCACCAGGCTGGCTTAGTCAATGGAGCGTGTGGCTCTTGATTTCCAAGTTGTGGGTTCGAGCCCCATGTTGGGTAGGGATTATTTAAAAATAAAGTCTTAAGAGAACAAAACAAACAAACCAACAACAAAACCAGCCCTCTTAACTCCCAATCCAGTGTTCCTTCCGCCTCACCACACTGCCTCCTTTTGGTGTAAATTTTGCATGAAGAGTAGTCTTAACCTGAGTAATGAGTAACTGGGGCCCACAAGAAGAGAAGTTAAGACATATAGTGAACTAAATAGCTGGTAGGTGGCTAACCATGACCCACTCACTGTCCCTCAGTAATACTACAATATTACTCACTTAATGATCAATATTCCTGCAGAGATCAATACAAAATTACTACCTGATACCCGCTAATTCCTTCCAAGTTTGGCTTCACTTTACCCACATGCCAATAGCAAATGTTAAAAGATAAGAAACTTACAAATTTTGATACAAATAACTGATAAATTTAAAAATTTAAATTGCCTTCCTGAACTCCAAGGAGTTGGGAGTAATAAAAACATTTCTATTTGTTATATATGGAGCAGAGAAACAGGCAAAATAACAGCCAACACCCAAAGATTTGTTCTCTAAGGGAGAATACAGTCCACATGTTACGTAACTCATTCAACTCTCGAGGAGGAAGACATCATGCTGCTAACATCCTTCTTCCCCTGCCTCATCGGCCAGGCTCACCTAAAATAATTTCCTTAACACCTCCATTTTCCCCAGAGTAGAAATTAATCCAGAGACTGTTATACCAGGCTCAGTGTAATAGTGTTTTCACCACCTCTCCAATGAGGGTTCGATGAATCTGGAACACTTTCACCCAGAGACATTCAAGGACAAACACCCAAAGCTGGTTGGTAACTTCTGCTTTATAGCCTACTGCAAAAATGGGAATACACAAACACATGCGATTTCTAATCTGGTGGCTACAGCAGGGTGCAACGCTAAGGAAAACATGTCAGAAGATAAGGAAGAACACTGAGGAACAATAGACCCTTCTCAGATCTGAAGGGATTTAACTTCCTTGACATGCAACCTATGTAGAGAGAGTGTTTCACCACAACAGTTTTGCCCATTCACATCGGGCAAGCCATTGCCAATGACCAGTTAAAAACACTTGAAAGCAGACCCAAAGACACAAGGAAATAATTGAGCTCCCGTCTCCGTCACTCCTCACCGTTTTCTGCCGAAGCAGACATTCTACGAAATCGTCAAATTCTATCTTGCACTCTTTCTCTGCACGGGTACCACCAATTCCATGCGCACATTCTATCCATTCTTTTTCAAAAGCATGGCATCGACCTGGAATCTTGTGAGGCTGCTCAGCAGTTTGGATTGTCATCCAATGATCTAAGTTAAGGCCCAGCCTTTTCTGCACATCAAAGAAAGGCATGGCTGAAATGGAAGATAAAAAAATAAATAATGCCATAAAAGTGCAATCAAATGAGAAATTTCTAAGAAAAATGAGACATTTATAAGCATCTCTCTAGAAAGGTATTTTATGCTATTCTCCCAATATAGTCTCATTAAATTTTTTCATTTGACAGGTTCCTCCAGTTTATGGTAGATTAGCAATACCTGTGTTTTCACAAAACCCAAGGGGGAAAAAACCACCAGAACTAAAAAACAATGCATAAAAGTCATCTCTGTATTGAGAAGGTCATTTTTTGTAAGGTCGTTTTAATCAAAAGTCAGTGTTTATGCCTTGACTCAATCCCAATTCTTTGAGATAGATCTGAAGAAATAACTGAAAAGAACAAAAACGCACAAGCACAAAAACATTTCTTTACATTTTTCTATTCATATCAACTCAGATGACACTTCTCCTGTGAATGCATCCTGAATCTGGTTTTCCTCCTCTATGTTCTCACAGCATCTCAACTTCCCGTACGAGTACTTTGCATGCCCCTGTAATGGACTGTTAACTTGAATGTCTCCCTTACTGAACAATGAGTGCTGTGAGGGCAGGGACCCGGCAGGGGCTCAGTAATTGTTAGGGGCGGGGGGGAGAATTTCAAACAACTTAAGTGTGCAACATTAGGGAAATGGATAATTTAATCCGGTACCTACCTAGTAGAATATGATAGATAATATACATGGTACTTATATTTTAATGTTAAATTTAAAAACAAGGGTCTACAATGTCAAAGAAAAATTGCAAAAAAAGGCTGGAGGGAATCACAAAAAATGTCAAAGTCACGTATGAGTGGTAGATTCACAGGTGAACTTAATTTTTATATTTTCTACCCATTCTTTCGTTTACTGAGTAATAACGTTCCAGGCACTGGAATGGGGGAAAAGCAGCAGCTGCAACGTAAGCACTAGAATGGAGACACACAAGGAACCGGGAACCCAACGCACAGGGGGTGTAGCTCGAAGGAGTAAGCACCAACTCTGCCCAGAAGATCTGAAAATGCCTTTAAGAAGGGTTCAGTTTGCCAAGTGAAGGTCAGTGGGCAGAGTATTCCAGTAAAGCACAGCACGAATCACAGCCGGAGGTACTGGGTATGTCTGCGGGACACTGAGCACCCAGATCCGGCTGGAGCGCAGAGTGCATGTCGGGATGAAGAACGAAAGGAGCTGGAGGCTGGCGGGGCCGCAATCACTCAGCGCCTTGAAAGCCAGTATAAGGTGGGTGGACCTCAGGTTAAGAAACAGAAGGCCAAAGCATTAGTCCAGCAGAAAGCTAAGTTAACCTGGACACAGCCGAGAGAGGCGCGATCAGTGACATTGGCTGTGGGCGCAGGGGCCTGGGAACGCAGAAAACATGCCCAGAGTTCGGGCCTGGAAAAACGGACACCCAGGAAAGCAAGAGAAAATTCGTTAAAGAAATCTCGGAAGGATCTACCCGCGGACAAACGCAGCCCCTACCGTCGCGCCGCGGTGCCCTTGTCTCCCCCCTGGCCGCCGCTTCTGGAGGATCTGCGAGCGACGCAGAGGCCTGCCGCAAAGGACGCCCGCAGTGCGACGCTTGCAGCACGACGGCGAGACCCGACCTTCCCTCTGCTGTCGCACCCGGAAACCATAGAAACCAAGCCCCTCGGTCTGCGCTTGCGCATCGTCGACATCAGCCTCTTGAGGTTACGGACTTGTAAATAAACTGAGTTCTAGATGACTCCCTTAGATGCGGCCCCTCTGTGAGTTTCTGCCGCCTGCTCGCATTGTGCCTAGCACTCTTACGACAGCTCGGATTGGTGAGGGGCTTGATCCGGGCGATAAGAGAGAAAAAGTAGTGCCTTCCCCACCTCCACCTCTGCCAGTAGTGGTTAAGCTCATGGGCTGTGGACCTACGCTGGGTGGGTTCCAATTCTGGCGCCGTCACTTCAGTATGACCCTGAGAAAGTGTCTTAATCTCACTATGCCTCAGTTTTGTCAGCTTGAGTACCTACAGCTTTGGGGATTAAATGAGTTAAGCGTAAAACACCGAGGCGGTTCCTGGCACGTGGAAAGCCCTGCTTTCCAAGGCAGTTACAGTTCTTTGATATCTCTGCCTCTAAAGCTTGCAGATTCGAGAAAGTCAACAGAGACCATGCCGCTCCTCTGTTTCAGAACATCCAGTGGCTCCCTTTGATTACAGCACGGCCTCCGAAGTGGCGTGTGTGACATATACTGGGTGTGAAGAAAGAAAATTTACTCGAATACTTATATTTTTTATCTAATCTCTTTTAATTTCTATTTTAAAATATTTTTTTTATTAAGTAAACTCTGCACCCAACATAGGACTGGAACTCAAGACCCTGAGATCAAGAGTTGCAATGGTCCAGGGACTGAGGCAGCCAGGTGCCCCTTTAATTTTTATTTTTTGGTGTAAGTGTTTATGAAGTATGTAACATGACTGCAGTTGTACATATTAGTAACATAAAATATAAATATTTATTTGGGGTTTGGGCTGAAAATTTATTCTCCTTTTAAATGATGTGCTCTCAGAAACGTTTAAAGAAGTCTTCCATCCTCCCCAGCCTCATTGTCCAAAATCCTCTGCCTATTCTTCCCCATCCAAGAACTTGCTGTTCCACTGTATTCTTGGAAAAGTCCTGCCAGCCAGTCTCTGATTTTTTCCCCCCTTTCCCCTGGAAGGACACCATTTCCACCCCATCTCCATTTCTGTGCGTCACATTCTTGCTCTGCTTCAGGACTTTTGCATGAGTTCTTCCCCAGAATGCGTGAACTGCCTCCAAGCCCTAGGATCACCCACTCTGGAGAGAATTCCTAAGGTCCCACAGCTTAATTGGTTTCTTTCAAGCATTCCAATCCTCCCTCTGCTCCCCCCAGCCCATCAGATATATATACCTCCCAACTGGGATCAGAGTTTCAGTTCAGGTAGAATTTCCTGAACACTTAATGCATGTCCAGCAGAGTACTGGAAAATTATGGAACTGGTAATTCGTGGCCAGCCCTTGCCCACAAAATAGTAGAGATAGCAAGATATTGATTGCCAACTCCCTTCCCACTTCTTCCATTTCTCTTGTTTAAATTGGTGATATCATCTTCCCAATCATTCAGGCAGGAAACTCTGAAGTTGTATTTTGCCTTGTCCTCATCTTTCATCCAATCTTTAATTACTGGCCACGTTCTCTCAAATATTCCTTCAACAGGTTTCTCATTTATTTCTTCCTTCTGCCTCACAGCTCCCTCAGTTTAATCTGTTTTTCACTGAATAATGTTTCTAAAATACTAATTTCATTGTATCACTCCTCAGATACCAGGCAGGATAGATTAGTTCAAAGATGGGTGACTCAAATGCCTCCAAGGCCCAACAGGGTTCACTATAAGGAAATAAAAGCAAGCACCATAATAAATGGCAGCTGGCATTTGGCCCGAGTTTGATGGAAGGAGTCGTGTGGAATGTGACAAACTGGAGAGGATATGTCCTGTCTGAAGGCGGCGGCAGCTACTCAGCTCTATCCTATAGCTGTTGAGAAAATCAGGGCCCCCAAATTGTCGAATCTCCCAAGTTTTTCAAGAGAAGCCAGAAATCTTTTGTTATTGTTTAAATGTGAAAACTACCACTTTTAAAATGCGGGCAACTAGGTTTTTGTGTTTTTTTTTTCCAAGTGTTGGCCAAACAAGACCCACATTGGAAATGTATTTTGACGTGCTAGATTTCAACCCTTGGATAGAGGGAAATCTGAAGGTAGGCAAAGCAATTACTCTGATGGCTTTTTACATCCAGCCTTGCTCCCTTCTTACCCACTCTCCCTACTGCTGCCAGTTGCTTTTCTAAAACTCAAAACTGATCATTCAAAAAACACTTCCTGAAAAAAAACAAACCAAAAAAAACCCCCAAAACCAAAATACTTCCTGAGCTTTTATCTTATGCCACGGCCCTTGTCGCGCTCTTCGGACTAGGGCACAGAATACCATAGCAAGTGATAAAACAGAAATATGAACAAAACAAGGGAAAACACAAAGGAGGGGGTTATTCATACTGCTTGGGTTGTGTGTCAGGTGTCAGTGTATTCAAGAAAAGGTTCAAATTACTGGGTTTGGCATTCAAAACCCCTCATGATCTGATTTCTTCCCATTTCTAAATCCTCGGATACAATTGCTTAGTCAGCCTCCTCGTGTTCTCGGCCATCTAGAATTGCTCTTCCAAACTCTGTAGGAATAGTTTCTTCTGCCTGGAATGGTCCCACCCGCTCGCTGCCACCTTCCTACTGTCTCCCTGGCGAATGCCTAATCCGTCCAGGTCATTTACAGAGCGTTTTCTGATGAAAGCTTCCCAAATTCCTCAGGAATTTACTAGGAGTCCCGCCAGCCTTGCAGACTTCTATTACAGATGCTGTTCACTGTTGACACGCCGGCCCCCTCCACTGGACGTGCAGACACCCCCGTGCCCGCACGGTGTGAGAGGATGTCCGCGATCGGTCTTCCTGTACTGCAAATCTTGGAAAACTACAACTCCCAGAACGCCCACGCCAGAACTGAGTCTGCGCCGTTGCTATAGTGAACACGCACGCGCTCTTGGATTCTTGAGGTTTACGTGACAAGAGCGGTGGTTCCCGACCTTAGCGCTGCGCTGCCACTGCGCTGCAGCTGCACTTTTACGCCCTTCGTCTACCTTCCCTGTACCTTGCTCTGCAGATTCTCTGCTTCGGGGAAGTGTGATTTTTTACAACGACTTCGAAGAACTTTATGCGCAGAAGCAAACCCGAGCTGTCGTGTTCTTCCATTTTGTGTTCGGGAAGCCGAGGCGCGGAGACCGAGTGGAATTCGGCCAGGCGTTCGCCGCGATTTGTGCTAAGCAAGCAGAGCTTTGCTCCCAGCTTCAGCGGGTGTGGATGGCCTGATGACCTAATCTAAGCCCCCCATTCCCCACCCCCTTGAAAACTAGCTTCAGCCCTGTGTGAGCGCAGGCTGTGGACGGTCGCAGGCCTTCTAAAAGTCCATTCCCGGGACTTCTGTCCTTGACCTGAAGGATTCCTTCATGTTTACACACCTTACTCAGTTATAACCCAAGAAAAGCTTTAACACTACCCTTCGGCAGATAGGCCGTCTGTATAGTTCAACACATGGGGAACTTTTCGGGCCTGTATCATACCACTGCTACAGAGTTGAGCAAACAACTGGATAGCCTGAGGGTCCTAGCATATCTGGGGAAGACAGTTTGGAGACTTACGGCCACCCGAGCCCCCGAGCCCCCGAGCCCCCCGCTATAGGATAGATACAAAAAAGCCAATAAGCAAAATCATCTTAGAGAGTAATGGGGACCAAGGCCGAGGCGCCTAGCTGGCTCAGTCGGTGGAGCATGTGACTCTTGATGGGGGTCCTGAGTTCCATCCCCATGTTGGATGTGGAGATTACTATAAGAAATCAACTTTAAAAAAATGGGTGCAAACTCCTGGAATATACTGGAAGCCGGAGTGATTATTAAAACCGGAGAAGAATATGCCCACGGGAGTGGAGAAGATACCAAGTTGAAGATGCAACAAGACCAGGAACTAAAGCAGCATAACTGAAGTGGGAACCTGTGCCGGGTTCATGGTGGTAGGGGTAACTTGATGATGGTAAATATTCCATCTCCAGAATTAACTCCCCTTATTCTGACTTCAATTAGGCTTCTCAAGTGGTATGATTACATGAAGAAAACACACTGTTAAGGCCAATGGGGTAGTCTGCTGCACCTGACATACTTCTCATCATAAATTAACACACTGGAGGGGGAGCTGGCTGGTTCAGTAGAGCATGGGATTCTTAAGCCCAGGGTCATGAGTTCAAGCCCCTCGCTGGGCACAGAGCCTACTTAAAATTGAAAAAACTAAATAAAACAACACACTGGAGTCTGGTTTTATAGACCAATATAGCTGTATTAGTGAGTCAGCCTTCCTGAGCACAGAGCAGGGTGATTAAACTACCTGGGGGGAAACTGCCAGGGCAGCCGAGTAGCCTTCCCCAGGAAACACCCTGGTCTCTCTGTCCAGATGCACAGAACACTTATCAAAGCAAGTTTTATCCATTTCTGCCCATAGACTGTGAGCTTTTCTAGGGTAAGGACCACATCTCTTTTAACCCTGGCTACAGGGAGACAACCTGTAGAAGGCTTAAAATTATTTTACCTGGGAGTTAAGGGAGAGTTTCAGGTAGCGCACTGACTAGAAAAGGGTAGGAGTAGCCACAGAATTCATTTAGTCACTCGTCATTTAAGAGGCAAAACTAGAGGGGGGCCTGGCTGGCTCAGTGGACAGAGCATGGACGCCTGATGTCTGGATTGAGTTCAAGCCCCACGTTAGGTGTAGCGATTCCTTTAAAATAAAACTTTAAAAAAATCTTTTTTTAAAAAAAGATTTTATTTATTTATTTGTTAGAGAGTGAGAGCACACACAAGCAGGGGGAGTGGCAGGCAGAGGGAGAAGCAGACTCCCTGTTGAACAAGGAGCCAGACGCGGGACTCTATCCCAGCACCCTGGGATCACGACCTGAGCCGAAGGCAGACGCTTAACTAAGCCGTCCAGGCGTCCGTAAATTTTTTAAAAAATCTTAAAAAAAAAAAAAAAAGAGCCAAGAATTGAGAATAGTTCAAGGTGCTACTAATTGCTCAGTATAGTGGGTCATGTAGACACATAAATGCATTATACAACTTTATAAAGACAAAATGCAGTGCTAAAATGAAGTACTGTGTAAGAGTCTGCCTCCTTAAAAGGTCTTCCTCACAGTCCAGTTGAGGCATCTTAGTTACTCTACCATTTTATTTTCTTTAAACACCTTTAAATCTTGGATTTAACTTGTGTTATTAGTTTGCCTGTCTTGCCTCCTAAGAAAGGAAGCATAAGAGCAGGATCCTTTTCTGTCCAGCTCAGTGATACATTGCTGGTGCCCAGAACAGTACTTGGCAAATAGTAGGTGCTCAATTAATATATATCAAATGAGGGGTGTCTGGCTCCTTTGGTTAAGCGTCTGCCTTTGGCTCAGGTCATGATCCGGGGCTCCTGGGATTGAGTCCCACATTGGGCCCCCTGCTCAGTGGGGAGTCTCCTTCTCCTTCTGCCTCTTCCGTCTTCTCCTGCTCTCTCTCTCTCAAATAAATAAATCTTTAAAAAAAATTATGTATCAAATGGACAGGTTAACTCTGCCTGTTAGGGAGAGAGCAGGGAGCAAGCAAGGGAGCGGAAGACAACTGCCACTTGAGTAGACGACTGTCAAGTGAGAAGAACTTTAACTCCAGGCAGAGGAACAACAGGAGCACCATTAAAAATGACAGACTGAGTTGGTGGTGAGGACAGTTTGAGGACAATTTCTCAATAGCTTATGTAAGAACTAACCAGTGCTTTTAAGATTAGGTAGACTTAAAGAATCTATGCAAAAACCCCTCACAGCAGCAGCAGCCGTGGAACTGGGCTAGATTAGCTAAGTGAAGAAAAAGGATCTTTCACCGTGTGTCTATACGAAGAGGGAAAATGAGCCCAGAGAGATCCTTCAAGGAGCTTCTTAGCCCGGCAAAGCCAGAGCCATGTTTACTCATCCTTCCCAATCAATGTACAGGCCTTGGTTATCTCTGATGGGACAAAAAAGAGGCTCCTTAACCGGTCAACCTGTTGTCTAGTTTGGTATCTGCCCTTCTGTCTTGTACTTACCCCTGAATTAGTTTCCCCAAAACTCTCCAAGATTTCCACAGATTAATAGCTCAATGCCTAGTAGTCAAAACCCTTCATTATCTAGCCCCTACTACCGAGCTTTAAGCTCTCTTCCCAGGATCTACAAGATTTCCTACTCTGGCGAAACAAGAATGTCCTCACTACACACTGCTGTGATTTCCCACCACGCAGCCTTTGCTCATTTCAAGCTCCAATTCCTACTTTTAAAAAAAGTTTTTATTTGAAAGAGAGCACGCTCAAGGGAGCGTGAGTGGGGGAGGGGCAGAAGGAGAGGGAGAGACAGATAACCTGCTGAGCAGGGAGCCTGACTCAGGGCTCAATCCCAGGACCCTGGAATCAGGACCTGAGCCAAAGGCAGATGGATACTTAACCGACTGAGCCACCCAGGTGTCCCACCAGTTCCTACTGTTGCCTGAGTCTTATTCATCCTTTGAAACCTTGCTCCAACTCTGCCTCCCCAAATGAAAACTTCCTGGTCACCACTGCTACTAAGAACCATCTCTTCTTTACCTTAGGCCATTATCTGTACCATTCACTCAACAGGCAGCAACTTTTACCTAACCTGCTTAGTTCCTCGCTAGATGGAGACTCCTTCTCAGGGGTCAAGATCCAAATGCCTACGTATATTTATGTAGGTTAATTCCAAGTCAGGTACTGAGGATATAAGATGGACTAGGGCTACTTACAAAACTTGGCAGGCTAGGGGTGCCTGGGTGGCTGAGTTGGTTAAGCCTCTGACTCTTTATTTCAGCTCAGGCCATGATCTCAGTGTCCTAAGATCCAGCCCTGTGTCCTGCTCCAGCTCAGCGGGGAGTCTTCTAGAGCTTCTCTCCCCCTGCCTCTCCCCCCCGCTAAAACAATAAATAAATGTTTTTTAAAAAACTTGTCAGGCTTTAAAAGCTCAAAGTATCTATCCTCCACAAATAAAGAACTCAGAAGACACCAGTAATGCTTGCCAAATGATTGGAAAAACACTCGAATCCAATATAAACATGTCTTTCCCTCTTATCTCCCACTGAAGGCATGTTGGGTACACCAGGTTAAGCACCTTCACCAAAGCTCTGAGACCAAAAACACATGGGAACTTGCACCTCTAGATACAGAGCATGAGGAAGTTTGGATCAGCCTATCGCTAGTCAATGAAAAAGCAGTTGAAATATAAAAATTATTTTCTTAAAAACATAAAAAGGCTAACTAGGTAATTAGGAATTACTGAGCCACAATCTGAGAACCCGGAAAGCCCAGAACACAAAGCTGTGCTGTAAGGGCATTTGCCAGCCTGGAAGCCCCTGGGGGCCCGCAGCACACTTTGCAGAAGCCTCACGGACTGAAGGGGACAAAATTCAAAACCTATCCCATTCTCCCCTTCTGATTACCCCCCCTTTCTTTATCCCTTTCTTCCCCTACCGATCTTCCTAGTTCTTATGTTCCATAGATGAGAGAAATCATATGATAATTGTCTTTCTCTGCTTGACTTATAGGCCGGTGACGGGTAGTAAGGAGGGCACGTATTGCATGGTGCACTGGGTGTTATACGCAACTAATGAATCATCGAACTTTACATCAAAAACCAGGGATGTACTGTATGGTCACTAACATAATATAATAAAAAAACATTTAATAAAAAAAAAAATCAAAACCTAAGGCCAGCTAAAGGTGGGAACCCCCATCACTGGCTCCTGAAGCTGGGATTCCTCAGTATTACACTTTCAAGATAAGGGTGAAACACAAGTAGACCAGTCCTCACGCAGACTCGAGAGCTGGTTGTGTGCAATCTGGAAGACCTAGGGAACCTCCAGCCTTCAGTCTGAATTAAGGTTTAGTAACATCCCAGCACAGACGGCCAGAAATCCCCTAGAGGCAGATGCCTTATCCGTGTCCTGTTTACTCCAATTGTTAAATGTAGCATCCAGCTCACAGATAATCTGGCACATAAAGAGACAAGATACTGTAAGCAACAATCAGTAAGAACAAGAGACCCATGAAGACTTCAGGTGCTTAAATTTTAAACAAATTTAGGTAATCTTCACAATGAAGTGCTAATCATTTGAAAGTATCATTTGGGGTTAAGTAGCTGGAGATTTTTCCCTAGGTAAACTTACTTCTTTCTTCCTGAAGGTATCAACGTTATTCAAGGACCAGTTTAACTGTAGCTGTGGACGACAGCACTCTCTGAAGCCATTTTAAGGAAATAATCACCCGGGCAGCAGTCAAACCACTGTTCCTTAAGAACAATACTTAACAATCTTCTGATAAACATAAAATCCTTACACCCACTTTTGTATCTAAAATTTCAAAATTAAATATGCCAAAAATAAGTCATTCTAACCACCCCCCCACCCCACAGCATTGTTCCCTGTCCCCATCCTTGAGAATCATTGCTCTGAAACTTCATTAGCTTTTTCTGCAAGATACTCACCTTGACAATCAGTCGGTTTTCATTTGTAAGCACAGGATGTTTATCAGGCCACACCAGAGGTGTGACTCCCTAGAAATGACAAATTAAGGTTCTTGTCCACCAACTCACGATACACCGAGTTTGCCTTGTCTGTGAGCTTTTCAAATGTGTATCAGTGCTACAGTGCAAGGGCCCACAAACTTTTGTGTGAAGGGCCAGAGTATTTTCAACTCCGTGGCCCATACTACCTGTTTCTGGAGTGGCCAACTATGAAAGCAGCCACAGACGCAAACAAATAGGTGTGGCAGTGTGTCAATATAACTTTATTTATAAAACCAGGCCTTAGTTTGCTGACCCCTGCTACAGTGAGTAACAAAATACAGATTCACTGAAAGGCATTACTGAATTCATTGGTCATTCATCTTTTATTGTATTCTCAGTCAAACACTTAAAAGTACAAATTCTAATTAGAGAATGTGAGATTTTGATGTTAACAAAGGGCTATTCATAGTGGAGAGTTGAGAATTGCAGCTGCAGAAAGAAACATTTGGGTCTTCAGATCTAACGAAGACCACTGTAAAGAAACCTGCTATGTAACAGTGTCAAATGCATATTTTATGTCTCAGGGCTGTGCTACTTTCTTTACATGGGCTATTTAATCTCGCATTTGAAAACAAAACCCAGTGATGTACATACAATTCACCCTCATTTTACAGACAAAAAAACTATGGCTCACAAATTTCAGTAGCTTCGCAAGGCTCATGTAGCAAACTAAACTCTAGGGCTACACACATCCAAAGGCCATTCCTTTACCTACAACACAGCCAACCCGTCCTCCATGGTGGGCAGAGAAGATTCACCATGAGTGAGAGGTTGGCCCGAATTCTTGTATTCCCTGATGCTCTTCTCCTTGGGGAGCTCTTAACAATTATCTGCCTCAGGAACTTTGATCTCCCCTGTACTCCTCTGACCTAAGTATGAATACCTACTCCTTTCATTCCCCTTAAGATTTTACCAAAAGAGGGTAATAAATATTATTAAAACAAAAAATTGTGACTAGGGTGGTAGATGAGGCTGTTCTGAGACCACAAGTCCTGGCCTATCCTTATAGGTCTCTGTAGGTTGACTTCTTCCCTGGGCTTTGACCTACCTCCATGGGACAAAGACACTTCCCTACCCGGGAATGCCCCTAAGTTCAAGCTCTAGAAATCAAGTCTAGGGAAAAACTTCTTTTGTCAGTCTAAGGCCTACATTATAGGTCCCCATTTTCTGTCCTAGGAACTGTCTCTTCTCTGGATAAAACACCAAACAAATACGTCTAGTCCCTTTTGAGGAGATTCCAAAAACCCAGCCACGGCGGTCTTACTTACCCTAGGGCCCCAAAGGGCAACCATATCGTAACAGCCTAACAACACCGGGTGCAGTAAGAGAGTGTCTATTACTTCCCTTATAGAACCCTACTCTACCCCCACGCAGAACCGTTTAGTAGGAACGGGACTGACATTTGCCCTCCAGCACACTGATTCTGTAACACCAGTGCAGCAGCGTTCCCCATTCCTAATCCAACCTTCAGGACTTCTGATGCCCGCCCCCCCAGCTGCCCCTCCCTTGTTTTGGTGTGACTATCCCACTGTAAGGCCACTCCCATGACAGCCACGGCTAGCTCCTCTTCCAGGAACAAGTGACCACCCTGGAAAAGGAAGAGATGAAACAAACTGCCCTTCAAATATGAAGTAAAATAATTCTTTAATTATTTAAAGATCACTGATGGGCCTTTTAAAAAGTCTATAAATCTTAAATGTAATGTCTTACTGGGGAAATGGTTATAGCAGCCTCACATAAATTATTTGAATTAAGAAACATTATCACAGTATTAAGAAGGCAAGGTAAACAAATAGCTTAAGTATTTTATTTGTTTGCAACTAAGCTTGTTAACACTATATAATGAAAATGTACAAAGAATAATGTTGCAGTTTTTGGTTAGATTTAAGTCAAAGACATTCATTAATAAGGAATCTTCGAATATGAATATTCCAGAATTTCTCTAAGCCATCTGATCAGAACAACTGTCTCTGAATATTACCTTACTTTGGAAGGTACTGGCATACACTTGAATTAAACTCAGAATTTTTCAAAATAAGCCCTAATTAATAAAACTATTCTATATTCAAACTAAAACAATTTTAATAGAACTTTCCTTTCCAGAAACAATAATAAAGGAAACAAGGCATTTTGTAAAATGTGGTCCTGAACAAGTCACAGTAAAAAATAAATGTATACTTAACTTCCACCTCCTCAAAACAGAGGCTACTTTCTGTTCCACAGCCTTGGAAACAAGGTGAAGAACAGTCTGTAAGCAACTTTGGGCAGGGGGTTGCCAAAACAAAGCTCAAGCAGTTGAACATGGTCACTTCTTAAAAAGAATTTGGGGGAGCCTGACCAAAGAATCCAAATTCTGTGTTTAATAACCGATACAAAGGCAAAATGGCTCCTCCCAAGTAGCAGGGCCACCAGGGCCTGGCCCAGCCCCACGCTCACCTCTGTTGTGCTCCCAAGCAAACCCTGATGCTCCTGCTCCAGGGAGACTTTTTCTTTTTAGAGGTTCAGTGTCCATTCTCTGTGTGAATGAGGTGAGCACAGACTCCACGTGGGTATTTTAAGGCTTGGAGTCAAAGTATTTTTCAACACGGCTAGGCAGAGTCCATGTGTCAAGCGGCCCGTCTCCAGTTTGTCCTAATTCCTCACCACGCGTTTGTAGACCTAGGACCACAGACCTTTGCTATGTCATCATCATCACATCTAATGTCCATCCTAACTTATGATTCATATTCTGTGCCTGGAAACAGTCCCTGTATTTAACAATAACACCTACAACATAAAACAATCCACCGTTACAACTATATGGTCACAAAACATTAATGATCTTCTGTAGACCAAGCAAATGTTTTTAACCATAATTGTCGTGCATCAAATTCACAGCCAGAATCCCCAAGATCAAAAAAATTTGCACAATACAAATAATAACTTAAAATACACACACACACACATATACACACACTCTCACACACACTTCTTACAGAACTGTGCTTGGGGAAACTCCATTTGTTGAGTGCCACTGAGGGCATATTTTGCTAAACTGCTGCTCCAGGTATTTTTGTTTGGAAAATCTATCACAGTAGGGCACAGCTGTTTATTGGATGAGCAGAAAAGAAAGATATGCTTGTGGCAACCAGAAAGTTTTAAGGTCTTTCAAGTTGTATAAAATGGACCTGCAGAAACGTTTAAGTGTTCTCAGGATGCAAAGTTGGAGCTGAAATGTGATATCAAACCAGTTGCAAAAAGTGTACAGCAGCCATCTCTTGAGGTCAAACCTGGTACCCAGATATGCAAGAAAGCTTCAGGACACATCTATAAATTAGAGGGAAAAAAACAGTTTAAGAATACTAAAAATATAGTGCTGTGCTTTTTAAAAATATTAACCAATGGGAAATGTGATAAGCAACATGGAGAATTTAAGTCAACATTTAAAATGTCCTAAGGTTTCCAGAATTTAAGACACCCGACTCAGCTTCAGTTTAGATATACAGCTATTTATTACTTCATGTTTTGAGTAACTAGTGGTTCCAAGATGTCCAGAATTAAAAAATTCTGACCACACATTTGATAAGCTAGAGGAATTAACTCTAATAAATTAATAATTGAAACTACCTTTCTGGAGGAAAAGCCAGGTAACAAACAAATTGGTACTGCAGTCAGACTACCTAGGTTTCAGTCCTGGCTGAACTACTAGTTTTATGAGCTTGGACAAATTATTTAACCTCTTTAAGTGCCATCCTCACCTGTAAAATGGGGCTAACAACAGTTCCTCCCTCATAGGGTTACTGTAGATTAAATAAACTTCATGAGGATTTAATGGGCTTAGCACAATGCTGGGCATGGTTTTTTTTTTTTTTTTTTCATGTTAGCTATTATTTTACTTCACAGGGGTTTTCTGCTCTCAGGAGACAAGGTATTCAGTGTCAACATCTCGCTTTGGAAGTTGGAAAATTCAAAGAAAAACTTGGCAATACTTACAGCTTGTTGGCCTTGTCCCATATCGTCGCATTATCTGATCATGTGTGAATTTCACAAAAGATTCATACTGTTCTGTAAGGGGGAAAGACAGTATATACTATCCCCAGAACTCTACCCCAGTTTTTCAAGAATCAAGTGTCAGGATCACATCTAGCTTCCCAGTTTAAATTCTCCACTCTCAGACCCTCCCTGTAACAGCCGCTCTGAGATCGATTACTTCCTTTTAGATCCCAGAGCCAAATCCCTGGCTCCTAGATTTGGTCACTACAATATCACATTTTCCTAATCTTGCCCCTGCGGTAACTCCATCCCCTATTAAAGGCTTCTCAAGACAGACAGACTGGATCGGTACCACAAGTCAACAAATTTTAGAAACTCTGTAAGACATGAAGCCTGAAGCTCTTTTCTGAGTCTATCCTTGCTATAAATCTCAACAGACACATTGAGTGAAAGAAGTGGAATGGCTAAAAAGCACAGAAAATTTAACACTACCTAATTGTAAACAGTCCCACAGAACTACCTTCTAAAGGGAAACTCAGTAAAAAAGAAGGTAGTCTGACATTCATGAACAGATTTAGAGCTCAGCTTAACAATTTTAGGGATGGAGGTAGGAGAGGGGAAATGATATACTGGAGCTTCTTGTTTTAATACACATTATTAGTATATTAAAGGATCAAAGAAGTTCGACTATAAAGAAACCCGTTTAGCTGTTGTTAAACCAAAAGTTCTCAATTTAAAGCAGACTTTCTAACATTCTGAGGAACCATGTGGTGTGGGTCACCAGATTAGGAAATAATACTGTTACAGGAAAAAGTTGTTGTCTAAAACCTCTCCGACCCAACATTGTCAACACCCTTTCACTAAATGGGTACTACCTTCTATTCCGGATTCAGATCTCTTCCTTTCACAAAAGGCTCTACTTAAGGTTGACATCACTGTCAACTCCCTTTGTTCAAACTGTGCTTTCCAAACTAATGTACCTCCAAATCACAGAAGGGCAGATTTCCCACTTCCACAAAGTGATTGCCACCGGAAGTCTGACCATGTTGAGTATACTGCACTTCCAAACACCGGCTGGGAGGTTAGCCCAAATAAACTACTCACTGCCTTTATTCATATGGAAAAATGTAAGAAGAAAAGCTTGGTTTATCTTGTTTCAGAGATGTAAATGAAAAGTCCTTCCTATAATGTATAAATTAAGTGTTTAGAATCACCCAAGAGAGTAACTTACTATTCACAACTCATTAAACTTTCCTGCACGAAGTCCTGCTCTTTTTCTAAGTTACCATTTACTTCACCCTTATTATTTCCCGAACGCTACTAACACCGGCACAGTCGCCGCCTCGGCCTACCTGCTAGTCTGGTATTGAGGATCTGCTCATACTCCTCCCGGATTTTATCTTCATAGTCTTTTAAGAGACGCTCACATATTATTCCAACTTGTCGGAGGGTAAAGGTGGGCTGGTCCTTCTTCATCCAGGAGGAACCTGGCCAAAAGACAAATTGAGGTTTTTCTTGTTTTTTAAAGATTTAAATAATCTCTTCACCCAATGTGGGGCTCAAGCTCAACCCCGGGATTAAGAGTCCCATGTTTCTACCTAATGAGCCAGCCAGGTGGCCCAAGACAAATCCAGTTTAAATAATACATTATAGTTCTAAGGTTCAGAAGTAATAACTTTATGCAAACAGTCCTAGGGGATACAAAAACTGTTCAGAAAAATGGTATTCTTCACAACTCTACATGGATATTTCACAAAATCTCTGAGCTTCTGCCATTAGTTTATAAAGTCAAGCCAAAGGTAAACCGAGAAGGAGGAGGAACAATGTGTATCCAGGTGTGCTAGGTGATCTGCATACAGAAAAACAGTTCTGATGCCGTAACAATGTGAGCCCATACTCAATGCTCATTTGGTAAAGAACTAGAACAAAAAGTAAGTTGATATAAAGCCTCTAGTCTGGATTAGAGAAAGCAGATGCACAGAGCCACCCAAATCCTTGGCGATTATCTAGACCTATGTTTAACCGAGGCTCATCATAATTATCTGTAGAATTCACAAAACATGACACACATTCTGATTTAATTCGAGGTTAGGGCCTGGCCATCTTTTAGCTTCATAGGTGATTCTGAGAAGAAATGGTTAGAAGTCTGATGCTCAGGAGACCAAGTAACTTGCCCAATATAACGAATTGTTAGCAAAGTCACTGAAGTATGAATGAAGGAGACAATCAGGCACTACATATCTCATCCTTGATCCCTTTCGAATCTAGGAAGAGGAGAATGAAATGTTCATAAGATAGTAGTTAGAAACCAAAATATTCACTGGAATGCCAGAAAACATGGAAATCAGCTTCCTGATCATGAGAAAAGCAGCAGCAGCTACTTGGTAGCCCAGTTCTGAGGTGTTCCTCAAAGCTCAGCCTAGACTCCATTTCTTCAGCCCAATTAATCTGTAAACCATTAAGCACTCTGAAACGAGACATTTTTTACTTTATTCTGGAGCCAAGACCTTTGGGTCATAAGAAAAATTTTAAAAAATTGTTTGAGGGGAGGGGCACCCGGGTGGCTCAGTCAGTTGGGCATCTGCCTTCAGCTTGGGTCATGGTCCTGGGGTCCTCGGATCAGGCCCCGCATCTGCTCATCCCGGAGTCTGCTCTCCCTCTCCCTCTGCCTCCCCTCTCCCCTTACACCGGCTTATGCTCTCTTTCGTTCACTCTCTCTCTCAAGTAAATAAAATTTTCAAAAAAAATTTAATTGAGGTGAAATTCACATAAAATGAATCATTTTAAAGTGAACAATTCAGTGTCATTTAGTATACCCACAATTTTGTACAACCACATTTATCTAATTTCAAAATATTTCCACCACTCCAAAGTAATACCCCTTACTATTAAGCAGTTTCCCCCCATTCCCTTCTCTCCCTAGCTCCTGGCCAACACAATCTGTGTTCTATAAGGAGAAAATTTTTAATCAAGGTAATTTTTAACTCTCAGACTACTAAAAATTAGAATACTTTGTAAGGAAATAAACTCCTTTACTGTTAAAGGACAGGGCTCACCACCAATGGAGATGTTTGCACACTAGCCTCTTGACTATTTGCAGGGATATGGCAGGCAAGACTGGTGGCTGAACTATGTGACCAGGAAGATTCTCTCCAACCCTGAGATTCTATTTTTGAGCACATCCTCTCTGACCACCTGTCAATGTTATAGAGCACTGCTGTCACACAAATGTGTGCAATGATGGAACTGTCCCACAGTTGTGCTAATACAAGAACTACATGCGGCTACTAAGCACTTAAAATGTGGCTAATCTAATGGCTACGATATTAGACACTGCAGTTACAGAAGGTACTTCTGCACTGGGTGGATGGAAGCCAAATCAAATCAACCTAAGGTTTTTTTTTCCAATTTCATGACTCTACAGTTTCAGAGTATTTATTAGTAGTAATATAATGCATACATTTTACCAATTTTATTACTTTAGATGAAATCAATTCTGGATTAGGAAACCACCATTTTATTTTATTTTTTAAAAGATTTTATTTATTTGACAAGAGAGTACAAACAGGGGGAGTGGCAGGGACAGGGAGAAGCAGGCTCCAGCTGAGCAGAGAGCCCAACCCAGGGCTCGATCCCAGGACCCTGGGATCAGGACCCGAGCTGAAGGCAGACACTTAACCAACTGAGCCACCCAGGTGCCCCAGGAAACCATCATTTTAAGAACCACTTACAAACTCTTTTTTCCTTTTTCGAGTTTTTATTTAAATTCCAGTTAGTTAACATAGAGTGTAGTATTAATTTCAGGTATGGAATTTAGTGATTCATCACTTACATACAACACCCAAGGTTCATCACCAAGTGTACCATTTACAAACTCTTAAATGGTCGCTCTATCCACACTAATGTTTGCTTACCTGGAGAACTAGGTGCTGTGAGTGCTGAGGAATGAGGCTGACTTTCCGAAGTACAAGCTTCACTCTGATTAAGAACAACTTCTAAATGTCTCCACCTCTGATAACGACTATATTCTTGTTTTATGTTCTGAAAAATTTGTTCTAATAAAAAAAAGAACGTATTTGAGCATTCACTTATTGTGCCATTTCTTCAAACTTCTTGCCCCTTCCCCCATGTTATTAATATTAGCAAAAAAAATGTTTATACTGAATAAAGCACTCCTCCTATGACCCCCAAAGTGTTCCCTCTTACTGCTATTTCAACAATACGTGGAAGATCAGATATTTCAGCATAAGCCCTCCAGACAGATCCCTTTGCTTGTTTTCCTGTGACAATGAAGACTAGATCTGCAGTTTGCTTTAGGATTAACTAGTACAACTTAAAGCAAAACAAAAAACCCATCCTTCACCTAATAAGGAGCTATTTTTGATCTCTGTTAAGCTGCACAATTTTACAAACTAGTGTACTGGGGTGATTCTCTTACCATCCAAGGCCTTCTAAAAATGAAGCTCTTGTCCCGTTTGGGACTCAAGATCTTTGGGGTAGAGGACAGAAGAGACCACAATATGGTCATCTCCTGGACACAGGCCACGGGACGACCTGAGATTTATTGCTTGGAACTGATGATCAGGGCTTAGAAAAGAACTTTCTGATCCTACTGAGAGGCAATACTTGATAGGACTCAGATTACTGTTCTGAGTCAAAGTAATCATAAACCAAATTTGCTAACGCTATTTAAGGGAGTCCAGGGCACACAAATTCACTTTGAAGTACATTCCTAGAGACAACACAGAGTCTGAAAGGATGTGGTTTTCAAGTTTTTCATTTTTGCGGTAGAATATGTATCCAATTTCCAGATAATAAAGCCTCCTTATCAAAAATAAAACCCAGAAAATCATATCACCACCCCACTCACATTATTCTAATGTATACTTTGCTATAATTGTATTTTTTTTATGGGGTTGAGTGTTAATAATGCCATTTTGCTTCTTCCTAGCTGTGTGACTATGACCTTGGAAAGTCATTCAGGATCTTTAGCCTACTTCTTCAATATAAATGTTAACTGCCTACCCAATGAAGCTTTGAAAACAAGTGACAGTACAGCCTAGGAACTGACACAAACTGAAAATATCTCCACACATAACTAAATTTGCTAACACTCAGCCTAAACACATAAACAATGTAGGATTAGCAAAGCTTTCCCTTAAAAATACTATGAAGTTCATATTTTAAGATCCTTGAATTTATGAAGTCTTCACTTCATCTTTAAAATGTATTATTCTCCAAGCATATACTTGTCAGATTCAATACAAGGATGTAAGGAACTGCAAAGCCTTGAAACAAGAAAGGACAAGTATGAGGACAATGCTCACAAGAACAGAAGGTCTTTGATAAACCCTCTAACTGCCTCCTGTATGGCGAAGTGAACAAATGGAAAGATACAACTTTTAGGCTGGTTAAAGGACAAGCAAGTCCAAGAATCTGAATATGGCATGCACAGTAGAAAAATAAGGAAGTAGATGTGATTTTTCTCTCCAAAAAGGCCACTTTTTAAAAAATGCAAATTTTTTTTAACAGTGGATAATAACTTTAACCTTTGCATCCCATTATTATTTGACATTGTGCCTCTGGGTTATATCTGACAAAGCCTATCCTCAAAATTCTACAATGGTTCCTAGCTGTTACAGACCAAAATTCAAACTCTTTTTTTTTTCTTCCAAAATTCAGACTTTTCGGGGTGCCTAGGTGGCTCAGTGGCTCAGCCTGGGTGACTCAGTGGTTCAGTCAGTTAAGTGTCCGCCTTCTGCTCAGGTCATGATCCCAGGGTCCTGGGACCGAGCCGGCATTGGGCTCCATGCTCAGTGGGGAGTCTGTTTCTCCCTCTCCCTCTGTCTCTCTCCCCCAGCTTGTGCTCTCTCAAATAAATAAATAAAATCTTAAAAAAAAAAATCCAAACTCTTCAACATGGCATTCCATGCCTTCCAAGACTTGGCCCCAAATTGTTTCCAGTTCCCTCTCTCATTATAGCCCAGTTACATTACATTATCCTTTCCTTAATTTGTGCATTTTCAGGGCTTTGCTCAAGCAGTTTTCCTTTGCCTGAAATGTTGCCATCTTTCTTCCACCTCCGTCATTCAAGACCCAGCTAAATGCTACTTCAGTCTGGATGTTACTCCCCGACCCTCAAGTCATGGTCAATTAATGGCTTTGCACCTAGACTCACTCCATGTTTACAAACATCTCCCTCAGGTCAGCAACACCCTCCTATGCCTGGTATCAACTTAGCTCATTTAAGCGGTAAAAAGCTTAATTTTATATGCCTTTTCCACAAAAAGTGCTATGACACATATCTTTTTTTTTAAGTGAAATAAAAACATAGTTTCTTCACCATTTCTGAGAGAACTTCATAACCTTTGAAATAACAATTACAATGTTACAAAATGAAGTCACTGATTTTTAAATTCACTTTCCTATTAGTTAGCTTTATTCTTTCAATTTGTAAAGCAACTAACATTTCCTCCCCATTCTTCCTTTTTAATCCAGAAGAAGACATCTTCCACTTAAGCCAAAGCATCATATAATCAATCATTCATACTTTATGTTTCTTTCTTGACAGAACCATATTCCAATAAGCATTAAGGAGTTTAACTGATCAATTTTTACAAATGAATATTTTAAATAAAATATTTTAATATAAATGACCAAGAAGGTAGTTTGCATGATCTATATGAAAATTAAAATTTAAAAATAAAAAGAATAGTGACTCCCATTATTGCACTCTGCAAAACTGAGGCTTCCAAATGCATTCAACAATCATTTATTAAACATTTGCTGTAATGTGAACTACAACAGAATTAGTTTACAGAGTATGATAGGATGAAATAAAACATGCATAAAATCCATCAAGATAGATAGGGCAAGTATTAATTCTATTTTGCAGAAGAGAGATCCAGAAAGATTTTATGACTATCTTGTTATCTGTAGGAACAGCAGACGAAAAAATATCACTTCAAGTGGGCATTCTGTCCCCTGCTTTTCTTTTCTTTTCTTTTCTTTCTAAGTAGGCTCCATGCCCAGCATGGAGCTCAACATGGGGCCTGAACTCAGGACCCTGGGATCAAGACCCTGATGCTTAACTGACTGGGCCATCCAGGCACCAGTCCCCTGCTCTTTGAAGGGCTCTTTACAAAAAACGTTTGCAAACACTATCTCATTCAGTACATAAGGCTTTGCGCCATTAAGTGGTCAGGGAATTTAAAGAACAGAGTTCCTTGGGGCAGGGTTAGTCAGGTAACGGGTGAGAGACTTGCAAAAATGGCTGCATTTGGATTAGCAAATGCAAGGGGAAGACAACATCATGATGGAAGGCAAGGGTAACAGGCACACCCAGGTGGGTCTGGAGAAAGAGAGCAGCAAAAGCATTGTTTGGAAGAGAAAAAAAATGTGTGGAAGATTGAGTAAGGCACATGGTTATAGCTGATAAATCCTTTGAATGCCAGGATAAAGAAGAGGTGAACATGAGAAGGATACAGCATCTGGGAGAGCTTGGCCGGCAACTGCAGGCATCTCGGAATGAGAGTAGGAGAGCCTGAAATCTGCATTATGGATATGCAGAGGAAAGAGGAAAGAAATAAAGCCCAAAGACACTGGTAACTGAAAAAGGATGAGGAAAAGAACGATTTTAAGGCAGTCCTAAGGTTCCACTTACACCTGAGTAATAGAAAAACACACATAAAGAAATAACTTGCCGAAGTCCAGTTTTGAGGACCTCCCCCATTTCCAGGAGCCCTTTAAAACTGCTACATTAATTCTGATGCACTTTCCCCTCTATTCCTACACAATGGTTAGCGGGAGGGGGGGGTTGTCCTAACTCTCCAGTCACACTAGCTCTCCCCTTTCCCTGACCAACGTGTAATCCTTACTGAAAGAGTCTCTGTTACGGATAGTTGAATTCCTGCTTCCGGAACCTCTGTATGTTTAAGGATTCTCAAATTCTAGCTAACGACCTACCGATTTCAAGCCATATATGGTACAAGACAATAGCCATACAATAGAAGAACATGGCCAGACCCTTAGAAATAGGTTGAAATCGAATTCCATGACTTCTGCGACGGCCTCTGGTTCCTGAAGACTTCTGGAAATCAGGTCTCCCTCCAAACTACACTACAGTGAACAGCACGCACTCAGGCCCCTTCCCAGGAACCCGCCCCCAGCCCCCACCCTCAAGGCCGGGTTCGTGAGTAGAATCCCATTTTCCATGGCCCACTGGATCTGCTGGGCGGCTCTGTGCAGGCCCGGGCAGCGGAGGCAGGAGGGGCTTTGCGCACGGGAAGGGCCCCGAGCGGCCAGGGATATTCCCATCTTCCTCTTGCTGCCCACCCCTCCAGTCTCTCCAGCTCCAGGAAAACCGAAAACGGGCACTGGGGCCCCACCATCCCTCCCGGATGTCTCCCATCCCCGGAAGCGACGAGGCCCAGCGGCACCCCAGTTCCCGTTTCTCAGGGCAAAGAAGGGGTCTGTGGGTGAATTAGCCTAGCGCCCATAGCCGCCCCACCCCCACCCCCAAAATGCCTGGGCCTGGCTTCCTGCCAAGCCCGCAGCATAGGTTACCCGGCGTTGGAAGGCGCCGCTCGCTGCCGGGCGGGGCGGGCTGCTGCAGAGTCGGCGGTGGGGTCTGCGTCTGGAGAAGCGGCGGCGGCTCGGCGTCCGGGGGCCTGAGGCCCGGAGTGGGGCCGGGCAGAGGGGCGCAGCGCCGCCGCTTCGGGGAACCAGGGCTCAGCAGCGCCGCCTCGAACTCCATGGGCCGCTTCAACGTCGCCCCGCACGCCATGCCGCTGAGGGGCCAGGAATCAGGAGCGGACGCGGAGGTAACTGCGGCCCAACCTCCGGCTCCTCAGCGGAGCTCACAAGCCAAGCCGGCTCCAATGGCGCCTCCAGCACCCGGCAGCGGCGCTGGCCCCGCCTCCTGTGACGTCACGGGCCCTGGCCACCGTCCGGCAGAGGGGGAGAAGCCGGAAGAGGGCCGCTCTGGGACGCCCGTCAGCCACGTTCCGGCCCGCGGCGCCCCCCGCTGAGGAAATGGAACAGTCTGGGCGGAGAGCTTGGTCGCCAAGCAACTTCGGGAAGGCCCCCACCCCCGCCTCCGCCCCTCCCGGAGTCCCATCATCCCCCACCCCCCCACCTGGCGTCCCCCCAGTTCCCCGAGCCGTCGCGCCGGGGTGGCCCCTTAGGTTTTCGCACCTGCGCGGCAGGGGTGTGGGGGAGGGGTGAGCTCGGAGAGGCCAGTCGAGAGGGCGCGGGGGGTCGGGTGTCTCCGGGTCAGCTAAACCTCCAATCTAGGGCGCTCTAGTCCCCGTGGTGGAAGAGAGGGGCATTCTAAAAGGTCTTCAAGGGCATTCCCGAGTCTAGGGAAGTCTTCACTTAAGCATAACCTGAGATCTGAGTATGGACTTTAGAAAGTCCTCAAACCCCATGAGATTGTGTGCAAAATTGTGTCTATATATCTTGGGATAGATGACCCATATCTTCAGCAGCTCATCAAAGGGGTCTGCTACTCACAATAGTTAAAAACAAAACCCATTGGCTTAAATCATCCTGGAATGGTATCAGAGTGTTAAGAACTTAAGCTGGTAACTGATTTGCCAGTCTCTGCATCTGACCTGGCAGCTCAGTGCTTCCTCGGGTCTATGAGAATTCTTTATAGCAGTGACAGCTGTAAAATGCTTTTGATAAATTCCGGAAAGATACATAGATAACAGGAGGGTTCCACTTTCAGAAGCTGTATGTTTCTGTATTACTGGGAAGCAGGTCAAATGCTTTCAAATGATCACCAAACAATCTGTGATCCAAAAAAGGTTAAAACCTTTCTATAACTATTCAGATACCTTGAATAATGGCCATTCCTCCTGGGATCTGTCTACTTCAATATAGCTCCAGGGCGAGGGAGGTTTCCAGTACAGTGCAAGTTTCAGATACTCTTCTCTTTTCTAATAGGCCACATGCCAGATCAATGTGCCCCAATAGTTGAGTTGGAAAATATGGTCGTACTACCTCAGTCCCATTCTTTGTCCCTTTTCTGTTGTTTTTCTCTGGATCTTCCCCAGTTTCTCTAGATTTTATAAAGATCCAAGCACAGGTCAATTTTTTTTTTTGTATTTATCTTAATTTGTTTGTCTATTTTTAAAGATTTTATTTCTTTACTTGAGAGAGAGAGAGAAAGGGAGAGAGAGAGAGAGAAGGCATGAGAGGCAGAGGGAAAGGGACAAGCATCTCCCTGCTGAGCAGGAAGCCCGACATGGGGCTGGATCCCAAGACCCCGGGACCATGACCCATGCTGAAGGCAGCTGCTTAACTGACTGAGCCACCCAGGCACACCTGTATTTATCTTTGACAAATAGCAGAAATAATTCTAAGATGACTGAACATACCAGATGTCAAATTTATTTTATCCCATCCCTTTTTCATAAGGACATAAGGAAGTTTTAAAATAGGCTAGAAAACCAGAAATAGAATATTAAGGCCACACTAAAAAGAGATCACAATTATCCTAAAGTTAAATATGCCTGCGACTGAATTTGAAACAGTTCTGAGCTTCCTGGCTGCCGGGGCAAAAATGGAAACAGTATATGGTGCCTTTTTTTTTTTTTTAATGGTAGATGGTATCTAAAAGGAATTAGTGCATCAGAAGAGACAGACCATACATTTTTTTTTTCCACAGCTAACTGCTAATTCTAAAGGTAGTTGCTCCTGTGACTTTATTAGGAACCAGTGAATGGTATAACAAAGCAATCAAGAAGATTTGAACAACAAATGCAAAAGCAAAATTCATACAGATATTTCTTGTTATGCTCAATAAAAGCCAAGGACATAAAAGCAACCAACTGATGACTATTTTTTAAGGGGCTTGTCTAACATGTAAATTGTTTTCTGTGGTTTAAAGTGGTCCAAAGTTAGAGCTTAGAATGTTTGAAAAGTGTGTCTCCTGGGTCATCATTAACAGCACTTTATCTAGCTAGGGTTTTGCTAAGTGCTTTGATAATCAGTCTCTTCCCTATGATCCTTTAAAACTTGGAGCGTGCCTTGTAATATTAGTGTTTTAAAACAGGAAGTTATAATTTGTTTACATATTTGACTGTGCATCAAAACTATAAATTCCTTGAGAATAATAACCAGGCCTCATTCATCTGTGTTTCCCCATCCCAGCACAGTGCTCGAATACAGTGAGGGTTGGCATAGAATAAATATTGGTTGAATGCATAAATGGTAATTATTTTGAGGTTGTTCTCTCTGTCCCTGAAAGTTGATAGTCCACTTTGCTGAATAAGGGTGGATTCAGGTGATTCAGAAACCAAACCAGTAGGTGGTATATCCTATTATAAGTTGCAGTTGACAGTGGCCCAACCAGAGAGATATCCTGAAGGGAAGCAGACAGGCTGCTCTGACAGCCACTCAGTGTGGTGTCTGCTTATGGGGTCACCACAGTGCAGGTCTTCATTGCTCTGCATATCCAGACACTTGACCAATCGTACACATGCACACACATACACACACATTACTAATTACCAGGCACTATGCTATCGTGGTCGAGGCTACTGTGGTATGAAACGAGACATGGTTCCTGTCCTCCTAGAGCGTCCAGTCTGTTAGAGATGGCAGACAATCAAATCATCACAACGACAAATATATAATCACAAACCATGACAAGGACTATGAAGGAAAAGGACCGAATATTATGAGAGATGACAACAGACAACTTAACCAATCTTGGAGAGTAATGAAGACGTCCCTGAAGAAGTGACATTTGAGCTAGGAGTTAACTACGCCAAGACAGGTTGGGAACATCTCAATCCGAGGGGACAGCACAGGTTGGGAACATCTCAATCCGAGGGGACAGCATATCCAGTATCTTGTTATAAAAAAGACCGTAATGTATTTGAAGACTCAAAGGAAGTCTCAAGTGGCTGTGGTACAAAGCAGGAACGCACAGAGTCAGGGAGGAAAAACTGATGAGGAAGGTGGGAGCCTGATCATTTAATGCCCCACTGGCTGCCAAGAGATTTTTTTACCTTTATTTCTTTTCTTTGCTTTTTTTTTTTAAAGAGAATCTTTTTTTGTTTGTGTTTTAACTTTGATTTTTTTTAGAGAGAGAGTGCAGGACCAGGGCAGAGGGAGAATCCTAAAAGCAGGCTCCACACCCAGCACGGAGCCTGACCTAGCACTTGATCTCAAGACCCCGAGATCAAGACCGGGGCTGAAATCAAAGAGTCGGACGCTCAACCAACTGAGCCGCCCAGTCCTGGCTACCTTTATCTTAAGAGCAGTGGGAAGCCACTTCAGGGGTTAAGGTGGGAACAAAAGAGCTTAAGTATGATCAGATTTACATCTGAAAAGATTCCTGGCTGCTGTTTTGAGAACTGGTTGGAGGAGAGCTGGGGTGGGTGGAAATCAGTAGAGGTTATTTTATCTGTCCAGATGCATGCCTTGTAGCATTAGTTTTATAATATTACAAGGAGCCTCCCACCTCCCCGGCACACACAAATTCTTTCATATCCCCACCTGCAGGTGTTTCAATGCTAGTTCATCCTGTGAAAGCTCTGCTTTCTTTCTCTCAAGGGGGCATGGCTGGGCTAAAGCTGGGGATGAGAATGAAAGGAAAGAAGGATACCATCTTCCAAAATCTTTTAGGATTCTTTGTCTAAAGTTTTCAAAGGAGTTGTCTATATTTGCTGTCTTCTTTTACATCTTCCTACCTACCAAGTGTCAACCCATAGCGGTCTAATTTCTGCCTCTTCCATTCTACTAAAACAGGTAAAGTCTCCAAGCTATGGAGAGAAGTAGACTGACACAAGCAAAGTTTAGAAGATAAAGTGAACAGTAGTGCCTGGCTGGCTCAGTTGGAAGAGGATGTGACTCTTGATCTTGGGGTTGTGAGTTCAAGTCCCATGTTGAGTGTAGACGTTACTAAAAAAATGTTAACTTTAAAAAGTAATATTAAAAACAAACAAACAAAAGATAAAATGAACAGAACTTGGCGAGGATTAGGTATGGAGGTAAGAGAGAGGAAGGACTCAGGTATGACTCTTTCCCAGTGCCATTTTCCAAAAAAGTTTTTATCAAGTAAGGACCAGACTGGAGAGGAAGATATGCATAGTTTTGTACCTGTTGAGTTAGAGGTCCCATTAAAGCATCATGTGGGATTCTCAAGTGGGAAGCGTGTGTGTAAAACTGTGGGTCTGAAATTCAGAAGTCTGGATTGGAGAAAAAACTGGAGTCATTAGTGTAGAAATGGTAATTGAAGTTATAGGGGCAGCTGGGTTTATCTAGGGTAGGAATTCTTAGCCATTTTTTAAAATGTTTTAATTTTCTGATAGTCTATCAATATCCATTGGTTATCCATTGGATACTAATAGACTACCTGGAAATACATAATATTATCCATGGGATATTAATAAACTATCAGGAACTATATAATATAAAGGCTAAAAAAATTCTTGAGATTTAAGAAATATACTGCAAAGGTAATACTTTTTTTTTTTGATGTGGTTACTGTTTGGCCTTTATTTATTTATTTATTTTAATAATAATATTTTTTTATTATATTATGTTAGTCACCATACAGTACATCCCTGGTTTCCGATGTAAAGTTCGATGATTCATTAGTTGCGTATAACACCCAGTGCACCATGCAATACGTGCCCTCCTTACTACCCATCACCAGCCTATCCCATTCCCCCACCCCCCTCCCCTCTGAAGCCCTCAGTTTGTTTCTCATAGTCCATAGTCTCTCATGTTTCATTCCCCCTTCTGATTACCCCCCCTTTCTTTATCCCTTTCTTCTCCTACCGATCTTCCTAGTTCTTATGTTCCATAGATGAGAGAAACCATATGATATTGTCTTTCTCTGCTTGACTTATTTCACTTAGCATTATCTCCTCCAGTGCCGTCCATGATGCAACAAATGTGACTTTTTTAATAATTTTGTTTATTTTTAAGTAATCTCTACACCCAGTGTGGGGCTCAAACTCACAACCCCAAGTTCAAGAGTCACGTACTCTACCAACTCAGCGGGCCGGGTGCCCCAGGAAATTCTAATAATAGCCTGAAACAAAGAGTACCAAATTATCTGAGCAAGATCTGGAAATTGGGGTGGGAGTCAGGAGAGAGGTGGTAAAATCCATCCACAAGTTTCATGTGAGTGGAGAATGGAGAAATAAAAGCATTCTAAAAGATCATATCTTGTTGGGGGAAGGGAAGGAAGAAGCGGGGGAAGAAAGCATCTCTATAAGGCAAATAGTTGGTATTTTTTTATGTGACAGTAGAAAAATATGCATGCAGTAATAAGCATAGGGAAAGGAGAAAAATCATAAATAAAAATGAAGAGTATAGTAGAACTCAAAAATTAACAAGAAAAAGAAAAAGCAAGGGCGGCGGGTGTAGGGGGGCCTGGGTGGCTCAGTCAGTTAAGCTTCTGCCTTTGGCTCAGGTGATGATCCCAGGGTCCTGGGATCAAGCCCTGCATTGGGCTCCCTGCTCAGCGGGGAGTCTGCCTCTCCTACTCCCTCTGCCCCTCCCTTCCTGCCCCCCCTTCCCCACTTGTGCTCTCTGCTCTCTCTCACTCTCTCAAATAAATAAATAAAAATCTTAAAAAAAGAAAGAAAGAAAAAGAAAAAACGGGAAACAAATGGTAATTTGATAAAACCAGAGGAATCAGCAAAGCAAAATAAATAATAAACAGTATCAATCGACAGAACTGAGTGCTATTAATTGTCATTAAACGTTAATAAACAGAACTATCCCATTGAAAGACAGGTTGTCAGATTGAGTTAAAAATGAATCCAACCAGGGGCATCTAGGTGGCTCAGTTGGTTAAGCATCTGCCTTTGACTCAGGTCACGATCCCAGGGTCCTGGGACCGAGCCCTTTGTGGGACTCCCTGCTCAGTGGGAGCCTGCATCTCCCTCTCCCTCTGCCCCTCCCTCCTGCTTGTGCTCTCTCTCAAATGGATGAAAAAAATCTTAAAAAAAAAAAAGAACCCAACTCGGTACTATATATAAGAAACAGATTAAAATGCAGTGATAAAGGGGCACCTGGGTGGCACAGTTGGTTAAGCACCTGACTCTTGGTTTCAGTTCAGGTCCTGATCTCAGGGTCCTGAGATCGAGCCCCATATAGGGCTCCACACTCAGGATGGAGTCTGCTTGAGATTCTCTCTCCCTCTCGCTCTCCCTCTGCTCCTCACTACACCCCCCACAGTCTCTCTTTTTTTCTCTCTCTCAAATAAATAAATCTTAGATTTTATTTACTTATTTATTTGAGAGAGTGTGAGAGCAAGAGAGATCACAGGGGCAGAGGGAGAGGGAGAAGCAGACTCGCCGCTGAGCAGAGAGCCTGACATGGGGCTCAAGCTGATGACCCTGAGATCATGACCTGAGCTGAAGGCAGACGCTTAACTGCCTGAGCCACCCAGGTGCCCCCCCATTTTTTTTTTTTAAGATTTTATTCATCCATTTGAGAGAGAGTGAGAGTGAGAGAGATAAAATAAATAAATAAATCTTAAAAGAAAAATGCAGTGATAAAGAAAAGCTGAAAATAAGGAGTGGATGAGGCAAATCCAGCAAATGCTAAGTAAAAGGAAGGCGGAAGTGACGGTGTTAATATCAGGAGGGATCTAAAGAAGAAGAACTCAGTGGGGTAATGTGACACGATCATAGAAAGCATAATTTAAGAAGTTTTAATGATTATAAACTAAACAACACGGCAGCTAAATCTATACAGAAAAAACTACTGAAGGGCTTGTGGCTGGCTCAGTTGGTAGAGCAGGCAACTCTTGATCTCTGGGTCATGAGTTCAAAGCCCATATTGGGCGTAGAGCCCACTTAAAAAACAAATAATAAAAATAAAAATAAATGATTAGAAAGGCAAAGAGAACTTGATAGAAATGCAGTCATATTGTGATTAAATAGATTTAGTACTGAATAATAGGCAAGACCATAAAGGAACTGAATAATTGAACAGACACATTTTATTTATTTATTTATTTTAACAGATAGACTTTTCTTTTTTTAAAGAGATTTTATTTATTTATTTGTCAGAGAGACAGAGAGAGAGAGCACAAGCAGGGGGAGCAGCAGGCAGAGGGAGAAGCGGGACTGGATTCCAGGACCCTGGGATCATGACCCCAGGCAAAGGCAGATGCTTAACCGACTGAGCCACCCAGGCGCCCCTTGATTGATTGATTGATTGATTGATTGATTGATTGATTTTTTAAAGATTTCATTTATTTGACAGAGAGAGAGACAGCCAGAGAGAGAGGGAACACAAGCAGGGGGAGTGGGAGAGGAAGAAGCAGGCTCATAGCGGAGGAGCCTGATGTGGGGCTCAATCCCACAACTCCAGGATCACGCCCTGAGCCGAAGGCAGACGCTCAACGACTGAGCCACCCAGGCGCCCCTGATTTATTTTTTTAAAGACTTTATTTATCTGAGAGAGAGAGAAAGCCTGAGCAGGGGGAGGGTCAGAGGGACAGGCAGACTCCCCACTGAGCGGGGAGCCCAACGTGAGACTTGATCCCAGGAACCTGAGATCATGACCTGAGCCAAAGTCTGATGCTTAACTGACTGAGCGACCCAGGCGCCCCTAAACAAATTTGGCTTAATAGTAATTTATGGATCCTAACATCCATTGAATGGAGAATATCCTTTTTTTTTATATGCACATGAATCATTTGCAAAATTAGACCACATACTCATGCCACAAAGAAAACATGAATGTATTTTTTTCAAAAGCAAGTTTATAGAGCACACTTTAGTTATAATCCAATAAAATTAGAACTATATTATAAAAAGGTGAAGGGGGGGCACCTAGCTAAGTAAGTAAGTAGAACACGCAACTCTTGATCTCGGGGTCATGAGCTCCACCCTGGGTGTAGAGATTACTAAAACAAATGCATTAATTAAAAAAAAAAAGGTGATAGGAAAATTTTTGAATGCCTGGAAATTAATAAGCATATTCCTAGATAACACTGAAATCAAAGAGGAAATAAAAATTGAAGTTGTAAACTAGAAAGCAATAAAAGTTTTGAGAACATTTCAGATTAAAATCTATACGCAGCAAACAGTTCTTCTGTAGTCAGGGCAAATTTTATAGCCTAGTGCCTTCAGTATTGGAAATGAAATACTGAAAACATACATGAACTTACAATTCATCTTAAGAAATTAGAAAAGCAAATAAACTAAAGGAAAATAGGAAGAAATCATTGATTAAAAAAGCTGAAGTCATAAAACAAAAAATAGCAAAAAGGATGACTAAAGTGAAAGCTTTTTCGTTTAAAGGATAGTAAAATCGATAAACTTCAAAGTTTTACTAAGGAAAAGAAAGACAAAATATTAGGAATGAGAAAGGGGACAATCATACATACGGAGGAGATGAAAAAATTAGAATATTACTTGCAACTTGGTGGCAAAGCATTTCAAAAGGTAACAGAAATAGTTAATTTCCAATTAGATTATAAATTATATAAATTTACTTAAAAATAGGAAAACTATAATATAGCATTCATCACGAAGGAGATTTGAAAGGTAATTAAAGAACTACCATTTAATAAAAGAATCAGGGGCACCTGGCTAGCTCAGTCAGTAGAGCATGCAACTCTTGATCTCGA
Source organism: Ursus americanus (assembly GCF_024610735.1). NCBI lineage: Eukaryota > Metazoa > Chordata > Mammalia > Carnivora > Ursidae > Ursus > Ursus americanus. Next base: position 1,368,067 of record NC_142159.1, read on the forward strand.
CGTAGTGAGTTTAAGTCCCCCATTGGATAGAAAGATTACTTAAAAAAATAAAAAATACAAAAAAGTAAAAGGATCAGAACCTGATGGTTTTCCAACTCAGTTTTATCTAACCTTTAAATAACACACAATTCCACTGGTATTTCATCTACTAGTCCAATCAAAACTTAGGAAACTCCTCAACACATTTTATGAAGCTGACATAATTTCAAAACCAAAGTCTGATAAAGATAATTCCAAAAGAGAACTATTGCTCACCTTTACTAATGAATAGAGGCAAAAATTCCAAATAAAATATTTGCAAATGAAATTCAATACACAAAAGCAACACACTGTGACCTAACTGGGTTATTTCAAACATATGAGGGTGATTAGAATATCAGGAAACATAATTCACAAACTTCATGAATCAAAAAAAAGCCTTAAGATAATATCAGTTGATGCTGAAAAGGTCTGAATAAAATTCAATAGCCATTCTTAATAAGAATGTACAGTTTGCTCTAATCACATGCCAAAAGCAAGCTTGCCCTATCATTTAAGAGCACAGGCAAATTCAAGTTCTCTAAAATATATGAGAACCACATTCATGATAATAAATAATGAAAAGAAAAATTGTTTAACATTAAGAAATGGAGCGAAATTACTTAAACATGAAAAAGACTTTATCTCTAACCAACAAACAGTAGCATTCCAAGTGCTGAAATTCTCAAACTACTTTGATTAAAACTAGACAGGAAGGACCACAATCACCATTGTTATTAAATATTGCCTCAGAGTTACTATCATAGGGATTAAAACAAGGTAAGACATTGCATAAACATTAGAAAAGAAGAGGTACTAATTGTGCTGATACCAACAATGACAAAAAACCTACTAGAATTAGTAAGAGAATTTGAAAAGGCAGGTAGCTACAAGGCAAATATATTTTTACAATTTTTATTTTAATTTATTTTATTTTTAGAGAGAGAGAGCATGAGTGGGGGTGGGGGGAGGAAGAGACAAAGAGAGAGAATCCCAAGCAGGCTCTACTCTCAGCACAGAGCCTGACATGGGGCTTGATCTCACATCCTTGAGATCATGACCAGAGCCAAAATCAAGAGTTGGACATTCAACCGACTGAACCACCCAGGTGCCCCCAAGGTAAAAAAAACAAAAACAATAGTGTGGGGGCGCCTGGGAGGATCTGCCAGTTAAGCGTCCAAATCTTGATTTCAGCTCAAGTCATGATCTCAGGGTCATGAGATCAAGCCCCACATTGGGCTTTGTGCTGAGCATGGAGCCTGCTTAAGATTCTCACTCTCCCTCTCCCTTGGACCCTCCCCCTGCTCATGCTTGCTCTCTCTCTCTCTAAAATAAAAAAAATAATAAAACTAAAAAACAACAACTTTTCTATTTTTTTTTTAAAGATTTTATTTATTTATTTGTCAGACAGAGAGAGTTAGAAAAAGAGAGCACAGGGGCGCCTGGGTGGCACAGCGGTTAAGCGTCTGCCTTTGGCTCAGGGCGTGATCCCAGTGTTCTGGGATCAAGCCCCACATTGGGCTCCTCCTCTGGGAGCCTGCTTCTTCCTCTCCCACTCTCCCTGCTTGTGTTCCCTCTCTCGCTGGCTGTCTCTATCTCTGTCAGATAAATAAATAAAATCTTAAAAAAAAAAAAAAGAAAGAGAGAGCACAAATGGGGGAGTGGCAGGCAAGAGGTAGAAGCAGACTCCTCGCCAACCAGGGAGCCCAGTGCGGGACTCGATCCCAGGACCCTGGGATCATGACCTGAGCTGAATGAAGGCAGACGCTTAACCAACTGAGCCACCCAGGCAACCCAAATAATTTTTTTTTCTATACTTAAGGTAAACAACTACATGGGGCACCTGGCTGTCTCAGTTGGGTGGAGTGTGACTTTGGATCTCAGGGTTGTGGATTCAAGCCTCACATTGGATGTAGACATCACTTGAAAATAAAACCTTAAAAAAAAAAAAAGAAGTAAACAACTACAAATGGAAATGGAAAAAATTTATTCCCAATAACATTATAAAATATCTAGAAACAGACCAAATCTCTTCTGAACACTGATGCAAAAATGCTCAGCCAAATATTAGCAAACAGAATCCAACAGCGTACTAAGAGGATGCGTGAGCACGTGGGCCTTATTCCTGGAATGCAAGGATGGTTCAACATATGAAAATTGATCAATGCAACAAAACGAAAGAAAAAACCCCAAATGACCATCTCAATTGATGCAGGAAAAGCACTGATGAAATTCAACATCCTTTCCTGATAACACTCAACAAAATTAGAAGAAAATTACCTCAACATAATAAAAAGCACATAGGACAAACCCACGGCAAACATCATACCCAAGCGTGGAAGAATAAAACTGTTCCTCTAAAATCAAGCACCAGGCAAGGACGCTCACTTTTACTTCTGTTCAACGTAGTACTGGAAGTTCTAGCCGACACAATTAAGTAAGAAAAATAAATAAATAAAAGGCATTCAAAATCAAAAGGAAGAGGTAAAATTATTTCTGCTTGCTGATGATATGATCTTATATGTAGAAAACCCTAAAGACCCCCCAAAAAAGCTGTTAGAACTAATGAATGAATTTAGCTAAGTAGCAGGATATGAAGTCTACACACAAAAATCATTTACTATACATGGACAGTGAGGATTCTGAAAAGGAAATTATGAAAACAATTCGATTTACATAGCACCAAAAAATAAAATACTTTGGGATTGGGGCGACTGGGTGGCTGTCAGCTAAGCATTCAACTCTTGATTTTGGCTCAGGTCATGATCTCAGGGTTGTGAGATCAAGACTTGCATTGGGCCACGTTCAGTGTGGAGTCTGCTTGAGTTTCTTTCTTTCTCTTTCCCTCTCTCTCCTTCTTCCACTCCCCCTCACGCATGCTCTCTCTCAAATAAATAAATAAATCTTAAAAAAAATAAGGATTAACTTAACCAAAGAGGTGAAAGACTTGTACAATGCAAACTACACAAAACATTGCTGAAAGAAATTAAGGAAGACGTAAATAAATGGAAACATGTCCCATGTTCATAAATTGGAAGATTTAATATTGTTAATATGTCAATACTACCGAAAGCAATCTACAGTTTAAATGCAATTCTATCAAAATCCCAACGACATTTTTTTGCTGAGATAGAAAAACCCATCCTAAAATTCAGATGGAATCTATAGGGACCAGAAGAGCCAAAACAATCTTAAAAAGAAGAGGAGTGCTGGGATGGTGCGGTTGGTTGAACGTCCAGCTCTTGGTTTGGGCTTGGGTTGTGATCTTGGGGTTGTGGGATCGAGCCCTATGTTGGGCTCCGTGCATGCTGTGGAGTCTGCTTGGGTTTCTCTCTCTTCCGAAAATAAATAAATAAATCTTAAAAAAAAAAAAAAGAACAGGGGCTCCTGGGTGGCTCATTCGGTTAAGCATCTGCCTCTGGCTCAGGTCATGATCCCAGGGTGCTGGGACTGAGTTCCACATCAGGCTCCCTGCTCAGCGGGGAGCCTGTTTCTTCCTCTATCTCTGCCTGAAGCTCCTCCTGCTTGGGCTCTCTCCCCCTCTCTCTGTCAAAGAAATAAATAAAATCTTTAAAAAATAATAAATTAAAATAAAAAATGAAAAAAAAAATCGGGAAGACCTATACTCCTACTTATATTACTACATTACTTAGATTCCTACAAAGTTATAGTAATCAGAACAGTAGGGTATTGGCATGAAGACAGACATATAGACCAACAGAATAAAATAGAGAACCCAGAAATAAACCACCACATATATGGTCAAATGATTTTTGAAAAGGGTGCCAAGACCATTCAACAAGGAAAGAACAATCTTTTCAACAAATGGTGCTTGGAAAACTGGGTATTCACATGTAAAAGAGTGGACCTTTACCTAATACCTTATATAAAAATTAACTAAGAATGGATCCATGACCTAAATGTGAGACATAAAATAATAAAATTCTTGGAAGAAAACATAGGACAAAAACTTCACAACCTTGGATTTGGCAATGACTTCTTGGTCATGACACCAAAGGCACGGCTAACAAAAGAAAAGGATTACATGAAAAATTTAAGTTTGTGCATCAAAAAACACTATCCGCAGAGTAAAAAAGCAGCTCACAAAACAGGAGAAAATATTGGTGAGTTATATATCTGATAAAGGATTAATATCCAGAATATAAAGAGAATTTCTAAAACTCAACAAGAACAAAAAAACCTGATTCAAAAATGGGCAAAGGACTGGAATAGACATTTCTACAAAGAAGATAAAGGAATGGCCAGTAATCACATGAAAAGATGCTCAGTATCACTAATCATTAGGGAAATGCAAATGAAGGCTATAGTGATACCACCTCATACCCAGTAGGGCAGGTAATAAAAAAAAAAAAAAGAAAATATCAAATGTTGGCGAGGATGTAGAGAAATTGGAACCCTTGTGCACTGTTGATGGGAACGTAAAAGAACGGCCACTGAAGAAAATAGTATGGTGGTTGCTCACAAAGTTAAAAATTGAATTCCCTTGGGGCACCTGGGTGGCACAGCGGTTAGGCGTCTGCCTTCGGCTCAGGGCGTGATCCCGGTGTTGTGGGATCAAGCCCCACATTGGGCTCTTCCGCTATGAGCCTGCTTCTTCCTCTCCCACTCCCCCTGCTTGTGTTCCCTCTCTCGCTGGCTGTCTCTATCTCTGTCGAATAAATAAATAAAATCTTAAAAAAAAATGGAATTCCCATAGGATCCAGCAATTCCACTTCTGGCTATACGCAAGAGTTGAAAACAGGGTCTTGAAGAGCTATTTATACACCCATGTTTATAGCAGCATTATTCACAATGGCCAAAACATGGAAGGAACCCATGTATCCACTGACTGATGAATGGATAAGCACAATGTGGTACATACAAACAGTGAAATATTGTCAGCCTGAAGAAGGAAGGAAATTCTAAAAAAGTAAAAAATTAAAAAACAAGAAAAATTTTTTTAAAAAGGAAGGAAATTCTGCAATATGTTACAACGTGGATGAACTTTGAGGATATTATGCTAAGTGAAATAAACCAGTCACAAAAAGACAAATACAGTGTGATTCCACTTTTACGAAGCACTTAGAGTAGTCAAGGTCATAAAGACAGTGCATGTAAAGGTGGTTGTCAGGGTGGAGGGGAGGAGACACTGGGGAGCTATAGTTTAATAGGTAAGAGCTTCAGTTTAAGAAGATGAAAGTAGTTATGGAGCTGGATGGTGGTGATGGCTGCACAGCCATGTAAATGTACTTAATGACATTGAACCATGTGCTTAAAAATGGCTAAGATGGGGCTGGCACAGTCAGCAGAGTGTGAGACTCTTGATCTAGGGGTCATGAGGTCAAGCCCTATGTGGGGTGTAGAGATTCCTAAAATAAATAAGTAAACTTTAAAAACAGCTGAGATGACAATTCTTGTTTTTTAATTTTTAATTTTTAAAAATTCCAGTATAATTAACATGTGGTGTAATATTAGTTAAGATGGTAAATTTTATGTTATGTGTATCCCGTCACAATAAAAAAAAAAAGAAGAAAACACTTAAGGATAAGTTGAACAGAGTCACAGGTCATATATAAAGAATATGGTGAAATCTTATTGAAAAACATAAAATTAGAGCTAGACCAAAAGAAAGTTATTTGTTCTTGGGGAACAATGTTATAAAGACAAAAAAAATTTTAATTATTTATATGTAATGCAATTCTAGTTAGAATGCAGACAGGCGTTTTTTTTTTTAAGTACATCGAATTGAATTGTTAAAAGAATCTTAAACCCATATGGAAGAATATATGCCCTAGAATAAACAAAGAAAGTATAAAAATGAAGTATAATGAAGGGGGACTACTTGCTTAACCAGATGTCAGAATATTCATAAAACTGCTGTCATCAAAGTAATATAATATTGGCATAGGACTAGTTCAGTAGAAAATAATAGAAAATCTAAAACTAGATCTTAGTGTATTAGACAGTTCAGCATATGACAATGGTGTCATTTGTCATAAAGGGAAAACATGGTTCCTTTAGTAAATGATGCTGTTGAACTGGTTCTGTATATGGAAGAAAATTATTTTCTTTTTAAGAGAGAGAGAGCACGAGTAGGGGTAAGGGGTGGGGAGGGGCAGAAGGAGAGAGCCCCAAGCAGACTCCGTGCCCAGCGCAGAGCCCGACTTGGGAGCTCAATCTCATGACCCTGGGATCACGACCTGAATTGAAATAAGAGTTGGAGGCTTGACCAACTGAGCCACCCAGGTGCCCCTGGAAGAAAATAATTTGACCCCTATCTTATGCAATTTCAGCAGATGGCTTAAATATTTACAATTAAATGTAAATATAAAATAAAAATAAAAATCTTAGAAGAAAATGTAAGAGGGGATCTAATGTACAATATGCTGATTATAGTTAATATACTTGAAGTTTCCTAGAAGAGTAGATTTTAGGGGTGCCTGGGTGGCTCAGTCGTTAAGCGTCTGCCTTCGGCTCAGGTCATGATCCTGGGGTCCTGGCATAGAGCCCTGTACTAGGCTGAGCCTGCTTCTCCCTCTCCCTCTGCCTGCTGCTCCCCCTACTTGTGCTCTCTCTCCGTCAAATAAATAAATAAAATCTTAAAAAAAAAAAAAGAGTAGCTTTTACGTGTTGTCACTATACCAATGGTGACCATGTGAAGTGACGGATGTGTTAATCATCTTGCTGGTGATCATTTCAAAATGTGTAGGTATACCGCCATGTTATACAGGTTTATTTTTTTTTAAAGATTTTATTTATTTATTTTGAGAGAGAGAACACAAGTGTTGGGAGGGGCAGAGGAAGAGGGAAAGAGAGAATCGCAGCCATGCTCCATCCTGAGCGCAGAGCCCAACGTGGGGCTTGATCCAACGACCATGAGATCATGACCTGAGCAGAAATCAAAAGTCAGATGCTTAGCCAACTAAGCCACCCAGGCTCCCCTCACCTTATACACTTTTAAAAATTGTGTTGTACAACCTAACTATACAAAAATTTTATTTGTCAATCATACCTCAATAAAGCTGAAAGAAAAAAAGACACTTTCCCTGGTAAAGTTCCTGTATGAAGTTCAGATGCTCAAAACATTTTGGTAAAATTTAGATATGTTACATAATTTAAAGAGGAGAACATTTTTTAAAAAGCAATTATTTTAATTTTGCATAGAATTTTTTTTTTTTTTTGAGAGGCAGAAGGAGAGAGAGAATCTTAAGCAGGATCCATGCCCAGCGAGAAGCCAGACATAGGCTCAATCTCACGACCCTGAGATCATGACCTGAGCTCAAATCAAGGATCGGACACTTAAGTGACTGAGCCACCCAAGCACCCCTTTTCTGTACGTATTTTTTAAAAAGAAAGAAAATGCAGAAGACCATACCTACAACCTAGGTATGAGGCAGACCAACGCAGCAAACCCAGCTGTTAGAAAAGCAAAGAGGAGATGCCTGGCTGCCTCAGTCTGCAGAGCTTGCAACTCTTGATCTCGGGTCAAGAGTTCAAGCCCCATGTTGTGTGCAGAGCCTACTTGACTAAATGAAGCCTTTTTTTTTTTCTTAAGATTTTATTTATTTATTCATGAGAGATAGAGAGAGAAAGAGGCAGAGGGAGAAGCAGGCTCCCAGGACCCTGGGATCATGACCCGAGCCAAAGACAGACGCCCAACCAACTGAGCCACCCAGGTGCCCTAAATGAAGCCTTTTACATGAAGTCAAAAACAGGCAAAAAAATTTTGGGGAGAAAATACAACTGAGTGAACAGAGAGTTAACATTTATAAATGTTTTAAAAGATTTATTTATTTGAAAGAGAGAGAGAGAGCATGGGGGGAGGGGCAGAGGGCGAGAGAGAATGAATCTCTAGCAGACACCTCCAGTCCCCCACTGAGCCTGATGTGGGGCTTGATCCCATGATGCTGAGATCATGACCTGAGACAAAACCAAGAGTTGGATGCTTAAGTGATTGAGCCACCCAAGAGTTAACATTTATAACATAAGAGGAATTCTTGCAAATGGTCAAGAAGGGGACTAAGAACTGAGCAGAAAAATGGACAATGGCCTTGAAGAAATAATTCACAGAACAAATATGAATGCACAACAAGCATACTAGAGTGCTCAGACTCACTGAAGCCAGGGAAATGCAAATTAAAGTAACAGTAAGATTTTGCTTTATGCTTACCAGCTTGTGAAAATTAAAAAATTTAGACAACATTTATTGCTGGTGGGATTGCTGAAAAAGAGGCATTATTACATATTGCTCTAAAGTAGTATAGCCTTTTTTTTTTATAAAAGATTTTATTTATTTGACAGAGAGAGAGAAAGAATACAAGCAGGGGGGGCGCCTGGGTGGCACAGCGGTTAAGCGTCTGCCTTCGGCTCAGGGAGTGATCCCGGCGTTATGGGATCGAGCCCCACATCAGGCTCCTCCGCTATGAGCCTGCTTCTTCCTCTCCCACTCCCCCTGCTTGTGTTCCCTCTCTTGCTGGCTGTCTCTATCTCTGTCGAATAAATAAAAATAAAATCTTAAAAAAAAGAAAAGAATACAAGCAGGGGGAGCAGCAGGCAGAGGGAGAGGCAGAGGGAGAAGCAGGCTCCCCGCTGAGCAAGGCCACCCAGGTAACCCCCCCTTTTTTTTAAAGTAATCTGTACGCCCAAGGTGGGGCTCGAACTCATGGCCCTGAGATCAAGAGTCACATGCTGACTGAGCCATCTAGGTGCTCCCGGTATAGGCTTTTCGGAAAGCATTTCAGCAAACACCTATTTAAAGATGAAAACCTACCCTTTCATCTACAAATCCCACTTCTGGGTAGACCTCCTATAAAAGAAATGCACTGAACTGTATCTACAAGGGTCTTTATTGCAGCATTGTTCACAGTGGCCAAACACTGAGATTAAAGAGAATAGTCATCACTCAAGCAGTGGTTGAAGAAAGTATAGTACATTTAATGCAGCTCTTGAAAAAATGGATCAGAAGTATGCAAATTTAATGGTAGGATTTTAAAAAGGAAACCAAGGTATGGAGAATTTATGTAATTTGTCTAAGATCGCATAACTAGCAAGGAGTAGGGCCCAGGATTCAAAAAAATCTGGGTCCACAGTCCATGAACTTAGCCTCTGTATTGTGTTCTTTCTTTCTTTCTTTCTTTCTTTCTTTCTTTCTTTCTTTCTTTCTTTCTTTCTTTCTTTCTAAGATTTTATTTATTTATTTGACACAGAGAGAGAGAGACAGCCAGCGAGAGAGGGAACACAAGCAGGGGAGTGGGAGAGGAAGAAGCAGGCTCCCAGCGGAGGAGCCTGATGTGGGGCTCGATCCCAGAACGCCGGGATCACGCCCTGAGCCGAAGGCAGACGCTTAACGACTCAGCCACCCAGGTGCCCATGTATTGTGTTATTTCTGAGGGGAAGTAAATCACACGTTGGTAGAGGATGACAAAGAAAAGGGAGGAAAAAGAGATCCAGGGAAATACCGTGAATGTCAAAGGAGTGTGGAACAAAGGGGGAATAATCATCTGCTGGTAGGTGTTTGCTCCCCATCCCCCAAGACAGGACAGCAGAGGCCACCCTTCCTGTCAACGTGGCACGGGGATGGTGACTTTGCTTAGACCACCAGAAGACACTCCGGCTTCCTTTGTTGAGGTACAGAGCCTGTATTAGCAACAGGTCCACAATGCTCTGGGTCTTCTTCTGTCCCTGTCTGAGCTGACCCTGAGTCTCCTCTCTGCCTCTGTTTTGTGTTGGGGGCTCTGACTGTTGGGGGCTCTGCCTCTGTATTGTGTGTGGGGCTCTGACTACCGCTGCTGCTGGCAGCCGTTCGTAGAGATGGGACGTAGCAGACGCCTCTCAAATAGCGCAATGATGTGGTTAAAACACAGATCTGGGGATCGGGCGGATGTGGGTTCAAATCCCAGCTCAGTTATTGACCACTTTGTGTAAGCCTGGGCCAGTCACAACCCCTCTGAACCCAGCCTGCTCACCTGCAAAATGAACCTACATCACAGGTGAATTACCAGCGTTAAGTGAGATAATGCATCTCAAATGCTACGCGCAGCTCTTCTTAATAAAGTCAGAAAGTATCTCTCAGTGGAGTCACTTGTGGTCAGCTACTTTTATTTTTCAACCCACAACCTTTATTCCCATTATTTGCTGTGGGACCCCAACAAAGAAGCTGGGCATTGAACCAACTGTTTTGCTTACATATCCTCTAAAACAGTTTTGAAAAACTGTGTGCTCTTGTGCATATGTTTTAGTTGACATTTAAATTTTTTCCTCAGGTCATGATCCCGGAGTCCTGGGGGATCAGGGAATCAAGCCCCGCGTGGGGCTCTCTGCTCAGCAGGGAGTCTGCTTCTGTTTCTGTCTCTGCCTGCCACTCCCCCACTCGTGCTCTCTCTTATACTCTCTCTCTCAAATAAATAAAATCTTAAAAAAAAATAAATTTTTTCATTCTGGGATGCCTGGGTGGCTCAGTCAGTTAAGCATCTGACTTCTGCTCAAGTTGTGATTTTTTTCAGGGGTCCTGGGATCGAGCCCCACATCAGGCTCTGCACTCGGCAGGAGTCTGCTTGTCCCTATCCCTCTGTCCCTCCCCCTGTTTGTGCTCTCGCTGTCTCTCTCTCAAATAAATAAATACAATCTTTGAAAAAAAATAATTTTTTTTCATTCTAAGATAAATACTGCAAAGGATAGGATTTCTAGCATATTGCAAATATCAACACTTTAAAATTAAAAACCATTATGTAACTGTTTTTGAATATATTGAATATTAAGAGGTCAGATGTCTGAAATCAGTTTCACTGATTTCACAAGAATCATTATAAATATATGAAATATAAGGAATCATTATAAGGTGGTCTCGAAAGACCTCTGACCAATAAGGGCACCAGATCAGATAGGGCTTGACCAACCTCACTATATTCCTTTTTGCGGCATTTGACTATTTGTGAAACGGTAGTCGAGACACAGAAGGAAAAAGCTCTAAGCAGAAGCCATAGGGTTGTAGCATCTAGGAGAAAGCAGAAATCCAGCAGGAGATAGAAGGAGATCAGGAACAGAAGCCACCAGTAGAAGTAGCAGGAAGAAACAGGGGCAAGGACAGAGATGAACTGTGTCCAGAGAGTGGAGGGTAGGAAGCAATAGATGACCTCCTGTGGATGGGGGAGGGGAGTGACCACTGGTGGTGTCTTTGTCCACTAGAGCTGTTACTGTATTCTAGATGGCAAAGGGCCAGTTGCACAAAGCCTGGATATACAGCCCAAGGTGGTTTTTGTGCTTTTTTTTTTTTTTTTTTTTTTTTTTTTGGTAGGCTCCAGGCCCAGTGTGGGCCTTGAACTCACAACCGTGAGATCAAGACCTGAGCCAATATCCAGAGTTGGACACTTAACCTACTGAGCCATCCAGCTGCCGGTTTGTGTGTTTCCTATCTGTGATTCTTTTTTTTTTCTTTAAAGATTTTATTTATTTATTTGTTTATTTATTTAATTTATTTATTTGACAGAGAGAGAGAGAGCACAAGCAGGGGGAGCAGCAGGCGGAGGGAGAGGGAGAAGCAGGCTCCCCGCTGAGCAGGGAGCCCCCCAGGACCCTGGGATCATGACCTGAACCGAAGGCAGACACTTAAGTACTGAGCCACCCAGGCTCACCCTTATATGTGATTCTTTACACCAAATTCCCATTTCCTGTGATAAGCTGGGGGTGCTTTTGTTTCATTTAGCCTAAAGGAAGTTAATGCAGAATTCAAGGAGAGGAGGGAGATTGCAAGGAGCAGACCTCCGGAGTTGTGAAGAAGGGGATGTGGCAACCACAGCCAGATGGTGAGCCGTGGGAATCTTCTTTCTGTTCGTTGCAGGACAGCGTAGCCATTGGGAACATTGGCTCTGGGGCCAGATAGCCTGAAAGTGCATTTGTCCTTGTTGCAGAATTTGGGGAAAGTTTCTGGGCCTCAGTTTTATCTGTAAATGAGATACATTGGTTTCCTATGGCTGCTGTAACAAGTTGCCACCAACTTGCTGACTTGAGACAATGGGAATTTACTCTCACATAATTCTAGAGGTCAGATGCCTGAAGTCAGTGTCACTGGGCCAAAAGCAAGAATCAAGACATTAGGGGCGCCTGGGTGGCTAGTTGGTTTCTCAGCTTGTGGCTACGTCATCCTACTCTCTGCCTCTGTGGTCACATTGCCGTTTCTTCTTCTGCCTGTGGCCAATCTTCCTCTGCCTCCCTCTTACAAGGATACCTGTGATTGAATTCAGGGCCCACCTGGATAATCCAGGTGGATCAGATAACCTTAATTTAGTTACCCCTTTTACCATATAAGGTGATATTCTGACACCAGCTAGTGTACTGCAATACAATTCTGCCACTAACCACCAGGAGTTAGCACAGACCCCACCATTAAAAAGCATGGTCCCCAACAAAACTGCCCTCACTTCAGAAGGCACCCAAACTTCAGCCATCCCCAGGCCACCCCCATTTATGCCAACTGGCTACAAAGTGGGAGGTCCCCCCCCCCCGGGTTGAAAATTTGGTGGAATGACTCACATAACTCAGCAAAGCTCTATACTTACAATTATAGTTTTATTATAAACAAGACTAGTCAGGACCAGCCAAAGAAGAGCCTCAGAAGTGGGGAGGGCCTCCAATGCAGAGCTTCCATGCCCTCTACCTGTGAAATCAGGGCATGTCACCTCCTGGCACATCAATGTTTGCCAGCCAGGAAGCTCTACCAAGCTTCAGAGTCCAGAGTTTTTACTGGAGCTTCGTTATATAAGCACGATTGATTAAATCATGGGGCCATTGGTTGGCCGTCAATCACTGGTTGAGCTTCCCTAGAGGTCAGGCTGGTACCATGTAGGTATGTCATTGTGGTTTTGATTTGCCTTTGTCTAATGACCAGTGATGAATGATGTTGAACATATTTTCATGTGCTTATGTTCATTTGTATATATTCTTTGGAGAAATACCATTCAAATTCTTTGCTCAATTTTTTTTAAGATTTTATTTATTTATTCGACAGAGTGAGAGACAGCAAGAGAGGGAACACAAGCAGGGGCAGAGGGAGAGGGAGAGGGAGAAGCAGGCTTCCTGCCAAGCAGGGAGCCTAATGCTGGGCTTGATCCCAGGCCCCTGGGATCATGACCTGAGCCAGACGCTTAACGACTGAGCCACCCAGGCGCCCCACTTTGCTCAATTTTTGATTGAGGTTTATGTCTTTTTAATTATTGAGTTCTAAGAGTTCTTTATATATTCTGGACAAGTCCCTTATCAGATATATGATTTTGCAAATATTTTCTCTCCTTTTTTTTTTTTTTTTTTTTTTGGTGGTCTTGTGTGCAGCACACACATTTAAATTTTGAGGTAGCCCAACTTACCTGTTTTTTCTTTTGTCAGTTGTGCTTTCAACGTCACATCTAGGACATTGTTGCTTAATCCAAGGTTACTCCAGTATTTCTTTCAGGAGTTTTATAATTTTAGTTCTTATATTTAAGTTTATGATCCATTTTGAGTTCATTTTTGTGTATAGTGTGAGCTGGGGGCCCAACTTTGATTTTTTGCACGTGGATATCCAGTTGTTTTGCACCACGTGTTAAAAATTAGTATGTTTTTGAGACAGGTGCTAAACAGTTGCAGAGTGCTGGGCACAGGCAGAAAGGCTTCCTGCCGCATTTCATGATGGTTCTGAATTTCAAAATTTGCTCTGATCTAGGAAAAGCAAACCAAAGTTTTCCGTGTCTTGCTGTAGGTAACATAATCAATGATTTTTTTTCTTACATTTCTCTACTTCATGAAATTGTTCTAATCAAGTCTTCAGTGTCTCACCTTCAGGGGGCATATCATCAGGAAGTCTAATAATCATGGTTAATTAACCGTCACAAACAGCAGACCACTAGAATTCTGATAGATATTAATCAGGGTTGTCAGTTGCAATAATAGAAGCCGGAAGTGGCTAACTTAGGAAGAAAATGAATTTATCAGAAGGATATTACATAGCTTATAGAAAAGAAGGGAAAACAGGAGAAGCAGGCTTGGAAAAGGAACAGAAAGCCATTAGTCTAGCTAAAAAAAAGGCTAGATTGCATTGATCATTTCTCTCACCACGGGACATTTCTTGCTTACAGACTCTTTTTTTTTTTAATTTAAATTCAATTAATTAACATGTAATGTATTATTAGTTTGCTTCTGGACTCTTGATACCATTGCAGCCCTTGATAATCTCAAATTGAGTCTTACAAGACTCCAGTGTCCCAGGCATGAGCTTCTGATTGACCAAACTTTGGTTATTGGCCCATGGCCTGGACGACAGGGTATAGGGAAGGCAAATACTAGTCTTCCTTCAAACTTCTGTAATACAAGTTGGGCTTCTCCCTCCCATTGAGACCCATAAATGGGACCATTCCCCAAAATAAGAAGGGTGTTCTGACATGAGATGGCTAAAAAAACAATAAGGTACATTACAGAAACAAATAATAATAAAAACAACAGCCAACATTCATTGAGAGCTATGTATGTACAAGTTTTATGTGCGCTAACTCAGTTAACGCTTAAAATAGCCCAACAAAGGATGTCGCATTACTAACCTATGTGGTAGGCTAAATAATGCCCCCCAAAGATAACTACTTCTTAACCCCCAGAACCTCTGAGTATGGCAAAAGAGTGAATATTACCTGTTATATAATAATAAAGAACTTGACTGGGGGTGCCTGGCTGGCTCACACAGTAGAACATATGACTCAGGGTTGTGAGTTTGAGCCCATGTTGGGTGTAGAACTTACATTAAAAAAAATTGACTGAAAAAATATTGATTGGCCTTTGCCTCTATTATGTCAATTGTATCTCAGCAAGCTGGGAATTTAGAAAAATTATTAATTTAGTAATAAAAATTTATTAATAGAAAAATTTATAAATTTTAGAAAAATGTATTAATACATGATAAAATTGTGGGGTAGTCTGGGTGGCTCAGTTGGTTAAGCGTCTGCCTTTGGCAGGTCATGATCTCAGGGTCCTGGGATCAAGTCCCCTGTCAGGCTCCCTGCTCAGTGGGGAGTCTGCCTCTCTCTCCCCCTCTGCCCCTCCCCCCTGTTAAAAAAATACATGATAAAATTGCTATGGATGATAAATCCAACTTCACCATGAAGGTTGTAGATCTGTGGCTGCCGGCAATTCCAGACTCACATAGTCACACTTGTTTTTCCTCCAGAAAGGAAAAGACCATCTTCCTCCCAACTTTGCTTTGAAGAATCTCAGGGAAAATGCTGATTAACCTGTCTTGGGTTAGACTCCCATCCCGTTTCCCAGGAAGATCACAGGTCTGTGATCAGGAGAGAGGAGTCCAAGGGGAGTCTGAAAACAAGACTCTTCTGCATTAGGGAATATGTGCGAAGCGAATTGTGGAAATTGCTTAGAGAATTTTGGCAGAATCCAAGAGGGAATCGAGGAGCTTGGATTTCAAGAGTCTACCACCAAGAAGCAGTAAGTACACGGTGAGATCAGGCTTCTTTGTTTACTTTGAGGAGTTTCAGTAGAGACACAAGATTTAAGGGACTAATTAAGGTAGTAGCTGTAGCCTTAATAGCTAACAGAACAGTGAGGCGAATTCGGACCCAACACTCTGGCCAGTGAAGAACGTGGAAAAAAGTAGAGGAAGGAAGCCAGAGCTATAGAAACTATACTCATATATACACACAGGGATAAATAGATAGATGGATGGAGAGATGGAGATGGGTACGGAGATATGCAAGCTATTACATTAGCTACTTTTTGGAAATGGACTTTAGGGAGACTTTCATTTTGTACTGTTTTTATTTTTGTGGCATTTAAATATTTTGCAATATTTTGTAAGAAATAAACAAATGAAAGATTTTTAAAATTATGTATGTATTTATTTATTTTAGAGAGAGAGAGCGTGCGAGCAGGGGGAGGGGCAGAGGGAGAGGGAGCAGAGCCCGATGTGGGGCTCCATCCCAAGACCCTGAGATCATGACATGAACCGAAACCACGAGTTGGATGCTTAACCAACTGAGCCACCCAGGTGTCCCAAAAGAAAGATTTTTTAAAAACAAAGTCTGTGTGAAAAAGAAATGGGGTTCTCATTGTCATCAGACTGTTCTTATTCAGTGTTGGGTTCTCCAGGACTCCTCTCTCATCCAGTTATTAAAAGTAGATTGGGGGAAAAATGTATTGGAAAAAGAAAAAGAAAGTCTCGTGTACTGTGGGTGGGAATGCAAACTGGTGTGGCCACTGCAGAGGACAGTCTGGAGGTCTGGGGCACCTGCGTGGTTCAGTCGGTTAAGCATCTGCTTTCGGCTCAGGTCATAATCCCAGGGTCTTGGGATTGAGTCCTGCATGGGCTCCCTGCTCGGTGGGGAGGTGGGGAGTCTGCTTCTCCCTCTGCCCCTCCCCCCTGCTTGTGCGCTCACGCTCTCTCTCTCTCTCTCTCATGTGTTCTCTCTCTGAAATAAATAAATGAGATTAAAAAAAAAAGAAGACAGTATGGAGGTTCCTCAAAAAATTAAAAATAGAAACACCATACACTCCAGCAATTCCACTCCTGGGTATTTACCAAGAAAACAAAAACTAATTCGAAAAGATATATGCATCCCTATGTTCACGAAACCATTATTTACAATCGTCAAGGTATGGAGACAACTCAAGTGCCCATTCACAGATGAATGGATAAAGAAGATGGGGTATATAGAGATACAATGGAATATTACTCAGCTATAAAATGGTGATAAAATCTTGCCATTTTCCACAACACGGATGGAGCTGGAGGGTATTATTCAGACAAAGACAAATACCCTATGATTTCACCTGTCTGTGGGATCTACAAAAACAAAGCAAATGAACAAAACAAAACAGAAACAGACTCATGAATACAAAGACTGGGGGTTGCCAGAGCAGGGGAGGGTGGGAAGTTGGGGGAAAGAGATAATGGGGGTTAAGAGGTACAAACTTCCAGTTATGAAATAAACAAGTCACAGGGATATGAAGTATGACATAGGGAATATAGTCAATAATATTGCAATATTTTTGTATGGCACGAGGGGGTAACTCCACTTACCGTGGTAAACATCCCATAATGCATAGACTATTGAATCACTATGTTATGCACCCGAAACCTGAAATATAATATAATATTATATGTCAAGTATACTTGAATTAAAAAAATGAAATAAGCAAAAAAAAGCAGACTGGAGAAAACCGGTGTGCATTTTATGCTCCATGCATGCAGAACAAAACGGGAAGGTTATATACACACATTCACACAGATTGTCGTTGGAACGATAAACAGGAAGCTGGTAAAAAAATCAATGATTCTTGGGAGGGAAAGGGGGGATTGAAGGATAAAAGCAGGTAAGAGATTTGCTTTTCATTGTCTACTGGTGATGATGTTTGAACTTTTTTTTACCATGTGAATGCATTACCTATTAAAATAATTATTTTAAAGTAGCATTCAGAGACTGAATAAAAGGGAATGGGCAGTATCTGAGACAAGTGGGGTAGGTAGCATGCTCAGCGTCCGCACCGAGCCCCGCTCTCCAGCCTGCCTACCTTGCAGAGGCTGGGGAGTTAAAACCGCACCGCCAAGACCTTCCTGGAGCTTGCTCACCGGATGGGTTTCAAGTTCCCCGGTCAGATACATGCTAGGGGGCCTGAGTCTGGAACTGAGCTCCTCGGGGATGAGGCACTGTCTGAGGATTTAGGATGTCAATGTTCTGGAACCAACAGCTCTGACACTGGCTTTTCTCCCAGATCTTGGCTAAAGGGGTGTGTTCTTGGAGCCAATAGTTGGGACAGTGGCTTCCTAATTTCCTAATTTTCTGTTGTGGAAGAAGTAACAATTTTTTCAAAAAAAGATTTTATTTATTTATTTGAGAGAGAGAGTGTGAGAGAGCGAGAGATCACGAGCATGGGTGAGGGGTAGAAGGAGAAGCAGACTCCTCACGGAGCAGGGATCCTGATTCGGGACTCGATCCCGTGACTCTGGAATCATGACCTGAGCCGAAGGCAGACGCTTAAGGGACTGAGCCACCCAGGTGCCAGAAGTGACAATTTTCTTGGTGATAGTATGTCCCTGACTTACATCAACCCTCACGGAATAACCGGCTGTAAGTACAGATGATGACAACTCTTTATCTCTGATAACTTTGTTAACTTCAGTTCTATTTTGTGTGATGTTAATATAACTATACCAACTTTCTTTTGATTAATTTGACCATGTTTTTACATGCTTTAAAAAAATCTTTTTTTCTGGCTCAGTCGGTGGAGCATGCGACTCTTGATCTTGGGGTTATGAGTTCAATCCCCGTGTTGGGTGTAGAGATTACGTAAAAATAAAACCTTTAAATTAAAAAAAAACTTTTCTATACTTTAAACTTATATAATGTTATATGTCAATTATATTTCAATAATAAAAACTCTCAACGTTCCCTACTTTCTTAATTTTGGGGTGTGTCTTCTTTAAATAGATTTGTTCATTTAGCCTTAGTTTATTCCTGTTTTCTCCCAGGAATCCCTTAGGTATCAGCCTAGGTTAGTCATGCATTGAAAAGTTTTTTTTTTTCTTCTCTTTTTTTACATTTTATCTAGTGTTTTTGGTTCTGCTCTACTGGGTTTTCTGTGGATGGTTAATATGTCTTTTTCCATAAACAGAATACCTTTTAAAAGTTCGTATTTCATATATTTTAGACATATAATGCTAAATCGCAGAAGGAAAGCTACCTTATTGGGGTATTCACATTTGCAGTTTAGCACATTTAGGAGAGAATTCAGCATTTGGGAAACAAACTCCAGGGAATCTGGAAGAATATAATGAGTAACTTTATGCAGCCTAGATTTATATTGCTTCCTGTCGAGTGGCCTGACACCCTGGGGCCCTGAGCTATCCCATAGACTGCACACCTCTAGGGGCTCATCTGTAGTTCGACCACCCACTACCGATCATAATCCAGACAAGAAGCTTGGTGGCCAGAAGCTACAGAGATATGTCTTGACACCTGCTGGAGGCTGAGGGAGACTTCAGCTACTAAAGCTGGGAACTGGTGATGCTTCTGAGTTCAAAAGTTCAACAAACAATTATTGTTTCACACTTTAGTGTCAGACTTTGGGATCATTGCACGGATACAAAGATGAAACAGAGTGGGTTACTGCTCTTGAAGAATTCATAATCTCAGGGCATGCCCTTTAGCAGAGAAAGAGAAACACACACACACAGATAATTTAAATACTTTGTTGTAGGTGTTATGATGCATGCGAGATAATAAAAAAATATATGCTGGTCTCTCCCAATTTCCTGGCACAGAGCTCCCAAAACCCTTGTAAATTCCTCAGTGATAAGAGCTCTAGGAGCACCTTTTGTTCTACTGCGGTGGCTCCTGGATGGCTCCTGGATGGCTCCTGGATGGGCTGGTCACCAGAAAGACCAAGCCTTGATTTGAAGCTTGGAATTTTCAGCCCTGCTCCCCATTCCCCAGAGAGGGGAGGGGGCTGGAAATGGAGTTAGTAATTGATCATGCCTATGTGAGGAAGCCTCCATAAAATCCCAATAGTATGGGGTTCAGAGAGCATCCAGGTCCATGAGCCCTCCATGAATTGTCCCCTTCTGTTTACATGGGGAAAGAGCTCCTGTGCTCCGGACCCTCCCAGACTTCACCCAATGTATCTTTTCCTCTGGCTATTCATTTGTGTCTTTATCATACCCTTTAATAAACTGGTAGTGGTAAGTATTTCCCTGAGTGAGTCACTCTAGTATATTAATCAAACCAGAGGAGAGGGGTGTGGGAACCTCTGATTTGTAGCCATGTTGGACAGATGTTGTGGGTAACCCAGGTACTTACTACGGGCGATGGGCATCTGAAGTGGGGGACAGTCTTGTGGGACAGAGCCCTTATCTGTGGGATCGATGTTATCTCCAGGTAGGCAGTAGCAGAATTGAGTTAAACTGTAGGACATCCAGATGATATCTCAGAGTGTTGCTTGGTGGGGGGAAACCGCCACACACTTGGTGACCAGAAGTGTCCAAAGGGAAGTGTTGTATGTGAGTAGTAAAGGAGACACACAGGGGGACTGTATTTACTCCCCCGTAGCTTGTGGTCAGCGCAGAGTGCAGGGAGGTTAATTTACTCTGTGTCTCCGCAGGAGAAACTCTCTGTAGCTCCCAGATTTACTGCTTTTCATTTCAGCTACAGGCGGATAGAGCATAGAGTCTTTCTGTGCCCCGCCCCCTGCCATGCAAATTTTTAGGAAAAGGAAATTAACTTGCCCTTCTTCCCCCCACCCCCAGTGAAATGTCCTTCTCTGGTCCAATCATCGTGACCAGTGTTGGCACAGAATATATGTGGCAGCCAAAGTCCCAAGGGATGGTGTGGGTAGGAGCAGTGCTCAGAGAAATGGTGCTGCGCTGAGCTGGCAGGATGCTTGGCTCTTGTCTTTCTGTGGCACTCAAATCTGAATCTATCCTGCTACCTTCTTTGCCTGAGCAGCTAAGAGGGGCTGGAGAAAAAAAAGCCACACAAACATTTGTAGAAATTTCAAATGGACCACCCAAACAGGAAAAGGCCCCCTAGGCTTCATGATGGTGGTTGGGTGGGAAGGGATAGTGCTAGGTGGGGTAACATTGCAAAGACTGATTTGATGCGGGGCGGGGCGTGCCTGGGTGGCTCAGTTGGTTAAGCATCTGATTTCAGCTCAGGTCATGATCTCAGGGTTCTGGGGTGGAGCCCATGTTGGGCTCCCTGCTCAGCAGGAGGTCTGCTTGTCCCTCTCCCCACACTCATTCTCTCTCTCTCTCTCTCTCTCAAATAAATAAATAAAATCTTTTTTTTTTTTTTTTTTTTTTTTTTTTAGAGAGAGGGAGAGCAGAGAAGGAGAAGGAGAGGGAGAAGCAGACTATCCGCTGAGCAGATAACATGATGTGGGACTCGATCCCACGACCCTGAGATCATGACCTGAGCCGAAGGCAAATGCTTAACTGATTGAGCCACCCAGGAGCCCTGAAATAAATATAAAATCTTTTTTTTTTAAGATCTTATTTATTTATTTGGCAGAGAGAGAGGCAGTGAGAGAGGGAACACAAGCAGGGGGAGTGGGAGAGGGAGAAGCAGGCTTCCCGCTGAGCAGGGAACCCAATGTGGGGCTCGATCCCAGAACCCTGGGATCATGACCTGAGCTGAAGGCAAATTCCTAACTGACTGAGCCACCCAGGTGCCCTCAAATAAATAAATAAAATCTTAAAAAAAAAAAAAAAAGACTGATTTGATGGTCCCACAGGGACATGATCTTGGTGAATTCACCAAGTTCAGGGGCAGGCTCTGAATTTTGCAAGCTAGAAACATGAGCTTAATATCTCAGAACCAAGGGGCACCTGGCTGGCTCAGTCAGTAGAACATATGACCCTTGATGTCAAGGTTGTGCGTTTGAACCCCATATCAGGTGCAGAGATTACTTTAAAATAAAATCTTAAAAAAAAAAAAAGAAATCTCATGGGAGCCTGGGTGGCTCAGTTGGTTAAGCATCTGCCTTTGCTCAGGTCATGATTCTGGGGTCCTGGGATAGAGTCCCGAGTTGGGCTCTCTGCTCAGCAGGGAATCTGCTTCTCCCTCTGCCCCTACCCCTTCCCCCTGCTCAGACTCACGAGCTCTCTCTCTCTCTCAAATAAATAAATAAAATCTAAAAAAAAAAAAAATCTCAGAACTGAGATTTTGTAGGTACTGATTCACATTAACGAGGTTCACAAGCAGCTGATGTACACATCCTAAATGAGAATTTATTAATTTACAAAAAATACTTAAGGGCATCTCAGCACTCCCCAGGGCCTAGTGCAATGGGAATTAGTCTCAAAATGCATTGAATGAATAATCAGAAACTGGCAAACCTATTTCACCAGGGGCCAAGGTAGAACCAGTCTGGTGGACAGAATCCAGGGGGCTTGTGACTATATCTCTGCTGAGGGTCACCAAGTCACCCCCCTCTGGTGTCCAGCGCCAGATCCGGCTTCCCACCACAGCACCACCAAAGGCAGAGTGACAGAGACCACCCTGCCGAGGTCTTTCCCCAGGGGGCTGAGCGGGGAAGGAAGAAGACTCAGACCTAGGCAGGAAGGTAAGACTTGGAGGAGGAATGGAGTTCGGTGCCAGGGCCACGGAGAAAGATCAGAGACTGTTACCGGCTCCCTGGCTCAGACCCAGGCTGTCGGAGGGGAGGACTCATTCATTCAGGGCCAGCCCAGGAGTGAGACTGCAGAGCTGCGTGGCCCGGCCCAGGCCGGGTGTCAAGGCGGGGAGGGGATTTCATCAGGCTCCCTCCCCCTGGGCCGGGCAGCTGGGAACCTGTTGGGACGATTTTAGTTTGGGGAGGGACCGAGGAGCTGCTGGCAGGGCGGGAACTTCAGGGCAGCAGAGGCAGCCCCTCGGCCCGGGCAGCCTGGAACGCGGTGGGCAGCCTGTCCTGGCTGGGACCACGTCCCGAGGTAAGCGGCGGGAGCGCGGACCCGCGGAGGGAGGCCCTCCTGGGGGAGAAGGGGGCGGGGCAGGAAGCGCCCCGGGGTAGAACAGCCCGAGTCCCCGGGCGGGAGCGGCAAGGAGTCGGCCTTGGGACACTCTTGGCAACCTCCCTTCCGGACTAGCCTTCAGGATGGCCGCTTGGGATCCTGCAACTTTCATTTTAAAAGTAGCATGTTGAGGGGCGTCTGGCTGGCTCAGTCCAAGGAGCATGGGACTCCTGAGTTCGAGCCCCAGGGTGGGTGTAGAGATTAAATAAACAAACAAACAAACAAACAAACAAATAAATAAAGAAATAAAAATGTAAAAAAAAAAAAGTAGCATGTTGAGTCAGGAGTGGAGGGGGGGAAGCTGTCTCTGGCTTCTCCCCCAGGACATGGTGGGGGGACCAGGTAATGCCATTCTCCTTCCCAGCCCTGGTCAGTCTTCTCTCCCTTCATCCCATTTTCCACAATAACCAAAGCCCCTCCCCACCTTTGTCCCCCAACTCTCCCCCCCCCCCCAGCTGAGCCAGTTCCTAGCCCTCCTGGGTCGGCTGACCTCTCCCCTGCCCCGCACTGGAGACCACCGCCAGGGAAGACGTTCTCTCCGCTTCTGCCTGCTAGGCGCCTCCCCCAGGGTTGTTTCCTCCTTCCTGGTGCCGGTATCTGAGGGATTTCACTCATTCATTTGTTATTATTCACTTGTTTATTCATCACTGTTTGAGCATAAACCTGTATTCTGGGGGAGGGGACGCACCATCTCTGCTCTTCCGGGGAAGAGGAAAACTGACCTTTATTTCACACACATTTTTTTTTTTAAAGATTTTTATTTTTATTTATTTGACAGAGATAGAGACAGCCAGCGAGAGAGGGAACACAAGCAGGGGGAGTGGGAGAGGAAGAAGCAGGCTCCCAGCAGAGGAGCCTGATGTGGGACTCGATCCCAGAACGCCGGGATCACGCCCTGAGCTGAAGGCAGGCGCTTAACTGCTGTGCCACCCAGGCGCCCCTATTTCACACACATTTAATAATTGTAAGCTGGTGGGCCGTGTGGCATAGCGTAAGATTATTTTGGAGTTGTCCAGACACTTAGATTCCTGTCCCATCTCTCCTGTTCACTTCCTGAGCCCGGTTTCCTGGTCTGTAAAGTGGTATTGTTATGAAGATGACATGGGACAATGCGCGTCAGGCACCAAGCCCCCCCCCACCCCCCGCAGTGGCACACAGTGGGGCTTCAGTAAACACCAGTGCTCTTCCCTTCTAATTTGGCGTCTCCCCCTGCCTTCCTGCCACACCCCTCCTACCGCCACCTTCCCCTCTCTACAGGCTTGTAAAGATCTAAAAGAAAACCCCTGGTCTTGAAAGCACTGAGACAAACGTGCAAACCCAGAATGGGTAGTGAAGGGAGAGGTGGAGAAGGGAGAGGGAGACTCAGAAGGGCTGGGGGTGGATTGGATGGGGAAGGGGCCTCCCGTGGGTCTGAGGTAAGAACACAGGACCCGGGCCAGGACCCCAGTGGAGGGAGATGAAGTTACCAGCGGGTTCTCTTGCGGTGTTTCTGAATTTGCACTGACACTGAGCAAGTGATGGGAAGTACCAATTCCTAAAACCAGCTCTGCCCGGCCTCAGGCTAAGGGCTTGTAAATGCGTTATCTCACTGAATCATAACCCTGTTATGATATTATTATCCCCATTTTACAGATGAGGAAATGGAGATACAAACAGGCTAAGGCTAAGGGATTGCCTACAGTCACATGGCTAGTAAGCAGTGGATCCATGGTTCAAGTCTAGGTCAGACTCTAGACTCCATGCTCTTTGTTCAACTCCTGGCTATCTTTCCAGTTCCTGTGTATCAGAAAGAACAAAGGACATCATCATTCTCCCAAATTTCTCCCAACTTCCTAGACACCAGCTTCTCACTTCCTGTCCATCTCCTGCTCTGGGTGGCTTCATCCGCATGGGAGAAGCACACTCCTTTCTGATGCATTAATTCCTTCACTCATTCATCATTCATTCAGTCAAGTGCCCTGTTGGTCCCAGGAGGGCAGGGACCATGTCTGTGTGTTCACAGCACCTTGTATGTCCCTAATGCAGGACTGTTCAATGAATCCTGTGGGAGTAAATGGGTCCGACAAACATTTTTTGATGTATTCTGTGGGCTCCCTCATAGGGGTTCATAGAGGAATGAAACAGAAGTGCTATCCTCAAGACCCGCACGGCCTCGTGGAGGAGATGGTGATAATACAAAGAAGACATGGTACCCTAGACAGGAGCAGAGGCTGCAGAGGGGACTGTGAGGGGCATTTAATTTCACCATGTCTGCCTTGTTCTCTACTGTATCCAGGGCCTAGCCAATGGCAGGCTCATGGTAGTGCTTATAAGGCTTTGCAGAGCAGGTGTTTAGGACAGAGTCTTGAAGGGGGTGTTAGAAGTTCACCAGGAGAGGGGCAACTGGGTGGCTCGGTCAGGTTAAGTGTCCAACTCTCGGTTTCTGCTCAGGTCATAATCTGAGGGTTGTGGAATTGAGCCCTGTGTTGGGCTCCATGCTCAGCATGGAGTCTGCTGGAGATTCTCTCTCTTTCCCTTTCCCCCTCCCCCGCCCCATGTCTCTCTCTCTCTCTCTCTTTCAAATAAAAAAATAAAATCTTAAAAAAAAAAATTTCACCGGGAGAACATATTGGGGAAGGAAGATATTCTAGCAGAGAGAGATGCCCATGAAAAGGCCTAGTGGAGGGTGGGAGCTGGAATTGCTAGGGGCTCAGTATGGCTGGCATGTAGAGTGTCTACGGAAGAAGGAAGGATAAATGGGCAGGGTTCAGGCCATGAGCCTGTTAAGGAAACTAGATTTTACACCAAGGGTATTGGGTAACCACTGAAGGGATTTAGCGAAAGGAGGACACCATCTGACTTGTATTTCAGAAGTATGGCTGATGCATGGGGGTCAGGGAAATGGCACCAAGATCTCTAGGCCTGACAGGGTTCCTTTCTGAGGAAATGAGCCTTCCTCCTTAGGACCCGGGTTAGGACTTCCTTTTTAGGACTTCATAATGGTTCGTGAAGTGCCTCCGAACTTGCCTTGTGTCCTGATCTACTGTGCTTGGTCCTCAGCTGTGTGCTGGTTACCGCTAATTTATTCTTTCTAATAGAAGCACCTGAGGGGCGCCTGGGTGGCGCAGTCGTTAAGCGTCTGCCTTCGGCTCAGGGTGTGATCCCAGAGTCCTCGGATCGAGCCCCACATTGGGCTCCTCCGCTGGGAGCCTGCTTCTTCCTCTCCCACTCCCCCTGCTTGTGTTCCCTCTCTCACTGCCTCTCTCTCTGCCAAATAAATAAATAAAAGCTAAAAAAAAAAAAAAAAAAAAGAAGCACCTGAAATTTACAAATGATTTACATTTGTATAACCTGGAGCAAATTCTGGGGTGTGCTGCTCACTGATTCGGGCTTTGTTATGTGAAGGAGAGAGATGGAGTTGCAGGGGGGGGCACCAGGAATTATGTTGGGCTCCGAATGTGCCCTGGGAGTTTGTGTTGAGTATGGAACTGGGGGTTTATGGATGTGGATAGCTTTCAGAGAATCCGTTTCCAGACCCTCAGATTCCACAGGTGTTCTTTCCTGAAAGCAATCTGCTTGACTGGATTTTTTTTCTTTTTTCTTTTTTTCTTTTAGATTTTGTTTTATTATTATTATTTTTGTTTTATTACTATTATTTTTGTTTTATTATTACTATTTTTAAGTAGGCTCCACAGCCAGCATGGAACCCAATGTGGGACTTGAACGCGTGACTCTGAGATCAAGACCTGAGCTGAAATCAAGAGTCCCACACTTAACCAGTTGAGCCACCCAGGCGCCCCTGACTGGATTCTTTTAAGTTCTCCTTATGAACTCTTCCCGGTCTCTTTCTTCCTTTCTTCCTTTTCTTTCTTTCTTTCTTTCTTTCTTTCTTTCTTTCTTTCTTTCTTTCTTTCTTTCTTTCTCTCCTTCCTTCCTTCCTTTCCTTCCATCCTTCCCTTCCTTCCTTCCCTTCCTCCTTCCTTCCTCCCTTCCTTCCTTCCTTCCTTCCTCCTTTCCTTCCTTCCTCCCTTCCTCCCTCCCTTCCTCCCTTCCTTTCTTCCTCCCTCCCATCCTCCCTTCCTTCCATTCCTTCCTTCCTTCCTTCCTTCCTTCCTTCCTTCCTTCCTTCCTTCCATTCCTTCCTCCCTTTCTTCCTTCCTTCCTTCCTCCCTTCCTTCCTTCCTCCCTCCCGTCCTCCCTTCCTTCCTTCCTCCCTCCCTTCCTTCCTTCCTTCCTTCCTTCCTTCCTTCCTTCCTTCCTTCCTTCCATTCCTTCCTTCCTTCCTTCCTTCCTTCCTTCCTTCCTTCCTTCCTTCCTCCCTCCCGTCCTCCCTTCCTTCCATTCCTTCCTTCCTCCCTTCCTTCCATTCCTTCCTCCCTCCCTCCCTTTCTCCCTTCCTTCCTTCCTCCCTCCCTTCCTTTCTCCCTCCGGTCCTCCCTTCCTTCCATTCCTCCCTTCCTTCCTTCCTTCCTTCCTTCCTTCCTTCCTTCCTTCCTTCCATTCCTTCCTTCCTTCCTTCCTTCCTTCCTTCCTTCCTTCCTCCCTCCCGTCCTTCCTTCCTTCCATTCCTTCCTCCCTCCCTCCCTTTCTCCCTTCCTTCCTTCCTCCCTCCCTTCCTTCCTCCCTCCGGTCCTCCCTTCCTTCCTTCCTTCCTTCCTTCCTTCCATTCCTTCCTCCCTTTCTTCCTTCCTTCCTTCCTCCCTTCCTTCCTTCCTTCCTTCCTTCCTTCCTTCCTTCCTTCCTTCCATTCCTTCCTTCCTTCCTTCCTTCCTTCCTTCCTCCCTCCCGTCCTTCCTTCCTTCCATTCCTTCCTCCCTCCCTCCCTTTCTCCCTTCCTTCCTCCCTCCCTCCCTTTCTCCCTTCCTTCCTTCCTCCCTCCCTTCCTTCCTCCCTCCGGTCCTCCCTTCCTTCCTTCCTTCCTTCCTTCCTTCCTTCCATTCCTTCCTCCCTTCCTTCCTTCCTTCCTTCCTTCCTTCCTTCCTTCCTTCCTCCCTCCCGTCCTCCCTTCCTTCCATTCCTTCCTTCCTCCCTTCCTTCCTTCCTTCCTTCCTTCCTTCCTTCCATTCCTTCCTCCCTTCCTTCCTTCCTTCCTTCCTTCCTTCCTTCCTTCCTTCCTCCCTCCCGTCCTCCCTTCCTTCCATTCCTTCCTTCCTCCCTTCCTTCCATTCCTTCCTCCCTCCCTCCCTTTCTCCCTTCCTTCCTTCCTCCCTCCCTTCCTTCCTCCCTCCGGTCCTCCCTTCCTTCCATTCCTCCCTTCCTTCCTTCCTTCCTTCCTTCCTTCCTTCCTTCCATTCCTTCCTCCCTTCCTTCCTTCCTTCCTTCCTTCCTTCCTTCCTTCCTTCCTTCCTCCCTCCCGTCCTTCCTTCCTTCCATTCCTTCCTCCCTCCCTCCCTCCCTTCCTCCCTTCCTTCCTTCCTTCCTTCCTTCCTCCCTCCCGTCCTTCCTTCCTTCCATTCCTTCCTCCCTCCCTCCCTCCCTTCCTCCCTTCCTTCCTTCCTTCCTTCCTTCCTTCCTCCCTCCCGTCCTTCCTTCCTTCCATTCCTTCCTCCCTCCCTCCCTCCCTTCCTCCCTTCCTTCCTTCCTTCCTCCCTTCCTTCCTTCCTTCCTTCCTTGCTTCCTTCCTTCCTTCCATTCCTTCCTCCCTTCCTCCCTCCCTTTCTCCCTTCCTTCCTTCCTCCCTTCCTTCCTTCCTCCCTCCCGTCCTCCCTTCCTTCCATTCCTTCCTCCCTCCCTCCCTCCCTTCCTCCCTTCCTTCCTTCCTTCCTTCCTTCCTCCCTCCCGTCCTCCCTTCCTTCCATTCCTTCCTCCCTCCCTCCCTCCCTTCCTCCCTTCCTTCCTTCCTTCCTTCCTTCCTTCCTTCCTCCCTCCCGTCCTTCCTTCCTTCCATTCCTTCCTCCCTCCCTCCCTCCCTTCCTCCCTTCCTTCCTTCCTTCCTTCCTTCCTTCCTTCCTTCCTTCCTCCCTCCCGTCCTTCCTTCCTTCCATTCCTTCCTCCCTCCCTCCCTCCCTTCCTCCCTTCCTTCCTTCCTTCCTCCCTTCCTTCCTTCCTTCCTTCCTTGCTTCCTTCCTTCCTTCCATTCCTTCCTCCCTTCCTCCCTCCCTTTCTCCCTTCCTTCCTTCCTCCCTTCCTTCCTTCCTCCCTCCCGTCCTCCCTTCCTTCCATTCCTTCCTCCCTCCCTCCCTTTCTCCCTTCCTTCCTTCCTCCCTCCCGTCCTCCCTTCCTTCCATTCCTTCCTTCCTTCCTTCCTTCCTTCCTTCCTTCCTTCCTTCCTTCCTCCCTCCCTCCCTTCCTTCCTTCCTTCCTTCCTTCCATTCCTTCCTTCCTTCCATTCCTTCCTCCCTTCCTTCCTTCCTTCCTTCCTTCCTTCCTTCCTTCCTTCCTTCCTCCCTCCCTCCCGTCCTTCCTTCCTTCCATTCCTCCCCCCCTCCCTCCCTTCCTTCCTTCCTTCCTCCCTTCCTCCCTTCCATTCCTTCCTCCCTTCCTTCCTTCCTTCCTTCCTTCCTTCCTTCCTTCCTTCCATTCCTTCCTCCCTTCCTTCCTTCCTTCCTTCCTTCCTTCCTTCCTTCCTTCCTTCCATTCCTTCCTCCCTTCCTTCCTTCCTTCCTTCCTTCCTTCCTTCCTTCCTTCCATTCCTTCCTTCCTTCCATTCCTTCCTCCCTTCCTTCCTTCCTTCCTTCCTTCCTTCCTTCCTTCCTTCCTTCCTCCCTCCCTCCCTCCCGTCCTTCCTTCCTTCCATTCCTCCCCCCCTCCCTCCCTTCCTTCCTTCCTTCCTCCCTCCCGTCCTTCCTTCCTTCCATTCCTCCCCCCCCTCCCTTCCTTCCTTCCTTCCTCCCTTCCTCCCTTCCATTCCTTCCTCCCTTCCTTCCTTCCTTCCTTCCTTCCTTCCTTCCTTCCTTCCTCCCTCCCTCCCGTCCTTCCTTCCTTCCATTCCTCCCCCCCTCCCTCCCTTCCTTCCTTCCTCCCTCCCTCCCGTCCTTCCTTCCTTCCATTCCTCCCCCCCCCTCCCTTCCTTCCTTCCTTCCTCCCTTCCTTCCTTCCTCCCTCCCGTCCTTCCTTCCTTCCATTCCTTCCTCCCTCCCTCCCTCCCTCCCTTCCTCCCTCCCTCCCTCCCTCCCTCCCTCCCTCCCTTCCTTCCTTCCTTCCTTCCTTCCTTCCTTCCTTCCTTCCTTCCTTCCTTCCTTCCCCTCATTCCTTCAGGCCCAACTTGCAGCTTGAATTTAAGAGCTGAGGTGGAGAGTTGCATGCTCCCCTGCTGAGCCAGCCAGGAGCCCCTAACTCTGCGTTCAGTATTTCCCTTCTCTAGCTTTCCTAGATTTGTCCTGAATCTTTCTGTGGTGCCTTGCTCAGGGCTAGAAAAACCAGAAGGACAACTGGAGAATGCTTGGTTCCTGCGAGATTAGATCAGATAAACGGAAGGGGTGGTACCTCACTGCAGACTCGTAGAATTTACTTTTCATTTTATTTTATTATTATTTTTTAAGTGAGCTCCACACCCAATGGGCTTCAACTCATGAGCCTGAGATCGAGGGCCACACGCTCTACCGACTGAGCCAGCCAGGTGTCCCAGCAGCCAGAGGTTTAAGAGGTTGCCCAAGGTCACAGAGCTATCGAGTGGCAGAATCCGGACTTGAACTCCAGAACCTCCCCTCTAGAATTTGTGCTCTTAACCATTACGCTACTCTACTTTTTAAATTGAAGTGCCTTAGCTCTTCATCTGTGTATTATAGGATTAATTGGGACCTGAATTGGTTGTCATGGGGATACAGATAAACTCATTTATAGACATTTTTAAAAACGAAAGTGGGTTTTCTTACAGACAAAACTTTTCTGGTATGGCTAATCGGTTTGACAGTGAGCACTGGCTTTGACAATTGGATTACATGGCAGACATTTTCCAGAAACTGAACAAACTAAATCTGTAACTCCCAGGTTTAGATGAAAACATATCGAAAGCATGTTTCTAATATGACTATACCAGAAAATTGTGTCTCGGAACCTATTTTAACTTGTGAAAAATAATTTTAGTTATTATCGTAAAATGTGTGCGAGGGTCATAGCTTTTTCAAAATCGAATGGGGATTCGTGAGCAAAGCAGTGTGGGGACTTCTGGCACACGGCTCCCGTACACATCCTGGCCGTGCGTGTCGTGCTGGGGACGAGGCTCCTGGTCAGGAGAGCCGAAGGGGTCCGCAGGTAAGCAGAGGCAGAAGTGAAGCAGGATCAGGCATTTCTGCCGCTGCGATTTCTATTACTCCGTACTTCCTGCGTTCTTCATTTCCTGACGGTCTATTCAGCAAACATTTACTGGGCACCTACGAATGGAGTAAAAAACCACACACGTTCTACTTTTTCTGGAATTTATGTTCTAGTAGAAAAGATAGAGAATAAACACATCGGATATTTTTAGATAGTAACAAGTGCTGGGAGCAAATAAGCAGGGGAATCTGCTAGAATATATGGGGTGGGCAGAGGGGTGGGTTAGGGAAGACTTCCTAGGGAGGTGCTCTTTGTCATGAGGGAGGTAGCCTTGTGTATATATGTTAGCGTGTGTGGCAGGGATGGAGGAGAGAGGTTTAGGTCAACCGAACAGCAAGTGCAAAGACCCTGAGGCAGGAGAGAGCTTGGGGTGTTCTTGGGATGGGAAGAAGAACTTGTGGAAAACAGTATGGAGGTTCCTTAAAAAATTAAAAATGGAAATAGCATACGATCCAGTAATTCTAATTCTGGGTATTTTCTTGAAGAAAAAAAAAAACACTAATTCAAACAGATGTATGCACCCATATGTTAATTGTAGCATTATTTACAATAGCCATGATACGGAAGCAACCTGAGTGGGTAAAGAAGATGTGGCATATATATAATGGGATTCTACTCCGCCATAAAAATGAACGCAACCTTGCCATTTGTAACAACGTGGATGGACCTAGAGTGTATTAGGCTAAGTGAAGTAAGTCAGACAGAAAGGCAATGACCATATGATTTCTCTTATATGTGGAATCTAAAAAGCAAAGCAAATGGATAACAAGCAAACAGAAACAGACTCGTAAATACAGAGAAGAAACTGATGGTTGCCAGAGGAGAGGGGGGTGAGGGAATAGGCGAAAAAAGTGAAGGGGATTAAGGAGCCAGACTTCCACTTATAAAATAAGTAAGTCACGGGATGAGAAGTCCAGCAGAGGGAATATAGTCAGTACGACTGTGATAACGTATGGTGATAGTCGGTAACGACACCTGTTGTGGTGGGCCTTTTGTAACGTATGTAATTGTCAAATCATTCTATTATACACCTGAGACTAATATCATATTGTACGTCAACTCTACTTCAATAAAAAGCTACGTATATTTGTATAGAAAAGACAGAACAGAGATGTTGGGGGGAGAGTGGTAAAATTCCACAAAGAAGGCAGGAGCTAGGTCATGCAGGACCTCACCAGCCCTGGTAAGGATCCTGTGTTTATCTCGACGACAGTGAGAAACCGTTGAGAGGCTTTAAGCAGAGAGTTGCTCTCCTCTGATTTATGGTTGTGTGTGTTGGTTTTGGAGGGGGGCAGGAATAGAGACAGAGATGGAGAATTTTTCAGGTAGGCACCAGCGGTCTACTCCGCGGAGGGCTACCAAGATGAGCAATGGCAATGGGAAGGCAGAATGGTATGGGATGCCATTCTGCCTTCTACTTCTGATGAGATATGTTGGTAGCTAGTGCTGTATTAACAAATCACTCTAAAGTGTGGCAGCTTCAAACAGCAATCATTTTATCTTGCCATGCTTCTGTGGGTCTGGAATTTGGGCAGAGTCCTGCTGAGTAGTTCTTCTGCTCTGTGTGGTGTCGGCTGGGGTCACCAAGTTGGCTGTCTTCAGTTGGTGGACGAGCTGGGCTCTGAGGTCTAGGAAGGCTTGACTCAGGGGCGCCCGGGTGGCTCGGTTGGTTGAGCATCAGACCTTTGGTTTCGGCTCAGGTCATGATCTCAGTCAGGGTTGTGAGAGCGAGCCCCCCCGTGGGCTCTGCTCGGCGGGGAGTCTGCTTGGAAATTCTCTCCCTCTCCCCTTGCCCTTCCCCCTACTCGCACTTGGATGCATTCTCTCTCTCTCTCTCAAATAAATAAACCTTAAAAAAAAATTTTTTTTATTATGTTATATTATTCACCATATAGTTTATCATTAGTTTTTGATGTAGTGTTCCATGATTCATTGTTTGCGTGTAACACCCAGTGCTCCACGCAATACGTGCCCTCCTTACTACCCATCACCGGCCTAACCCAATCCCCCACCCCCCTCCCCTCTGAAACGCTCAGTTTGTTTCCCAGAGTCCATAGTCTCTCATGGTTCATTCCCCTTCTGTTTACCCCTCCTTCATTCTTCCCTTCCTTCTCCTACTGATCTCCCTGCTATTCCTTATGTTCTACAAATGAGTGAAACCATATGATAATTGTCTTTCTCTGCTTGACCAATTTCACTTAGCATAATCTCCTCCAGACCTGTCCACGTTGCTGCAAATGTTGGGTAATCGTTCTTTCTGATAGCT
This sequence comes from Ursus americanus, assembly GCF_024610735.1. Classification (NCBI taxonomy): domain Eukaryota; kingdom Metazoa; phylum Chordata; class Mammalia; order Carnivora; family Ursidae; genus Ursus; species Ursus americanus. The sequence continues at coordinate 1,401,120 of NC_142159.1, forward strand.
GAGTAATATTCCATTGTATATATGGACCACATCTTCTTAATCCAGTCATCTATTGAAGGGCATCTCGGCTCCTTCCAGAGTTTAGCTATTGTGGACAATGCTGCTATGAATATTGGGGTGCATATGGCCCTTCTCTTCACTACGTCTGTATCTTTGGGGTAAATACCCAGTAGTGCAATGGCTGGGTCATAGGGTAGCTCTATTTTTAACTTTTTGAGGGTCCTCCACACTGTTTTCCATAGTGGCTGTACCAACTTGAATTCCTACCAACAGTGTAAAGGGTTTCCCTTTCTCCACATCCTCTCCAACATTTGTTGTTTCTTGCCTTATCATCAAATAAATAAATCTAAAAAAAAAAAAGGCTTCACTTACGCTTGGGTCTGGCACCCCGGGGCTCTTCTGCATGGCCTCTCTCTCCATACGAATAGATCGGGCTTCATCAGAGCATGCAGGGTAATCAACGTTCTTTTTTAATTAATTAATTAATTAATTTATTTATTTATTTCCATGATTTTTCTTTTCACTTTTTTTTATTTTCACAAGAACTTTATTCTTTAATTTAAATTCAATTAATTTATATATAATGCATTATAAGTTTCAGAGGTGGAGGTCAGTGATTCATCAGTCTTATATAACATAATACCCAGTACTCATTACATCATGTGCCATCCAACCTTCTTTTTAAATTATTATTTATTTATATTTTTTCAAAGTAAGCTCTATGCCCAATGTGGGGCTTGAACTCACCACCCCGAGATCCAGAGTTGCATGCTCTACTGACTAAGCCAGCCAGGCGCCCCAGGAGTCAACCTTCTTTATGGTCTTAGGCTTCCAAGAAGAACGACAGTGGGGCTGCCGATCTCTTAAGGCCTGGCCTTGGATTGTACGACTTCTGCCACCTATTACTGGTCAAAGCCAGTCACAGGGCTAGCCCAGATTCAAGGGCAGGAGAAACGAACCCCACCTCTTAGTGGGAGGAATGGCAAATAATATACTCCATCTTTAATCTATCACACTAGGCTTCTGGGAACTGATTAACCATAATCACCCTGATGGGGCTGAGTCACGTATAAAGCTAAACCACAGTATACTGCGTTGGGACAATTTATAGCTCTTTATTCCTCCCTGGATAGGGAGGACCTGGGAATAGAAAGTAGTTTTTTTGTTTGTTTTTTCCTTATGATTCCAGAGCCCAACATACAGAAGACATTCAGGGAATGCCTGTCCGGTGAATGCACACATCACATAAGAATCATTGCTTATCAAACCACAGTATACATAAGAATTCCCTGCGGAGCTGTCAAAAAGGCATATGCAGATTCCTGGGTAAGACCCCAGCCCAGACCCTCTGAATCCAAATCTCTAGGGTAGGGGTTTTTAGTCTGGGCTGTACATTAAAATACACCAGTCTTCAGGCCCTCGCTCCAGGGGCTCTGATCCCATTGGTGCATGAGCCCAGAGTTAGTATTTTTTTTACAATCTTCTCAGGGAATTCGGATGTGTAGCCAAGGTTAGGAACCACTAACCACTGCCATAGTAATCCTATGCAAACCAGGCATCTTCCCCTGGCCTCCCCAGATGATTCTAATGTAGGTGGTCTAGGAGAGGTGACTCCCCTCGGTTTGCCCAGGACTGTCCTGATTTTAAAACCCCAAGTCCCACATCCCAGGAAATCCCTAGTCCTCTGCAAACTCACACAGTTGGTCACTATTGACGGACCACTATTCAAGAAACATTGTAGATGAGGCAGCGAAAGCCCTTTGGAAGAATAACTACAAATATCTAATGAAAGCAGTGTTTCTGCCTCCTTACTCAGGGGACTGACGGTAGTATCGTAATGCTGCCCAGCTGAGTCAACTCCTCGAATGAAGGCGGCGATGGCGCAGGGTCAGTATTTCCCTTCAGCCCTGTACGCTGGTAGACTTGTTAACCTACTTAAACAGGGTGTCCAGCTCTGGGACTTCTTCCAGACTGTGTTCCTTAGTGTACACGAGGCAGCTTTGAAAGCCTGACCACAATCAGCAAGGATGCTGTGTGGAGGATGGTATGAGATACAGGATGAAGTTCTTGTGTCTCTACACCGGTGAGTATTGTTATTACTATTACACATGTTGTAATCAGGTACGAAGTTCTATGTCGGGGGGAATCAGTGTGGATCGTGGAGAGCCCATCTAGCTTCAGAAAAATGGGTTTGTGTCTCAGCTTTGGTGTGACTAGCCAGGTATATGATCACGGGTGCCTCTTGTTTAATTGTTCATCCGTAAAATGCAAGTAGGGGTGACGTCATCCTTACAGGGCAGCCGGGAGGAGGCATTGAAATAGTATAAGTGAAAGTGGCTGGAGACTGGGAAGGGGGGTGTTGTGATTGTTGTTGAGTGGGAGAGACAGAAATTATTCTGCTGAAAGGCTTTGCTCAGGAGCAAGGCCCTGGCTTCCCCACCCCGAACCACAGCCCCAGTTGTGCGGGATCCAAAGGCAGCAGCTTTGAACGTGGCGTGGGCACGCACGGACCTCGGGAGGACATGTCTCTACCTTAGCTGCCTTCGCGGGGAGTGCAAGTTTGCTTTGTGTTAGAAGTAAGAAAAACTTTTGGAGAAGGGGGTTTGTGGAGACATTTATTTTTTCATCGTTCGCTTATTTGTTCCAAGTGTATCCACAGAGATGCAGCAAAAAGAAAACAACCACAGCCACAAACCCGTAATATTGAAAAGCTGGTTCTTAATTTCTGTAGCTAAAAAAGCACTCTTTCAGGCTATAACCACAGAGATTGCTGCAGGCCTCTGGAACAGGGGATAATGATGGCTTGCAGTGTGATGAAGGAGGCTGTTAATCTCTGTGGCCCAGAAGCCCAATCCATGGCCTCTCCAATTACCCAGGTTGCCTAGCAACACCACCAAAAACCTCCCCACCAGGCCCGGCTGGGCAAAAATCGGGTACACCCAGCACAGCCTGCCGCCCAGCCTCCTGGGCTCCCAGGCCACATCAAGGCTGGACTCAGCCTTGGCAGGGGCCCGCCTGGTACCAATGAATGGGTGGGGCCAGCTGTTTAAAGAAACAATTCAGATATTTACAACCTACTCATGTGAATGCAACTAGGAAAGCAGCACAAACTGATGATCAAAAGTCTCTTCTGCCAAAGAGGAGTTGGCCTGAGGTGGGTGGCCTCGCCTGTGCTCTCCTGGGTGAGGTGAAGAAGGGAAGGTGAGCCTGACGTAGACATTTGGGTTCTCAGAGAGGCAAATGCTTTTCCTTTCCTGGGTGCCCATGTCCATCTCGACTCCCTGCGGCTTCAGTGGGAATGCTGGGGATTCCCGACCCCAGACTCTGGGCCGATGACCTGCCACTTCCACGGCCCCCATTTGGAAACTCCCGGGCTCTAGTCTGGGTCTGTTTGGGGAGCAGGAGGAAGAAGAGGGGGATTAGGGTAGAGGGAAGAATGGGATGAAAATAATCAAAATACAGATATATACCTCTTTAACCCCTGGTGCATAGAAATCTCAGGGCAGAGGAACACGCAAGGTCTGTGGACTCAGACACCTTGGGCTCCTCTCCCAGCTCTTCCCTCACCAGCTGTGCTACCCGGATCAAGTTCCTTCGGAAGCCTGAGTTTCCTTACCTATACAGTGGGGATATTACTATCTTATTTTATTTTTTTATTTTCATTTTTTGTTATTATCCTGTTTTATAAGGTTGTTGTGAAAATTAATGAAGAGAATGCTCGTCAAGTGCTTAGCATAGAATCTGGCATGTAATTAGTGCTCACTGTTTTTGTTTTTTAAAGATTTATTTATTTATTTGAGAGAGAGAGCACGAGAGAAAGAGAGAAGGAGCAGGAGGAGGGGCAGAGGGAGAAGCAGACTCCCCCTGAGCAGGGAGCCTGACCTGGGGCTCCATCCCAGGACCCTGGGATTATGACCTGAGCCAAAAGCAGCCGCTTAACTGACTGAGCCACCCAGGCGCCCCTAGTAAGTGCTCACTATTACGGCCACTCTTATTCTTTCATTTGCTTCTTACAATAATTCTGTATGATACGGAGGGGAGGAAGGGGGTCTATTTTATAGCCAAGGAAACTGAGGCACAGTAAAATTAAGGGGTGTGCTGGGAGCAGAACTTGAGTCTTCACAGTGTCTAGCACAAAGACAGGTGACAAACCTTTTTGTAGCCATGACAGAATAGTGGCTTTGCCGGTCTCCTCTGATGGCGCAGTGATGGCAGAATGATAATGGGGTGGGGGGGATTGGGGTGGTGGAAGGCACTTTTCAACACAAAGTGATATAAGACTCTTGGTTAATGTTGTCTGGATAGAATTCCCTTTTCCTTCCAGTATTCTTTTAAATAAACTTTTTATATTTTGGAGTAATTTTAGATTTACAGAAAAGTTGCAGAGTTTGTTTACCCTTTACACAGATGCTAGTATTTTCCGAACACCTCCTGTGTGCCAGGAACTTTCTGGGCACAAGAAATACAGCAATAAAACTGTCTCTGCTTTCCTCTGGAAGATCACAGAGTTTGTGAGAGGAGTGGACCCTGGAGGCCTTAGTTTGTGGTTCTCAAAGGTGTTCCTGCCTCCGTGTCGCTTGTCAGAGATCTGCTGAATCGATTAAATTAGTTTTTTCAGGAGTGGGGCCCAGGAGGCTGTATAAAAACAAATGTTGAAAAAGAAACTCTTGAGGGGATTCTAAGGCAGAACTAGTTTGGGGAACGACTGGTCTGGTGCAGACTCTTCATTTCACTGTGCAGGTGAGAGAGTCATGGCTCAGCGCATGGAAGGGACTGGCTTCAGCTCACACAGCCAGGAAGTGGCAGAGGTCTAGACCAGAAAGCAGGTCTCCTGGTTCTGCGCTCTCCTTACACTGTGTCTCCCTACTGCAGAGCAAGAATTGAGTTTAACTTGCAAAAAGAAGACCCCAGGTAGAGTTGAGAAGAGTTTCTTGGGTACTGAGGTGTTATTACTTAGGTTTTTGGCTACAAGGCACAGAAACTGATTCTGGCTAATTACTCCAGTAAATGAATTTGATTGAACACACATTGGGTAAGGAAAGAAAAACTATTTCTCAACTCCTGCTCACACTTCTGACACCAAATATGTGGGTTTTTCACACCAAGCAATTCTGACACTAACTACCCCACTGGTTAAGGGCTCAGTACCCTGTGACTGCTCCCCACCCCAGATGCCAGTTGCGAGTCCGGGCTTCTGATCAACTGGCTATAAGTTGGGGTTTCTGTGACCCCCTTCTTGGGCTTAGTAATTTGCTAGAACAGCTCTCAGAACTTAGGAGAGGGCTGTACTTATTATTACTGGTTTTTTATATAAAGTATACAACTCAAGAACAGCCAAATGGGAGTGATGCATGGGGCAGCGTGGATGGGAAAGGATACAGAGCTTCCACGCCCTCTCTGAGTGTTTCATTCTCCCAGCGCCTCTCTGTGTTTACCAAGCTGGAAGCTCTCTGAATCTTCTGTGTAGAGTTTTCATGGAAGTTCCATAACATAGGCGGGATTGGTGATTGACCATTGCTGATACACCTCAATCTCTAGCCCTTCTTCCCTTCCCAGAGGTGGGGCTGAAAGTTCCAACCCTCTAATCCCATCGTTATTTCCTTGGGCAACCAGCCCCCATCCTCCAAGTCACTTCCTGAGCTGAAGCTCAGGTCTGGTTAAAAAGGGCTTATTATAAATAACAGAAGATGCCCCTCCCACCCCTGTCACTCTGGAAATTCCAAGGGTTTTAGGAGCTCTGTGCCAGGAACTGGGGAGGAAGAGCAAAAATATCTTAGTATATCACAGTATCCCAGGGAGGTTACAAAATCACTGGAAGGCTGCAGAAACAAGGTTTGGAAAATACGCTGAGACAAAAGGAAACCAGGCGTCTAGAACTACGCCGAAATCACATCGCAGGGCCAGGTCGGTGAAGATGGCCCCGTTGCTGGGGCTGCACTGTGTGCTCATTGCGGCAGCCTGCATGGAAGATTCGGTGGGCCTTGGGTGCCGGATGCCACTCTGACCCGAGCGGCATGGACACTGGACGTGCTGCTTGCAGTGCACCGCTGTGAAGAACGTGGCCAGTCTTCAAGCTCCAGCCTCAAAAATCCTAAGCAAGTGTGGCTGATCGGTGACGCCCAAGTCACGACCGGAACCTTAGCTGCCTAGGGACCTGGAACCGAGAGGACTGGGGATTTTTACCTTCCGTACCGGGAAGTGGTCCTTGCTGCCTGCCAGGATTCATGAGATGAAGAATTCCCCCAGAACCCTGACAAATGGCCATTATATAAGTGTTAATCAAGAGAAGACTCTGGGAGCCCTTGACATTGGCAGCTTCAACGCTTACAGTTTTGCATGTCATTAGCTGCTCCCAGAGGCCCGTTGTAGATGGATGTGAACCGAAGGACTTCGCTGGAGCCGTCATTGACCAGGGAGTGAGCAGGCCTGCCCTGCCACTTTGACGTCTCCCGTGATTTCTCTTCTCCACGAGTTCTGGCCTCTAGGTAATCTGCATGCAGTGACTAAAATCTTTGTTTCTTGTTTGAGGAGTAGAAAAGACTCGTAAAAATAAATCACTTGATAGTGCCAGAAATAGAAATGAGAAGAAAGTGAAGAAGCTTGAGAAAGTGACTTTAAAAAAAATTTTTGTGTGTGTGTGTGTGACCACAAACAGAAGTTTTGGATAAACTTGGCATGGAACGTCAAGTTCAGCGGTGCCTAGGATCTTTGACACCAAGCGATCTATCTGTGTGTCACACAGATACAAGGAAAAGTGCTTTGGGAAGTTGTTTTCATGAGTGCTTCAGCTCATTAAAGTGCAGAAACTGGTCTTCGAGAGAGAGGTTAAGCTTTACTTAAAGAGGAAGGGGCACAATTAACTCACTGAGGTTCTGTTTTCTTTTCTTCTTTGGGACCTTGGGTGCAAAATGTTAAACATGGTTAATTAATACTCCTCACATGACAGACTTTATAAATAACCTTACACCTGCACTTATGGAATCATTTAGGGTCTGAAATGCAATCTCTTAAAATTTTCTGGCTGTAATTTGTAACATAATTTTGGGAGACACTATGTGGTATATTAAGGCTCCTAAAAGGTCTTTGGAAAAATCCCTTGCCATTGTCAAGGATCTCCGGTGTAACTCTCCTAATGGAAATCTCTTTTTCTTCATTTCTTTTTTCTTTTCTTTTTTTTTTTTTTTAAGCAGAAGAATGTTTTGGGTAAATGAGCATGGCCCTGCCCTTTCTACTCCTGGGCCGAAACAATGGCTTCATGATTCATACTATGAGCAGTGCTTATCCCAGATAAAGTCAGGATGTAGGGAAGTTCTTTCCACTTTTCCTCTTAAGAATACTTACTGGGGCGCCTGGCCGGCTCAGTTGGTAGAGCATGTGACTCTTGATCTCAGGGTTGTGCATTTGAGCCCCATGCTGGGTGTGGAGCCTACTTAAAAAAAAAAAGGGAAGGTCTTTGGCTTTTGGTGCACAGGGGAACATCTTCATTTTTTTTTTTTTCATTTTTAACTCGAAGGCCCTGAGTCTTTTCTACTCCTCCAAAATTCTGTTGATCAGTCTACCCTCATTGTTCCCTATAAGTAGGATGAGAATTTATTACAGCAGTGCCACCCAGTTTTGGTCTGTGTGTGTGTGTGTGTGTTTCTGTGTGTGTGTGTGTGTGTGTGTGTGTGTGTGTGAGAGAGAGAGAGAGAGAGAGACAGAGACAGAGACAGAGAGACAGAGAGATTGTTTTCAACAAAGAGTTGACAGACACCTGCTAAAGATAGAAGGTAGGAGGTAAGGCATAACATCAAGCCAACATTAAAGAAAGCTCTAGAAACTTGGATGATCTTTGCTTAGTGAGTAAGAAGGCACAGTCAGTGAGTGCAGTAAATAATTCCACTCCATACATAACACCGTGATGAGAGTGACCAAGTGAATAATTTGACAGCTGCGATGCTTTTATATCTCTGTTCGGCTATGATGTGTTGTAATCATTGCTGAGATGTTTTGAGACTCTTGCTTTATTTAATTGGGCCTTCAAAAGTTCTGGTCATCTAAAGTATGCTTCCAGAGACTCTGTCCCACCTCTGACCTGTAGAGCCTATGGAGTACCTAGACCACACCCATGCAAGGGCAAAATAATGGTATAACCTGAGATTAGCCCAAGGAGGAAAACCTTGGACCCAGGAGCAGATTTCAGCACAGCATAAGGAAGAAGCACCTAAGAATGAAAACTGTCAGAAAACGCAACCACCCTATTGAAGTACGTTCCTGTTCTTTGTCATCTGTCACTACTATAAGCAGTTCTGCACCGAACATCTTTGAAATAGAGCTTTGTGCACTTGCTCAAATACATTTGCAGGATAGATTTCTAGGAGTCGGGTGATTCTGTTGAAAGGTATATGCTTTTCGCATTTTCTGGGTACTGCCCGATTGCCTTCCAAAACTGTACCATTTCCCACAGCCTCATGAGTATGGATAATCCTTTTCTTTCTTTCTCTTTTTTTTGGATAATCTTTTTCATTGTTTGATCCGGAATGTTTCCAAGGTGGTGAACTGGGCTCAGGAATTCAGGTGTGGGAGCAGAAGAGAAACGGGAGTGGGAGGGACAGGGAATGCCAGAGTCGGGGAGCACACCCGTGAGCATCGAGCAGCAGATGTTGGAGCATTGCTTAATCAAGGAGGGGCCCCCGTCTCCAAGGAACAGGGCCCACAGACAGGGCTCGAAGTCAGAGTGTGACCGTCATTGAGAAGAGAGGTAAAACCCACACGGTACGGTTGCTACCAACATGTTCATCTGTTGCCAGAGCCTGAAATAGCTAGAACTACACGTCAGATCTCTTTGCTGTGCGCGCCGTGGAAGAAAGCAGACCCCCAGTGAGTGTTGGAGAAGCCGAATGGGTCAGATACCTTTGCAGCGTGGGAAATACGTTTCTCTAAACTACCCAAAATGCTGGGCTTGACTTTGTAAAATTTCTAGAAAACTTGAAATCTAGAGAAAAGAGAAAAATTTGAGGAAATGCAATCCTTCGTATATTTTTTAGCTCCTTTTTAGCTATAAAATTGTATTAACAATGTAGAATTTTATTTCCTCGTAAAGTAATTGTATATGGTATTTGAATTCACAGTAGAGCTTATTAATACAATGTTGATCATCCCTAACTGAACTTATTTTTATTTATTTACTTAAAGATTTTAGTTTATTTTTTTAAAAAGTAATCTCTACACCCAACACGGGGCTCAAACTTACAGTTGCATGCTCTGCTGACTGAGCTAACCAGGTGCCCTTGAACTTACTATTTTTTAAAGATTTTATTTATTTATTTATTTATTTTAGAGAGAGGAAAAGTACGGGGGTGGGGGGCAGGGAAAAGGACAAGAAGTTTCCGCACTGAGTGCAGAGCTTGACATGGGGCTCGATCCCACAACGCTGAGATCATGACCTGAGCCAAAACCAAGAGTTGCGTGCTCAACCTACTGAGCCACCAGGGGCCCCTGAACTTATTTTTATTTATTTATTTATTTATTTATTTATTTATTTATTTATTTATTTATTTATAAAATATTTTATTTATCTGACAGAGAGAGAGCACAAGCAGGGGGAGCGGGAGAGGCAGAAGCAGACTCCCCACTGAGCAGGGAGCCCGATGTGGGGCTCCCTCGCAGGACCCTGGGATCATGACCTGTGCCGAAGGCAGATGCCTAACTGACTGAGTCCCCCAGGCACCTCCTGAACTTATTTTTAAAATGCTTTAATATTTGCTGTTAAAAGCTACAGATCTTAAAGCCATATTGTGTTTTGCCAATTATGACAAGTGAATCTAGAAATAATCGACAACATTCAGGGAATATTAGTGAAATAGTTAGGTCTAAGGACCTAGTGTCTGACCCTGGGAGGTTGGTTGAGTGGGAGGATGGAAAATCTAGAGTAGGGAGCTTTCTTCTCAGAAAAGTTGCTGGGGAAAAGTGACAGAAAAGGGGAATTCTTTTCTTCCCTAAATTTACTGGATATAATCTATTGTAACGTGGAAATTGCCTAATGAAATATTTTTAAGAATAAATTCAATAGGAGTGATTCCCAGTAGCTTGCAGTGTGAAAATAGGCCCTATACTCAGCCTCATCCATCCATCCATCCATCCATCCATCCATCCATCCATCCATCCATCCACCCAACCACATGCCCACTCATCCATCCATAGCTAATAATAACAATTACGGAGTGTTTACTATGTGCCAGATACTATTCTAAGTGCTTTACATGCATTACCTCCAACAATCTTTCCGACAATGCTACAAGGTAAGTTCTGTCATTGTCCCCACCTTATTTTTATTTTCATTTTTTTAAATTATCCCCACTTTAAAATGGAATCTGAGAGTTTCCCAATAAGTTAAATATAGAATTACTCTATAGCTCAGCAATTCCACTCCTAAGTATATACCCCAAATAACTGAAGACAGATATTCAAACAATACACAGGGATGTTCACAGCAGCACTTTTCACAGTAGCCAAAGACGGAAACAATGTAAATGTCCTTCAGCAGATGAATGTATAAACAATGTGTTTATATATCTATACAATGGGGTATTATTCAGCCATAAAAAGGAATGAAATACTGGGGTGCCTGGCTGGCTCAGTCTGTGGAGCATGTGACTCTTTTTTTTTTTTTTCAAGATTTTATTAAATTCCAGTTAGTTAACATACAGCATAATACTAGTTTCTGGTGTAGAACTCAGTGATTCGTCACTTACGTACAATACCCAGTGGTCATCCCAACAGGTGCACTCCTTAATCCCCATCACCTCTTTCACCCATTGCCCCCACCCCTTCCTGCGACTGTTGATCTCAGAGTCGTGAGTTCAAGCCCCACATTTGGGTGCGGCACCTACTTAAAAAAAACAAAACAAAAACGGAAAGAAGTACTGAAACAGGCCACAACCCAGATGAACCTGGAAGACTTACTACTACTGAGAGAAGCCAGACTCAAAAGGCCCCATACTGTATGATTCCAATTTCATGAACTATGCAGAGTAAGTAAATCCCTAGAGACAGAAAGCAGATTAGTGGCTGCCCTGGGCTGGAGGGAGGTGGCCACAGAGAGATTGCTTAATGGGTATGGGGTTTTTGTCTGGGGCGATGAAAAAGTTCCTGAACGAGACAGTGGTGATGGTTACATCATGTTGTAAGTGTACTTAATGCTCCTGAATTGTACACTTTAAAATGGTTAAAGCGATAAATTTTATGTTATGGGTATTTTAGCACAATTTAAAAAACTGTAATTTGTGGCTCAGAGAATTTAAGCGACTTACCTACGTTTACAGTTGACATGTGGTAGAGCTGTATTCTAATGCCAGTGATCTGGCTCCATGGATCGCATTTTTTTAAAAAAATTACAGTGAAAAACTTTATTTGGGGTCATTTAGGACATTTAGATACATTAACCTAAGTTGAAAATATCAGTATTATGTCATTGGTGAAGCACGTTTTGGTGACACAAACACTAGATCTGATCGCCACAATGACTTTGAAAGTTTCTCATTATTTTGTGTGTGCGTGAAATAGACATACTTAAAATTTACCATTTTAACCATTTTTAAGTGCACATACAGTTCCGTGGCATTAACTACGTTACATTGTCGTGACACTCTCGCTGCATCCATCTCCTGAACTTTTTTGTCTTCCCAAACTGAATCTCTGCACTCATTAAACATGTAACTCCCCATTTCCCCCCCTTCCTCCACCCCCTGGCAACCACTATTCTACTGTTTGCGGTACCAGGCCCAGGCCCATTGCCTGGGGCTGCAAAGGAAAAGAAGACGAGGCCATTTCCCCCAGTCTGTCCAGTGTCAAAGCCTGGGTTCCTGTCCTCTAGCGACCTTGCTACTCGCTCCTCTTCACCGAGTTAGAGGAGTCCGGTGGCAGGACAAGGGTGTGGTTGAGGCGTGCAGAGGGGATGCCTGTGGCTGGGGAGCAGGAGAAGGAAGTCAGTGGAGATGAAAGATGGAGGAAGAGATTCCAACAGGAAAGTCTGTTAGGAAGGTGGAAGATGAGGAGAATTGGGAACCTAGCATTGCCTTCTTTTTACTTCAGATAATTCTGAGGAGTACGTGCGATTTTGTAGTGGGGTCATGCTTTGAAATGCCAAGCGTGCTCTGCCGACGTGGTTGGGACTCGCATGGCTCTGGAAGCGGATTGGTTTGAAGGGCCGAACGCAGGAGATCAGTTTCAATGGGGCACACCCAGCTGGTTAGGGTATAGATGCCTGCCAGGGCGCCGGGGTGGCGCAGGGAAGCAGCTGCCGTCCGCTCCGGTCATGATCCTGGGGCCCTGGCATCGAGCCCGCGTTGGGCTGCTTGCGCAGCGGGGAGCCCGCTTCTCCCTCTCGCGCTCCCCCTGCTGTGGTCCCTCTCTCGCCGTCTATCAAATAAATAAATAAAATCTTAAAAAAAAAAAAAAAAGACACTGGGCCACAAAGGGGAGGGGAGAAATAGTACAGTAGTTGAGATTTTAAAGATTTTTTTTTATTATTTGACAGAGATGGACAGCCAGCGAGAGAGGGAACACAGCAGGGGGAGTGGGAGAGGAAGCAGCAGGCTCCCAGCCGAGGAGCCTGATGTGGGGCTCGATCCCACAATGCTGGGATCACGCCCTGAGCTGAAGGCAGACGCTTAACGACTGAGCCACCCAGGCGCCCCAGTAGTTGAGATTTTAGGATCAGGTACAGATTTCATAGATGTGGCTTTATTAGTTTTTTTTAAATTAAAATACATACTTTAAAACAATCAAATAGGGGTGCCTGGCTGGCTCAGTTGGTAGAGTGTGTCACTCTTGATCTCCGGGTTGTAAGTTCCAGATCCACATCAGATGTAGAGATTACTGAAAAATGAAATAAAAAGGAAGACAACACATACGAACAGAGGTGGATTTTCTCTGAAGCTAGTAAAGCTTTAACTTCAGGTCTCTCGCTTGCATGGGCTCCTTCAAAGGCTGTGTATCCACTTTTGCAATTTTTATATTTTGTAATTTTAATTTTATATTATTTTTTCCAAAGAAAACCCCCCAAATTGTTTACACTTCAGGCTCCACAAAATCTGGATCCATCCCTGCATGCAGGGCAAAGATCCAGTGAAATTCCACCACGCAGATATGATCATGGTTCCTTCTCCAGATTTCTTCCGGTACGTGTGTCAGTACATTACTTTTTACAAAAACTGGGTTGGACTGTATGTACTATGGTGCAACATTATTTTTATTATGTTTTTCCCTTCATTTTTGAGCCCCCCCCCACCTTTGACCACAGAAACATTCGAATGATTTAAGTAGTTTAACCAGGAGTAAAAAAAATAACAGAACCTTGGGGCGCCTGGGTGGCTCAGTTGGTTAAGCGACTGCTTTCGGCTTAGGTCATGATCCTGGAGTCGTGGGATCGAGTCCCAGATAAGGCTCCCTGCTCAGCGGGGAGTCTGATTCTCCCTCGACCCTCTCTTATGCTGTCTCTCACACTTTCTCTCTCTCTCTCTCTCTCTCTCTCAAAAAAAAAAAAAAATCTTAAAAAAAAAAAAAAAACAGAACCAGACCAACAGGAAAAGGATAGAACATGGCACAGGGCATGGCACGGGGAAAGGAAATAGTATATGGATCTGTCCTCACTGTTACAGCCTTGGTGTCTTATGCACCTGCTTGGTGTCCTCTATCATAGTGTAATGACAATTATGTGTATGATTTTTATTGACCTCTGTCTCTTCCATTACACTTTCTAAACACTCTGGGGTAGATGGTGGCCTGATACGTAGTAGGTGTTCCATAGATATTTACTGAATAAATGCTTCGATAAGTGAATGTTGAGGATTGAGTTCAAGGGAATACTGGATATGGAAATTCGTAGGAACTCAGCCAAGAGCTTCAGATGTCAGAGAGTTGTTGGGAAGATGTGTTTCAGCAAGGTATTGACTTTGTGCTTGGAGAACCAGTAAGGAAGTTTCTGGTTCCTTACCCTAACCCTAACCCTAACACCCCAAGTATGCTACAGAATGGGCAGTGCGGTATTTTAGAAAGGACCCTGGTAATTTAGAGAACGTGTAGGTTTGAATCTTCCTGGGGAAGGGGGGCAGAGCGGGCAGCTCAGTTTTTTATCTATAATTGGGACTACAAATCCCTTCCTTCTGGGGTTATTGTGGAAGTCCAATGAGTCAATAGATGTGGAAGCCCCCAGTGTGGTTCCTGATACACAATAGATGTTCAGTAAATTGTTTTTGATTCTGAATCAGAAATCAGAGACCTATGTTTGGCCCTTGAGTCGAAGCAAGATAAAACTAAGAAGGGAAAGGAGACCGTTTACTTTAGCTGGACCAGGCTGGGTGCAGTTATGCAGAGTGCATGGTTTAAGCTCTGAGACCCATCACCTTACAACAGAGCTCTCTCTTCACTGATGGTTGACTTGACAGTCAGTGGCAGAGGGGAGGGGAGGGGTATACCAGGCAGAGTTTCTTCTTCCAAGGCTCTAGTCCGTCCTTTAGGCGGTGGACATAGATGAAGCCAGAAGTGACCCCTGAAAGTCCTCTCCCTCATTTGGGGAGACCCTAGTGCTTTGTCACAATTGAACACAGATGATAGGGTGTGGATATTATGAGTCTTTGGACACCAGATCTTCAATTGCCTTCTATTAATATACAGGAAAGGCCTTGGAAACCAGTGGTTATACCAGAGAACCCAGGACTCTAGGGTTATCCATGTTTCCTTGACATTCATGGCCCTTTCAGGTGGCGGGAGGATTCAGGACAATGGCTGCTGGTCACGATTTGGAGATGGAGGATATGAATCTGAATATGGATAGAGACATGAAAGGAGAGCTGGAAGAAGAGAAGGAAATGAGAGAGGACAGGGGAGGTAAAGATACCTTCAAGAATAAAAAGGTCCACAGGGTTGTCTCAAAATGGATGCTTCCTGAAAAGGTCCGAAGAACATACTTGGAGAGAGCTAACTGCCTCCCACCCCCCGTGTTCATCATCTCCATCAGCCTTGCCGAGGTGAGTATGTTGGGTGCTGGGCACTAGACCGAGTACCACGGGGGAGTTGCAAAAAGACTGGGGAGCGTGGTGGGGGGCTTTGATCACATCCAGAGAAGAGACTGGAGAACACATAGGAAGACGGCTTGGCGGTGGCAAGTCCAGCACACACGGAACTCAACCTCACCCTCTCCGGAGCCCCCTTCGGTCTTTCCTATGATCGCAGTCACTATCAGCCAAGGGTTGAGTTTTATTTTTCAAGCAAGTCCCCTGCCCAGCAGTGACCACAATGGCTTTCAGTGGCTTTGTTTCATTTTAGTTGCTGGGGCTTTAGAAACCAAATGATCTTGGGGTCACAAATTGGTTTGATCTCATGAACGAACTTAGATTGATTGGTAAGGTCTTTTTGTGGAGCCAACATGGAAGACTAACCAGAACAGCTATGGGCTGCCTCCGGGTTTTCAGTAGGGGAAAAATGGGATCCCCTGCTGATGTCTATTGCGGGCAGCCTGTGGTGTGTTTTCAGAATCTGATCTCATCAGCCCTTTTATTTTCCAGAAAAAGAGTAGAAGGCCCAGGGAGGTGGAATGACTTGCCCAAGGTTACATTTAGTGACTGGGCCAGGACTGGGCTTCTCCTAAGCCTCATCGCACCTGCCATGATGTCTCATAAAAGAATTGGCAGGGGCTGGATATGTATGGGGTGTGACTTCAGGGACATTAGGAAGTCTCTCATGTAATCCTCTTAATTCCCAGATGTGTCAATTTCCTTATCAAAGACCGTATTAGGGTTCTTTAGAAAAACAGAACCAGTAGGGTGTGTACATGCACAAATACACACATTCTCTCTTGTATCTATCTATCTATCTATCTATCTATCTATCTATCTATCTATCATCTATCTATCTATCCATCCATCCATCATCTATCTATATTTATCTATCCATCCATCCATCCATCCACCTATCTACACATGTATATTGAGAGAGAGATTGATTCATTTTAAGGAATTGGCTCATGCTATTATGGAAGCTTGGCAAGTTCAAAATCTAGGGTGGGCCAGCAGACTGGAGACCTAGGGGTAAGAATTGCAGTTGGAGTTCAGAGGCAGTCTTCTGGCAGAATTCCCTTTCCCTCAGAGGAGGTCAGTCTGTTCTTTTAAGGCTTTCAACTGTTATGATGTGACCCCATGTTATGGAGGGTAATCTGCTTTACTCAAAGTCGGTTGATTTAAATGTTGATCTCATCTAAAAAATATCTTCACAGAAACATCCAGAATGATGTTTGATCAAATATCTGGGTATCATGGTCTAGCCAAGTTGACACAGAACATTAACCAGCATAGGGACCTAGCCTCTCGTGGCTCCGATAAAGAAAAGGCTAACGTATCAACATTTCTGGCACACTCTATCATGTTATCCTTCCAGCCCGTAGGTTGGCGGGCCTACCCACGGTCCACTCGGGTGCGTGAGGGCTTGGTGAGTGTGGGAATCGGGGAATAATAGGATAAGGTCACATGATACTAAACATGACTGCTGTAGTGCGTGCTGTGGGGAGGGCAGTTTTCTATACAAGCGTTGTGGAGTCGGTGTTGAGATATCTGTCTCTCAAAGAAAGATCAGTTTTTCAAATAAAATTTTTGACATAAGCTTTTTATTTTGGATTAATTTGAGCTTTATAGAAAAGTTGCCAAGATAGTACAGAGAGTTTCTGTATACATCTCACTTAATTTCTCCCATTATTAATACCTTACGTTTCCATAGTACACTTGTCAAAATGAAGAAACTGACATGGGTATAGTATTATTAACTAAACTCCAGGCTTCATTTGGAGCTTTTAATATGTGTCTTTACCAGCTTTTCCATTAATGTCTTCTCTCTCTCTGTCCCTTCTGTACCCTCCAGCCCCGAGGATCACATTGCATTTTGCTCCGTGCCCCCCCCCAGCATCCTCTAATCTGTAACCGTTTCTTAGTCTGTCTTTGTCATGACTTTGATGGCCTTGAGGGGTATGGGCCAGGTTTCTGTAGACGATCCCCCAATCTGGGCTTGTCTGATGTTTTCCTCATGGTTAGATTGGAGTTACGGGGGAGGAACACACAGAGGCGAAGTGCCTTTCTCAACACGTCACATCGGGGAGTACGGGTCATCCACATGACATCCCGGGCGACATGAGCCTTCATCACTTGGTTAAGGTCGTGTTCACTGGGCTTCTGTGCTGTAGAGTTATCGTTCCCTCTCCCTCTTCTCTTCCTTGGAAGCCAGCAGCGACTTAATTCCATATTAACTTGTAAGTGAAAGACGAAATGGTGGGAGTGGGAAGATGAGGGTGTTTAAGGGGGTCGGTGGGTCCCGAAAGAGTCTTCGTTATGTTTGGTCTAGGGCTGCTCCTCATCACTGGAGGAAGTGGGATATGACCACAGGTACGTGGTCAGATACATGGCAAGGACGTTTAAGTCCCGTCATCTTCCGAGCACATGCTACAGCGGGGCCCGCTTAGGAGCTGATCCTTTGAAAGCAAGGCAGTAGTGCCGGTGGGCTTCAGAAGGGCCCCCCTCTGCAGACGGTGGCTAACATTCCTGTGTGCCCTCCCTGGCAGCTGGCAGTGTTTATATACTATGCTGTGTGGAAGCCTCAGAAACAGTGGATCACCCTGGACACAGGCATCCTGGAGAGCCCCTTTATCTACAGTCCCGAGAAGAGGGAGCAAGCCTGGAGGTTTGTCTCCTATATGCTGGTCCATGCTGGGTAAGGAATGATATTAAGTTGCTGATGTCGGAGGTGACCGCGAGCACTCGTAACCCCCAACATTTGGTCGGTGCTTTCTTATTGATAAGGCACGTCCATGTCCCGAATCTTGTTTGATCCTCAGCAACCCTAGGAGGCAGGTATCACTCCTGCCGTTCTGTGTTTGAGGCTTTGGGGATGTGGTTACTCTCGCTCCACGTCACGTGGCTAAGTTGAAGAGCTGGAACCTCAGCCCCTTCGTGCTAACTCCAAGTCCGGCGTCCTTTATATTGTGTTATGACTGCCTGATACTGGTATTTATATAGGGATTTCAATGAGAAGAGACCCAATCATTACTAAACCACACTTCTGTTCCCCTAGTTGTTTGGTGTTCCTTTCACGATATGAATCATCAGTCCCTCCCTCCCTACCCCCGCCACACGCTTAAAAAGAATTAATTCGTGAGCACTTTGTTGAGTGTATAATACTGTTGTCCATCCGGAATAATACGAGCAATGGGCAATGCAGTGCCCGCCTTTGAGTTATAGCTCCTTATATGCTAATAGTCTTCTACGAATTTGCTCAGAACCCAGGATTCGCTATGCCCACTGCAGGCAGTGAGCAGCTTGCTGCTGGTCCCCCTCTCCAGTGGACTCCTGGGGGTTCAGATGAGGCCAGCTTCGTCTGTGTGACCTACCCAGCCCTGGACCTTGAAGGATGACTCTGGCCACTGGCTAAATAGGCATCTGCGGCAGGGCACAGGGCTCAGAGGCTTGACAAATAAGGACAAAATTGCTCGTTGCCCAGTTTCTATGGATACTTTCAGTTCGGTTTTTCATTTAACATGTTCTGAACAAATGTGGTTCCTGCACTCAAGGACTTTAGAATTACAAGGGCGAACAGCCAGTTAAATAGTAATGCGAGGCCATGCAGTAGTGACTTAACTTCTTTGTGCCTCAGTTTCCACATCTGTAAAAGGAGGTACTAGTACCTACCTCATAAGGTTGCTGTGATTAAATGAGACAGTGGTTATAATGTAATTTTTGCAGTGCCTGACACATAGTAAGGCCCTCAGAAGGAATTCTCAAGGCTGTGTGGGACAGCTCACACGTGCGGTTGTAGAAGTTCTGAAGGCTTTTGCCCGAAAGTAACCAAAAAACCTAACGGGGGCCTAAACAAGTGGAGGTTAATTCTTTATCATATAAGCAGCCCCGACGTATGTGGTTAGCTCATCAGTTTCATGAAGCCGAGACTCTTGGTTCTGTGCTGGTATCTCGGCTTTTCCCTTGACCTTTCTCTCATGGTTGCAAGTTGGCAGCTGTAGCTGGGTATTAAAAGCAGGAAGGGGAAGGGTAGGACCAGGTACTGGGGACATCCATCCCTTTTGTCAGGAAAGAAGCTCTCTTACTAGTTTCCCATTGGTGCTGCTCTGACCTGCATTTCATTGGCCAGAACCACGGCCATGGCTACCCCTAGCTAGGAGAGGCTGGCGGAGTCAACCGTGAGCTCTTGGGGCCTCACTAGAGGAGGCAGGCAGGTGGTAAGGAGATGAATGTGGGATTAGTTACTGCAATACAGACAGAAAGACAGAAAGATCAGAATGGTGATGGTTTTCCAGATGACATGGATTCAAGCTAGACCTAGAAGGGCAGATACAATTTGGATGAAAAAAGTTAGTACTTCTATTCCGGTATATGACAGGATCTCGTCCTTATGCCATTTCTACTCTTGAGTTAGCAGAAAGAATGCCGAGGGTGATTCTTTGGGGTTTTTGGTGCTACTGGTCACTTCATTCTCAAGCTGTTCCCAAAGGACAGAATGGGATGGCTTCCACTGACTTGGCTCAAATTCACAAAGTGCACATATTTCCAAATACTCTTTATGTCCGACGTCTCTGTAAGACTAGCGTAACTGCCCTTGCTGGACTATTTTGTGAATTACATGTTACTTCTTGTGTGTCTTTGAAGATGACTTGGGCAGTGATAGTGGTGGCTGCGTGTGCATGTGGCCATGAAGGTAAGTAATCTGTTTTGTAGGCTCTGCCCAGAGAACCTCTGCTGGGTATTTGTTGAGTAAATTATAATGCAAAGCACAATCCTTAAGGCTAGTATGAAAGCTGCTACACATTGTGAAATATCCGACACCTATTTCATTTTTTAACTTTTTGGTTTAACCTGAAATCTCTTAAAAAAAAAAAAAAAGCCTTGGGGCACCTGGGTGGCTCAGTTGTTAAGCGTCTGCCTTCGGCCCAGGGCGTGGTCCCAGAGTCCTGGGATTGAGCCCCGCATCGGGCTCCCTGCCCTGCTGGGAGCCTGCTTCTTCCTCTCCCACTCCCCCGGCTTGTGTTCCCTCTCTCGCTGGCTGTCTCTCTCTGTCAAATAAATAGATAAAATCTTATTAAAAAAAAAAGACTTGGGGCGCCTGGGTGGCACAGCGGTTAAGCGTCTGCCTTCGGCTCAGGGCGTGGTCCCGGCATTCTGGGATCGAGCCCCACATCGGGCTCCTCTGCTGGGAGCCTGCTTCTTCCTCTCCCGCTCCCCCTGCTTGTGTTCCCTCTCTCGCTGGCTGTCTCTATCTCTGTCAGATGGATAAATAAAATCTTTAAAAAAAAAAAAAGCCTTGTGCTATATAGCAAGTAAATTAAGGATGACTGTACTGTGGGAATGTGCCAAAATACATTCAGAGAATCTGCAGAGACACCTGTGGGGTTTGACAGGTAAAAGAGCATGAGCTTTATTTAAAAATATTTTTACCTCTTTAAAAACTGGAATAAAAAATCACCTACATGCAAATAACTTCTATACCAAACGGTAGTACATGGGAGATACTAACTTTAGCTAGTGTTACTGGGTGAATTTTCTTTTTCATTTTGGCAAACTGCTTTTTCAACTTTTTTTTTTAAAGATTTTAATTATTTATTTGACAAAGATAGATAGCGCGCAAGAGAGAGCACAAGCAAGGGGAGCAGCAGAGGGAGAGAAGCAGGCTCCCTGCTTAGCCGGGAGCCCGATGCAGGGCTCGATCCCAGGACCCTAGGATCACAACCCCAGCCGAAGGCTGACGCTTCACCAACTGAGCCACCCAGGCACCCCTCAACTTTTTAATGTAGAACCAAGGATGGGGCTTCTCTTGCCATCTCTGTTTTATTAAAGGATATCCTAAGATCACAAGAGCACTTGTTTAAAACCCTATTGAAATTTGGGGTGCCCGGCTGGCTTAGATGGTAGCACGGGCGACTCTGGATCTCGGGGTCGAGAGTTCCAGCCCCATGTTGGGTGTGGAGCCTACTTTAAAAAAACAAAACAAAACTACTGAAACTTAAACTCGATATGCGTGAATTAGGATTTTCTCAATACTGTGCAACCGAAACAAAATCAGATGCAGGGGCTGCCATAAAATGGCAGTTGTCATCTATGCCTAATTTCAGGTTTCTGTTCCTTAAGCCCTCCTCATCCCTCTGTTTGATGTTGTCAGTCACTGTTATAAAAGAGAACTTATAAAATAAGTGTATACGCCCAAAATGTCCTTTTATCTGTTTTACATATTGAGGCTCCCTGTTGAGATTTTATTAAAAAAAAATCACCTAAAAAATTAGAAAATAGAACTTGAACTGGTAACAATACACCAATGCTTGTTCATGTGCCAGAGAAGGAACTGTGTGGGTTCGTCATGATGTTTGACTACTGTGTTTGTCTCCGCAGAGTGCAGCACATCGTGGGGAATCTCATTATGCAGCTCGCTTTGGGTATTCCCCTGGAAATGGTCCACAAAGGGCTCCGAGTAGGGCTGGTGTACTTGGCGGGAGTGATTGCAGGTTAGTGTCCTAGGGTAACACACAATCAGTGCCTCCACACTCTTAGGCAATGCACAAAGCAAGAGTAATAAACATTTATTTTTATTTTTTTAAAGATTTTATTTATTCATTTGAGAGACAGAGAGACAGCCAGTGAGAGAGGGAACACAAGCAGGGGGAGTGGGAGAGGAAGAAGCAGGCTCGATCCCAGAACGCTGGGATCACGCCCTGAGCTGAAGGCAGACGCTTAACGACTGAGCCACCCAGGCGCCCCAAGAGTAATAAACATTTAAATCAAGGTTTAGTGCGCTCCTAATATGTGCTAGGGAACCTGATAAGCATTAGAAATAAGTTAATGAGGGGCAGCTGGCTGGCTCCATCAGACAAGCATGCGACTCTTGATCTCGGGGTCATGAGTTCAAGCCCCACGTAGGGTGTAGAGATTACTTAAATAAATAAAGCTTTAAAAAAGAAAGAAAGAAAGAAGTTAGAGGGGTGCCTGGCTGGCTCAGTCAGAACAACATGCTACTCTTGATATTAGGATGGTGAGTTTGAGCCCCACATTGGCTGTAGAGATTACTGAAAAAAACCAGAACAAACAAAAAACATTAAAAAAATAGAGTTAAAATATTTGAGATAAGATCAGCAGATAGAGATAGGTCATTGTGCCTGTCCTCAGGTATCTCGAGTCAGACTGGGTTTTGCCCAACTGGAAGCTGTGTGTACTTGGTATCCGGGTGGAGACTTAACAGCCAGATCATGAAGGCCCAGTGTGTCAGACTAGTGTTCTTAGGAAGTCATATGAGCAAATCTGCATTTAAGAGAGACAGCTTGAAGAGAATGTAGAGAAGAGCTAGAGGGGCCCAAAGGCTCAGTAGGGACTACACAGTGATTTCCGAAATTGGGTGTGCCTTAAGACGATCCACTTTGGTCTGAGCAGAAAATACTAGAATACCCATCCATCCATTTATTTATTTACTGGAAATTAAACTTTTTTATATTGCAGTTGTAAGAAATCAATGCCTGGGGGTCCCACGTATCCTTTAACCAGTTACCCTCCATGGTAACAGCTTGCAAAATTCGAGTACAGTAGCCCCACCAGGATATCCACCTTGATACTATTAAGGTGCAAAACAAGGATACCTCACGTTGTATTTTTACAGCTATACGCTCTTCTTTCGCACCCCTACACCCTCCTTCGCCCCGACAACCACTAATCTGTTCTCTGTTTCTGTAATTCTCCCTTCAAGCATGTTGTATAAATGGAATGACAGGATATTGCCTCTGGGATTGGCTGTCTTCACGCAGCGTGACTCTCTGGAGACCCGCCTAGGTTGTTGCATGCATCAAGACTTCATTCCTTTTTATCGGAGTTCTGTCCCGTGGTATGGGTGGACCACCGTTTGTTTAACCCTTCACTCACTGGAGACTGTCTGGGTTGTTTCCAGTTTGGGGCTATTACAAATAAAGCTGTTATAAACCTTTGTGTACAGGTTTTTGTGAACAGAAGTACAGAGTTTTATGAACAGAAGTTTTCATTTCTCTGGGATAAATGCCCCAGAACACACTTCTTAGGTTGTATGGTAGTGCCTACTGAATTTTTTAAGAACCAGCCAACATGTTTTCCAGAATGGCTGTTCCATTTTACATTCCCCCCAATAGTGTAGAAGTAATTCTGTGTCCCACATCCTCACCAGCATTCGTGTTGTCGCCGTTTCTCATTTCAGTTGTGCTCAGAAGCGTGCGGTGATCTCTCGCCGAGGCCTGAATTTGCTTTACTCAAATGCCTAATGATGCTGAACTCCTTTTACTGTGTATAACCTCGTTCGTGAGACGCCTGCTCATGTCTCTTGCCCGCTTCCTCATTAGATTTCTTTCCTTTTTTTTTTCTAACTAGATTTTTTTTTAAACCATTGCGTTCTGAAAGTTCTTACATATCCTAGATCCCAGTCCTTTATTGACCATGTCGTTGACAGATACAGTTTTCTCGATGTGCGGTTGTCTTTGCACTGTTTTAAGGAGTCTTTCATGGAGCAAAAGTTTTTAATTTTGATGAAGTCTGATTTACCAATTTTTCCTTTATGCATTGTGCTCTTGGTGATGTCTAAGAACTCTTGACTGAGCCCGAGGTCCTGAAGATTGTCTCTTACGTTATCTGTCAAAGTTACAGTTTTATGCTTTACAGGGAATGTGTGATCTGTTTTGAGTCGGCTCATTTTTGTGTAAGGTGTGAGCTTTAGACTGAGGTTCTTTTGGGTTTTTTTTTTCGATAGCCAGTGACTTTGCAACAATCTATTAAAAATTCTGTTTCCTTCATTGAAATTTTTTGCACCTTTGAAAAAGTCAGTTGGCTGTGTTTGGAGAGCGCTCTTCCCGGGTTCTGTTTGTCCCACGGACCGCGGTGTTACCCTGCGCCAGTACCATGTCACCAGTACCACTGCAGCTATGCAGTTACGTCTTGAAATCAGTTAGAGAGATTCCTCTCATCTTTTGCTCATTTTAAAGTCTGTGCATTTTTCTTTTACAAGAAGATGAGTGTCTGATTTGCTGACTTTTCTCCCCCTGTGGTAACAAAAGGCTTTCCGTAGGATGCTACCGAACAGACGTTGTTGAAAAAGCAAATGCAAAGTATGTTCCTTTGACGACATAATAGCATTTTTCATACAAGCAGAAAGAACGTAACTGCTTTTCCAAAAATACTTACGCTCTGAAAGGGCATTTTAAAAGCTAATAATTGGAAATCGTTCTCTCATTGTGTGATTTTGCTGCTGGGAACGATGCAACAAGTCTTAGAAATTCACACAACGCGGGGAAACAATTTCCTCATTGGTTTTATAATTTCTCAGTTAAGAGTTTTAGTGGGTTTTAAACATATCTTATAACACTTTCTGATTAGTTTGCAAGAACAAATGACTGATGCTAAGAAAGGTGGGGATTAATAGTTAAATTTCAACACACTTTTTTTTTTTCATAATTGGAGTAAGCAGAGTCAATGATGTAATTCTCCCATTGGAAACTACATGTCATTTTTAAACTTTACATTTTGGCTATGACAGTGAGTAAGAGAACATTTCTATAGAAAATACCTGAATTTAGAGGTATATATTTGTACTTTAGGGTTATGATATTTAATGAGGATTTTCAAACAAATAATGAAGCTTATTTTATAAATCTGCTCATTGAAAGATTTTTTTAAATTAAAGACTATTTTTTTAGAGCAGTTTTAGCTTCACAGAAAAATGGAGAGGAAGGCACAGAGAGTCCCCATAACCCCCTGCCCCCACAACATGCACAGCCCCCCCCCCCCCTTTATCGACATCCCCCAACAGATGGGCATTTGTTACAATGGATGGATGAATCCTCCACTGGCACATCATAATCCCCCAAAGTCCATAAAGAAGTTCACGCTCGGCACAGTACATTCGATGGTTTGGGACAAATGTGTAATGACATGTATCCATCATTACAGCATCATACGGAGTATTTCCACTGTCCTAAAAATCCTCTGTGTTCTACCTGTTCATCCCCACACCCACTCCCTGGCAACCACTGATCCTTTCACTGCCTCCGTAGTTTTGCCTTTTCCAGAATGTCATATGGTGGGAATCATACAGCATACCGCCTTTTCAGATTGGCTTCTTTCACTTAGTAACATGCATTTAAATTTCTCCCTTGTCTTTTCTTTTCTTTTGTAAAATTTTATTTATTTATTTGACAGAGATAGCCAGAGGGCACAAGTGGAGGGAATGGCAGAGGGAGAGAAAGAAGCAGGCTCCCCCCTGAGCAAGGAACTTGACTAGGGCTCGATCTCAGGTCCCCGGGATCATGACCTGAGCCGAAGGCAGATGCCCAACCATCTGAGCCATCGAGGTGCCCCTCTTCCTTGTCTTTTCATGGTTGATAACATCTTTTTGTACCAGGGGCGCCTGAGTGGCTCAGTCAGTTAAGCCTCTGACTCTTGATTTCCGCTCAAGTTATGATCTCAGGGTTGTGAGATCGAGTCCCATATTAGGCTCCATGCTCAGCGGGGACTCTGCTTGAGGCTTCTCCGTCTTCCTCTGCCCTTCTCCCCGCTCGCACACACTCTCTCTAAAATAAATCTTAAAAAACCCCCACATTTTTTGGTACCATTAATAAAGTAAAAATGTTTTAAAAATATTGTATAATCAATGTTTCATCCTTTAAAAATTCTATTTCTAGGGACGCCTGGGTGGCTCAGTTGGTTAAGCGTCTGCCTTCGGCTCAGGTCATGATCCCAGGGTCCTGGGATCTGGCTCCACATTGGGCTATCTGCCCAACAAGAGAGCCTGCTTCTCCCTCTCCCTCTGCTGCTCCCCCTGCTGTGCTCTCTCTGTCAAATAAATAAATAAAATCTTAAAAAAATCTATTTTTATATTAAAAAACATACTAGTATATGAAAGAAAACCAAGAAAATGTACCTGCCATCAAAAAAACCACATTAGTACAGAACTTATATATGTAACCTACAAATAAGTTAATACACCTATGTTGCAGTGTGGCTGGTTGTATCCGTTTCCTAGGGCTCCTATAACGAACCACAGACTGCGTCGTTTAAACAAGAGAACTGTACCATCTCACAGTTAGGGTGGAAGTCTGAAATCAAGGTGTCAGTGGGGCCATGCTCCCTCCTCTGATCCTGTGTGGGAGAATCCTTCCTCGCTTCTCCCTAGCTGCTGCTGGTGGTGGCTGTCAGTCCTTGGCGTTCCCTGGCTGGCAGCTGCAGCCCTTCGAGCTCTGCCTCCATCGTCACATAGAGTTCTCCCTTCACATTCCCTGTTTCCTCTAAGGAGGACACAGTCATATAGGTTGAGGGGCCCACTATACTCCAGTATGACCTCATCTTAATCATATCTGCAACAATCCCCTTCCCACATAATATCACATTCTAGGTGCTGGGGTTAGAACGTCAACACATCTTTTTTGGGGGACACAATCCGACCTTTTGCAGGGCTCAACATTTTTTAACTGATGAAACTGTTATTAGCCTCCTAGAGCAGTGGGGCTGGAGAGCAGGAAGCCTTTAGGAGATAGACTTGGCAATGCTCAGTGACATAACTCCCCAGTCTGCTTCCCTCCTACTTTTGTGGAACCTGTTTTTCCACCTTCTACTTCGGGTCCTGCACGCACCTGTTTTTCCTGCCCTTGGAAGCCTCCGCACTGGTGAGGTCCTTCCTGGCTCTGGCATCTGCACGGTTTCCCTGCAGCTTGATTTCGACCTGTGGAATCAGCCCTGCCCCAGTTTCGGAGAGAGCGTGATGAATCTGTCCCACCCTCTGCCTATTTTTGCAGGAGCTTCCTGGCAGGTGTGTGTCTTTGCTATTCTGGTCTTCACACTGCTGCCCGGGTCACCTTCCTCAAGCACAGATTAGATCCTTCGTAAAACACAGAGCCCAGAAGAAAGCCAAAACATTCAAGATTGCTCATTACCCTCCACTACGTGGCCCCATTGCCTTTCTTTTCTTTCCTTATCTTGGAAGCATAATCCTTACTAATGTTCAAAAAAGAAGTTAGACAAAAACAGGTTAAGGGGAACTCGATGTAAAATGTTTTATTAACTTTTCTGACATATGACTGACATACCCAAATCTGTACATATTTAATGTGCATGACTTGAGGAGTTTGGAGATACGTACACACCTATGAGATCCTCACTGCAGTCTATTTCATAAACATACCCACCACCTCTAAAGTCTCCTCTTGCCCGCTGTCTTTCTTGCTTTGCTTTTTTTCTAGATTCCTCGATATGTCAGATAACTTTAGTTTCCCCATCCTTGCTCCTGGCAAAGCGTGGTCCGTGGATTAGCCTCATTGGTATCACCCGGGAGCTCGCTAGAAATGCAGAGTATTGGGCCCCACACCAGACCCACTAACCAGATCTGCTGTGAACAAATCCAGAGTGATCTGTATGCATGTTAAAGACAGAAGTGCTGGTCTGTCTGCAATCCCACCCAGCGTTCCCCAGTCGGACTGATGACCACGGTCGCCTGGAGGGCTTGTCACAGCTACAGCCTCCAGATCCCACCCTGACGTACTGAGTCAGATCCTGGAGGATGCGGCCCTGGCATCTGTTATTGTTTTGTTTGGTGAGGGATAACTGACATATGATAAGCTGCACATATTCAAAGTGTATGTGATAATTTTGATGCGCGTATACAATCATGAAACTGTCACCACAATCAAGATAATTAATGTATCCATCGCTCCCCAAAAAGTTTCTTTGTGACCCCTGAGAATTGTTCTCTACTGCCCCTCCCTGTCCTTTCCCTGGCAACTACTGATCATTGTAGATTAATTTGTTTTTTCTAGAATTTTATGTAAGTGCAATCATAGAGCATGTACTCTATTTTTGTCTGGCTTCTGTCAGCATAATTATTTTGAGATTTATCCCTGTTATTATGTGTATCAACAGTTGATTCCTTTTTATTGCCAAGTGGTATTTCATTGTGGGGATATACCACAAATTGTCCCTTCTACTTACTGATGGACATTAGGGTTGCTTCCAGTTTGGGGCTATTGCAAAGAAACTTCTGTGAACATTTGTGTGTAAGTATTTGTGTAGTCAAATGTTTTCAGCTTTCCTGGGTAAATACCTAGGAATGGAATGGCCGGATCTTATCAGAGGGTATGTTTAAATTTTAAGAAACCGCCAACATTTTAAAATAGCTTTACTGAGATATAAGTCATATATCATACAATTCACTCATTTAAGTATTTAATTCAATTTTTTAAGCTTAATTCACAGGATTATATACCTATCATCACAATTGAGTTTTACATTTTTGTACCCCAAAGAAACCCTGTACCCCTCCCCACTCTTCACCCCATTCTCCCTTCCCCAGCCTTAGGCAACCACTAATCTTTCTGTCTCTTCAGATTTGCCCATTCTGGACATTTCATACAAGCGGAATTGTGCAAAATATGGTCTCTTCTGATTGGCGTTTTTCACTTGGTGTACTGGTTCCATTGCTCGTTGACGCTGTAGCATACGTCAGTACGTCATTCCCTTTTAGTCTTAGACAATATTCCATGGTGTGGCTACACGTTCTCTCTACACATTCGCCACCTGATGGGCATTTGGGCTGTCTTCACTTTTTGGCTATTATGAATAACACTGCTATGAATATTTGTGTAGAAGTTTCTGTGTTGATCTCTTGGACATATATCTATAAGTGGGATTGTTAGGTTATATGGTACAAAGTACAGTTCACCTTTGAACAACGTGGGGGTTAGGGGCACTGATTCCCCTCACACAGTTGAAAATCCGCATGTAATGTTTGACTCTCCCAAAACTTAACTACTAACAGCCTACTGTCGACCCAAAGCCTTACCGATAACCTAGTTGATTAACGCATATTTTGTATACGTTATTAGGTACTGTGTTCTTACAATAAAGTAAGCTAGAAAAAAAATTGTTAAGAAAACCATAAAGAGGGGCGCCTGGGTGGCGCAGTCGTTAAGCGTCTGCCTTCCGCTCAGGGCGTGACCCCGGGCGTTCTGGGATCGAGCCCCACATCAGGCTCCTCCGCTGGGAGCCTGCTTCTTCCTCTCCCACTCCCCCTGCTTGTGTTTCCTCTCTCGCTGGCTGTCTCTGTCAAATAAATAAATAAAATCTTAAAAAAACAAAAACAACAACAACAAAAAAACCATAAAGGGGGCATCTGGCTGGTTCAGTCAGAAGAGCATGTGACTCTTGATCTTGGGGTCATGAGCCCCATGTTGGGTATGAATACTAAAAAAAAAAAAGAAAGAAAGAAAATCATAGGGAAGATAAAAGACGTTTACAGTACTGTACTGTATTTATTGGGAAAAAATCTGCGTAAGGGTGGACCTGAGCAATGCAAACCCGTGTTGTTCAAGGGTCAACTGTTTTACACCTTCACCAGGAGTTCCAGGTCCTCTACATTCTCAACAACACTTGCTATCATCAGTCTTTTTAATTTCAGCCAGTCTGTTGGGTGTATGATGGTATCTCACTGGGATGGATGGATGGATAGATGGATGGATGGATGGATTTATATTAAAAAACTTTATTTTGGGGGCACCTGGGTGGCTCAGTTGGTTAAGCAGCTGACTCTTGATCTCAGCTCAGGTCTTCATCTCAGGGTTGTGAGTTCAAGTCCCGGGTTGGGCTCCATGCTGGGTGTAGAGCCTACTTAAAAAATTAAAAAATAAAAAATAAATATTTTATTTTTGAGTAATCTCTATATCCAACACAGCACTCAGACTCACAACCTTGAGATCCAAAGTTGCATGCTCTACTGACTGAGTCAGCCAGGTGCCCCTCCCGCTGGCTTTTAATTTGCATTTCCTAACAATGATGGCGATTATCTTCTCATGTGCTTGTTTGCTATCCACATATCTTCTTTGGTAAAGTATGTTTAAATCTTTGCCCATTTAAAAATTGGATTATATTCTTTACCATATATAATAATGTATATTCTGATTATAAGTCCTTTATCAGATATATGACTTGCAAATATTTTCTCCTAGTCTGTTGCTTGTCTTTTCATGTTCTCAATAGTATCTTTTGAAGAATAGGAGTTTTAAAGTTTTGATGGAGTATGATTTATCACTTTGTAAATTTTAGGAACTGTGCTTTCAGCGTCAGCTCTTGCACATTTGTGGGGAGGGATCAGATTTATCTCCGTATTTCATGTTTTTGATGTGCTGTAAATGGTACTATTTAAAAATTTTCTATTTCCAATTCTTCACTGCTATGACGTGGAAATAAACTTGATTTTTTTGTACATTTATCTTCTATCCTCCAACTTAATTCACTTATTATTTCTAGTTGTTAAACAGTTATCTTCTATAAGAATTTAAGCAATAAGGCAAAATCTTATGGGTTTGCCCACATTCTCACCACTTCCAGTGCCCTCCATTCCTCTGTGTAACTCCATATTTTCATCTGATATTTTTTCCTTCTGCCTAAGGATTTCCTTTAACATTTTTTTTATTAAAGATTTATTTATTTATTTGAGAGAGAGAGAGCATGCGTAAGCGACCGGAGGGGCACAGGGAGAGAGAGAATCTTGAAGCAGACTCCCCATGGAGCATGGAGCCTGACGTGGGGCTCAATCCCAGGACCCTGGGATCATGACCTGAGCTAAAGGCAGACGCTTAACCGACTGAGCCACCTGGGTGCCCCCCACTGTATTTATTTTTTAAAATATTCTTCTCTATGTGTTTCATGTTGGATACTTTTACTGCCATGTCTTCATGTTGACTAATCTTTTCTTCTGCACTAATGTGCCATTAAACTTAACCAGTGTATTTTTTCATCTTAGACATTATAGTTTTCATCTTTAGAAATTTGATTTGAGTGTTTTATATCTTGTGTGTCTCTACTTAATTTTTGAACATATAGCATACAGTTGTAATCATTATTTATTGCCATAATCTGCTAAAACTTACACTTGTGTCAGTTTGGAAGGTTTTTTTTATTTTGTTTTTTTTTTAAAGATTTTATTTATTTATTTGACAGAGATAGAGACAGCCAGCGAGAGAGGGAACACAAGCAGGGGGAGTGGGAGAGGAAGAAGCAGACTCATAGCAGAGGAGCCTGATGTGGGGCCCGATCCCACAACGCCGGGATCACACCCTGAGCCGTAGGCAGACGCTTAACCGCTGTGCCACCCAGGCGCCCCTGGTTTGGAAGGTTTTAATTGATCGATTTTTCTTTTTATTATGGATCATATTTTCCTGTTTCTTTGCCTGTCTGACCATTTTTGTTTGGATGTTAGACATTTAACCTTTGGATGGTGGATATTATTGTATTCCTATAAATATTCCTTAAATTTGTTCTGGAACACAGTTACTTGGAAAGAGTTTGAAACTTTCTGGCAAGATTTGCTAGGCGAGGGGTGCCTGGGTGGCTCAGTTGGTTAAGGATCTGCCTTTGGCTCAGGTCATGATCTCAGGGTCCTGGGATCGAGCCCCATGTGGGGCTCCCTGCTCAGTGGGGAGCCTGCTTCTCCCTCTCCCTCTGCTGCTCCCCCTGCTCATGCTCTCTTTCTCTCTCTTGCTTTACCTGTCAAATAAATAAAATCTTTAAAAAATAAAAAATATTTGCTAGGGGCGCCTGGGTGGCTCAGTCGTTAAGCATCTGCCTTCGGCTCAGGGCGTGATCCCGGCATTCTGGGATCGAGCCCCGCATCAGGCTCCTCTGCTGGGAGCCTGCTTCTTCCTCTCCCACTCCCCCTGCCTGTGTTCCCTCTCTCGCTGGCTGTCTCTCTCTCTCTCAAATGAATAAATAAAATTAAAAAAAAGAAAGATTTGCTAGGTGAAACTGTGTTTTTGAGTCATGTTTAGTGCTAATTATTACCCACTACTGGTGTAGGACCCTTCTGTGTACTTTACCCAATGCCCCATGAATTCTGAAGTTTTCTTGTTTGGAAATTTACTTAGCCTCTCTGGTGCTGTGTAAGCAAAGCTACTTGCTCTTCCCTCTACTCCTTTCTGGTGGTTCTTCCCTTGGCTCAGGTAATTTCCTCACATGCTCTTCTCCGGAGTTCTCTCTGTGCTGCTCCTTCCTCTCTGGTGCACTGTCTTGCAAACTCCAGCTTCCTAGGACTATCGGGACTTTAAACTCTATCTGATCAACTTAAAGTTTACTGAGATCTACCTGGGTTCCCCCTTCTGTGTATGCGTTGTAGCCTGTAATCTCTCTCAAGGCAGTAAACTGGGCAGACAACTCACTTCATTTATCTTTTGTCTCTCAGGGTTCACTCTCCTTTGTTATCTGATGTCCAGTATCTTGGGGATCACTGCTTCATATATTTTGTCCAGTGCTTTTAGCTATTTCAAGTGGGAGAAAAAATCCATCATAGCCAGAAGTGGACATTTGTATCTGTGCTTTAAAAATAAATTACTCATATCATTAAGATGCAACCACTCCAGCCTTAGTCTGAAGGTTGACACTTGAGGACCATTGCCCTAAACCTATTGGACTACTCACTGATTTTTAGTCATCCATATATCTTCATTTCTGTGTCTTTGCTTTTCCAGTTCCCTGAGTCCTGAATGCTTTCCCCTTCTTTGTTTTCCTGCCAAATCTTAAAGATATTTTAGAGTTTAATCAAAATGCTATCTCCTCCTTCTCAGAGTAGCAAGGCCTCCACCTCTCTGCTGAAAAAAAAAATCCTTCCTTCCTACGTGCCTCCATAGCGAATTCACTACATTTAAGAAGCCGCAGTAGTTGTTCTATTCTGCATCTTACTGTTTACTCATCTGTTTGTAAGATTCCTAAGGCCACTTTGTCTTTCTTGCAGGAAGCAGGTATTACATTGTATCCTAAGGAATGAAGGAGAGCCTTAAAAGCAAAAAACTAAGTAGTAGAAAAAGGAGTAGAGAACATCTGAGAGTTTGCATAAGGTGGTTTTAAAGTCCTATTTTGGTTCAGGCAATCTAAGATTGGTTGGCAAATAGGTGTCCTGTTGTTTGGTTACTCTGATCGAATACTATGTCGAGAAGGGTTCTGACTCCAGGAGAAACCAAGCCATTAGCTAATAAGATGTTGGAATGCCTCAGGTATTTTGATAGTTTTGGCTAAACCTGTGCAGTATTTTGAAACAATAGTTAACAAGCACATAACGCATGTCAGGCAGTGTTCTAAGCACGATGCAAGTATCAACTCATTTATTTCCCCTGACGATGCATTGAGGTAAGTTCTATTAATATCCTCTTTATGTAGGGAAACTAGGGCACGGAGAGGTTAAGAGACTTGCTCAAGTCACCCAGCTGGTAATTTTGGCTCTAGAGCTTGTGCTCTTTGTCCCTGTTATACGGTCCTCATATTGAACATTTAATATTTCAGGAAAATTGAGGTGGTTAGTTCCCATAGCTATGCTTTTACAGTATGGAAGGGACAAACAAAATAAACTTGTTGCTTGTTAATATCATAACGGTCCAAACTACCCAACTGCGGTCTTAGATTAGAAAGATGCGTCTTTCATGATTCTTTCAGTTACGTGTGATCCTTTGTGTTTTCTTTCTTTAGGGTCCCTCGCCAGCTCCATTTTTGACCCGCTCAGGTATCTTGTGGGTGCTTCCGGAGGAGTCTATGCTCTCATGGGAGGCTATTTTATGAATGTTCTGGTGGTAAGAACTTTTGGCAATGGAATCTACGGATTTTTTTTTTCTTTTAAAGAATAACTGGTATTTGGATTAGGGAATCTTCATCATATTTACTGAGCACTCATCTTCTGGGCACTAGAATTTTCCTTTCATATTTTATCTTTATTTTATTTTATTTTTTAAAAGATTTTATTTATTTGACAGAGAGAGACACAGCGAGAGAGGGAACACAAGCAGGGGGAGTGGGAGAGGGAGAAGCAGGCTTCCCGCTGAGCAGGGAGCCCGATGGGGCTCGATCCCAGGACCCCGGGATCATGACCTGAGCTGAAGACAGACGCTTAATGACTGAGCCACCGAGGTGCCCCTATTTTTTTTTCCTGATCTCAAAAGTGATGAATACTAAAAAAATATTTTAAGTTGAGAAATAGTCAAAATCTCAAATATAGCATGTGTTAACAGTTTGATACACACCCTTTCAGACCTTTTTCTATTTGTACTCAAAATCCTGCCAAAATTAAGGCTACAAAAATGGACCCACTCTCAAAGATACTGTTCTACATCTTAACATAGAGTTAGCTTGACCCCAACTACTCATATCACTGCACAGAAATCCACTTCAACCTCTTCAAGTGCTCCACAGCACACCATAGAACCATAGCCTGATTTAATCCTTCAAAGAAAAAAAAATTGGGGTAACTCCACCTATTCACTCTTGTAGACAATGCTGTAAGGATGTTCTCTCGCATTTATCTTTTTGCATTTGTGTGTGTGTGTGTGTGTGTGTGTGTGTGTGTGTGTGTGTGTATTTTGGTAGGATAAATTCCTAGAAATGGGGGCGCCTGGGTGGCGCAGTCGTTAAGCGTCTGCCTTTGGCTCAGGGCGTGATCCCGGCGTAATGGGATCGAGCCCCACATCAGGCTCCTCTGCTATGAGCCTGCTTCTTCCTCTCCCACTCCCCCTGCTGGTGTTCCCTCTCTCACTGGCTGTCTCTCTCTTTGTCAAATAAATAAATAAAATCTTTAAAAAAAAAAATTCCTAGAAGTGGATTTACTGGATGAAGGCTTTAAAACTGCATAAATGCCAAATTGCCCTCCAAAGCTGGCATACCATTTTATATGCCCATGTATGGCATGTAAGAATGTCAACCACTTTTAAAATAGCCTATAATGTTAAATCCTGACTAGTTCTTAACCCTTTAACCATGTAGATATACTTTAAAAATACTCTAGGAGGAAAATATGAAGCAATTATAAAACTATTCCAAAAATAGAAGTGATTTAGAAAAATGTTTTTCAGAGATGCCTGGGTGGCTCAATTCTTAAGCATCCGCCTTTGGCTCAGGTCATGATCCCACGTCCCTGCTCAGCGGGAAGCCTGCTTCTCCCTCTCTCACTCCCCCTGCTTGTGTTCCTTCTCTCACTGTGTCTCTCTAAGTCAAATAAATAAGTAAAATCTTAAAAAAAAGAAAAAAGAAAAATGTTTTTCGAGCTTTGGATTGCAATCCATGAATAACAGTTTAAGGAATTGTGACCAAAAATTAAACAAAAAGAGGGGCACGTGGCAGGCTCAGTACACAGAGCATGCAACTCTTTATCTTGGGGTCTTGAGGTCCAGCCCCATATTGGGCATGGAGCCTGCTTAAACTAATAAAAAATTTTTTTTTAAATTAAAAAGAAAAAAATTAGAAAATTTTCAGTATGTATCCCATGTAATACTGTTTATGTACTAGATTTTTATGTAAATTGTTTCTTACTGTAGGTTGTGACCACAACAGCTTAAAAATAATTGATTTAGAATAAACATGGGTATTTCAGTGTCTTTACTCTTTGGGAAGAGAGTTAATAAACTGAAAGGGAAGGGAGAAGTAACTCAATAAATTAAAGTGGAGATGTCTTTCTTAGTTCTTTTTTTTCTTTTTTAAGATTTAATTTATTTATTTGAGAGAGAGAGAGCATGAGGGGCGGGAAGGGACAGAAGGAGAGGGGCAGCAAACTTCCCACTGAGCAGGGAGCCCAACGGAGGGCTTGAGCCCAGGACCCCAAGATCATGACCTGAGCTGAAGGCAGACACTTAACTGACTGAGCGACCCCAGTGCCCCTGACTCAATAGTTTTTTTTTTTTTAAAGATTTTATTTATTTATTTAACACAGATAGAGACAGCCAGCGAGAGAGGGAACACAAGCAGGGGGAGTGGGAGAGGAAGAAGCAGGCTCATAGCGGAGGAGCCTGATGTGGGGCTCGATCCCAGAACGCCGGGATCACGCCCAGAGCCGAAGGCAGATGCTTAACCACTGTGCCACCCAGGCACCCCCCTGACTCAATAGTTCTTTAGTAACACAGAGGGTACTGTAAGCTGGACTGAGATTTTCTTTTTAAAAGATTTATTTATTTATTTTGGAGAGAGAGAGAGAGAGAAAGAACAGGTGGAGGGACAGAGGGAGAGAGAATCTCAAGCAGACTCCCCTGCTGAGCATAGAGCACCACACAGCTTGATCTCATGACCCGGAGATCATTCATGGCCTGAGCTGAAATCAAGAGTCGGACACCCAACTGACTGAGCCATCCAGGTGCCCCTGGACTGAGATTTTTTTCAAAGCTAAAATGAAACTTTATTTTTTTAACCAATATTTTAAATTTTTTTGAAATTATCTAAAAGAATTAAGGTAATACTCAAATTTTAACTAACTCCTATTTGGAAAGAGGATAAAGTGTTAAATGAATGTTAACCAAAAAAACCTTAGACATATTTCATCAGACTTAGTTTGACAGAATCTATCTATCTATCTATCTATCTATCTATCTATCTATCTATCTATCATCTATCATCGTCATATCTCTATGACATGTTAAGTATTGATTTCATATTATTTATGTTTAGATTTTTTTTCCTGCTAATACAGTTATGTCTAGTTCATATCATGGAATTAAATATTCATTTTGTCTTCAAGTGCACCAGCATTGTACTTCCCAAATACATTTGAAAGCTGGGCTGTAACAGCATTGCTTTATTTTGTAAATATTTGATACTCAAACTTTAAATGAAAAAGCAGGTGAAGAGAGTACAGGTGAGGTTTCATTTGCCAAAAGACTACTTACATTATTTTTATTTATCTCTTTGCAAGAATTTTCGAGAAATGATTCCTGTCTTTGGAATTGTCAGACTACTGATCATCATCCTTATAAGTAAGTTTGTTTTGTGAACGCTTCGCGCCTATCATGTTATCGGTTTGACCCCCAGAGGGCCTCACTTTTCCTAACACTAGCACGGAGTGACAAAGAATTGTGGCTCCACAGCCCTAAGCAGAAAGGTACAAGGAGGAGTTTTCACAAACCCCCGTGGGTGGTTTTCAGAGGTGCCTCAGTAATGAGTTTTTGCCTTTTGTTTCTTTCTGGAGTGGGGGAAGTCAAGAGAGTAGAGCTCTATGGTCCACTTTAACTACAATAGCTTCATTTACGTTTTTCTCATTCATACATTGGATTCTGGATTGTTCTCATTCATATATTGGACTCTGTATATGATTTTGTCTGAAATGGGAAAGCTTGAAAACCACTGACATGGTCTAGTTTCTTCCTTAATTTATACATTTTTGGATTTAAAAAGAACTGATCGAGGATCTAAGCATGGAGTGGTGGCTGAGGCAGGAGCAGGGGAGGGTGAAGGAACAGGGAGGTCAAGGAACTAGCAGGATGGCGAAGGTGGCTTTTGAAATCTCCAAGCATTATAGCAGAGAATCACATGCTGATGGAATTTAGGAAGAGTGCTCAATCTGGAGAGGAGGCGGAATTTTAGCTGAGTCTGAATGTCATGGTAGATTTTGGGTGGTGGCAGGCCACAATGGGTAGAAGAAAAAGGAGCCAAGGCAGGGCTAGTAACTCGTATTTCTGGGCCTGCTCCGGCTGAAGCCGTAGCTGTGTAGAGGAGGCGGGGAGAAGGCAGACCCTGCGGGCAGACGGCAGGTCGCACTTGTAGGCCAAGATGGAGGCATTACTTGATAAAACCTGAGATTTTGGCTGTCCACATGGTAAGAAGAAATGGTTCTGCTAATTGGTATCAAGAGTTCAATTATCCACATCGCTGGGAATAGGGCCAACTACCTCTGAGGAAAGAGACTAAATCCAGTTTATGGACAGTTTAGCTGTAAAAACAGTATTTCATCCTGAGAGAAGATAAGTGACTTGTTTTTAGGTTACACATACTCGATATAATATTTTTGTCCACAAGAAATTGAAAATGTGAGGGAAAGTTGTGAGCACAGAAAGGAGAGCAAGTGTCTGGGGCTAGTGAGGAGAGTCACCGGGGAGCAGAGCTGCCACCTGGGCTGTTAAGTGTCACAACCGGGACCAAGGGACAAGTCCTATGACCAAAACATGTTGCAACACACAAGTTACCTGGTTTTCAATGTTTCTTTTAGGTAATTATGAATGACTTTGTAAAATGAGCCTCAAACCCTTGATGGGAAAAGGGTTTTAATACCCTTCAATGTTGGAGTAAAAACCCTTTCCTTATGCACAGGGAGTCGCCAAAAATAGTTTATGTAACATTAGGTCATTCCTGAGGTAAGTAATAAAGTCATTTTATTTTACAGAGTAGTTAAGGCCCGTTAACGTTAACCTTCCCCACTCCCTGGCACGGGCCATTTCTAAAAGTTCTTTAACCTGGTTTACTTACTATTGAAGATGAGGAAAGTTAAAACACACGCCAGATTAACAAAATATTGGGAAAATGTAGTTTTTTTTTAAACTGGTGAAAAAAAAAAAGGTAAATTATTATTCTGAATTGTGAAGGACAGTTGGCCTGAAGGACCTTCCTTCATGAAGCATTATTGTTGGATGTGTCTTCTAACAAAGCAACTGAGCTTTCCTTTTGAAAGAGGAACTCTCACATTTTCACCCATCAAAAAAAAAAAAAAAAAATCCATGGAGAGGCAACTCTCTTAAAATCAGTGTCAAATTTTTAGCAAGGACAATAACTGGGCTTCTTGCAATAGAGGCTTTTCAGGTGGGAAGCCACATCTCAATGGAGATACTGCCGGGGACGTAGCAGCAAACCTAGGAGGCAGGAGGAGCCAGGCGGGGATTCAGAGAAAGGGCACGATCAGAGAGAAAGAGGTTGGAGGAACGGACGTGCTAAGGGTTACAAGAACTTCCCCAGTTCCGTCTCTGTGTTATTTATTTACACTGGATTAGGAAATACAAATGATGACTGAAAACACAACACAGCCAAACTTATCCAGCTATGTTGTGTAACAGTCATTCACAGTTAAATTAACATTGAGCACTTCCTCGACCTCAATTCCTGTCTAGTCACTTGAACATCAATCAATA
This sequence comes from Ursus americanus, assembly GCF_024610735.1. Lineage (NCBI taxonomy): Eukaryota > Metazoa > Chordata > Mammalia > Carnivora > Ursidae > Ursus > Ursus americanus. Next base: position 1,440,046 of record NC_142159.1, read on the forward strand.
CGGTATTGAAAGAGAAACTAGCCACCACACATGGTCCTGATGCTATTTTCCCAAAGGCAAGGACTAGGTCTTTCCATCTCCGAGGGCACGGTGGCTTACTGAGTGCAGTGCAGGCAGTTGGGGGATGGGTGTGGACTGTGACAGCTGCACGAGAGGTTTCCAAGTGTAGGGCACATGGAGGGCAGAGCTCTTCTAGGCCAAGAAACCGCAGAAGCTCCTTTTGCATCATGGATCTGACTTACTGGAAGAAGGTCTGAATTCTGGCTCTCACTGTTCCACTGGAGAATGTGGACTCATCTCCTTTCTTGGCCCATCACCAGTACTCCTGGCGGTACTTAGAGGCGGTTAGTGCGGTGTGTGAGAGGGGAGCCTCCATAGCCACACTTCCTAAGGTTCAAATCCTGTCCCTGCCTCTGAGCTGTGTGGCCTGGGGCAAGTACTCACCCTCTGTGTTCTGGATTCCTGATGGGTAAGATGCCACCGTCATGCCTCCCTTGGATGGGGGCTGTATCAGTGATCGAGCTGCTCTCCTCCTGTCCCTGCTCCCCTACATTCCTTCCTGTATCGCAGCCAGAATGATCTTCTAAAAACGTAAATTGAATCATATCACTCCTGTGCTCAAAAGCCTTCCAAGGTTTCCTACCACTTGGGATCAAAGTCCTTACAGTGGCCCATAAAGCCTCTGCGTGATTTGTCCCCTGTTCCTCGCCTATCATTTTATCCCTAACTGTACTCCAGAATCACCTGCGGGTCTTGTTAAAACACAGACTTTTGACCTCATCTTCAGAGTTTCTGGTTCAAGAAGTCTGGCGTGGGCCTGAGAAGTTTAATTTCCAGTAAGTTCCCAGGTGAATGTTACTGCCGCTCTTGGAGGGGCAGGGAGTCACACGTTGAAAACCACCCATCCAGCCAGTGCAGCTGCTCTGGGTCTGCCTCCAGCACGTCGGGTACGTTCCTGCCACAGGGATTTTGCACTTGCCCTTCCGTCTGCCTGGAAGACTCTTACTTCGGATGTCAGCATCGCTTGCTCTTTTCTTCGTCGAATGTCATATTCTCAGTGAGACTGTCCCTGACTCGAATAAAAATCACACCTCATTCCCAGCATTCCGAATCCTCCTTCCTCTCTGCATCTTGTCCTCTTTGCATTTTGTCCATTTGACAGAGCACTTAGCGCCATTTGCTGTGCTGTCATGCTTTGTTTTACTGATTTGTTTGCGTGCCTCCCCCAGCCAGACTGTCAGCTCCGTGGGGCAGGGCCGTTTCATCCGCTCACTGCAGTATCTCCACCTAGCACCGTGCCTGGCACGCAGAAGATAACCACTACATACATGGGGGGCGAATACACCTGTCACATGGGATCATGATATACTCATTTCATAGGGTCCTTGGGGGGATTAGTGAATCGATACTCATCAAGCTCCTACAGCAGCACCTGGTGCAGAGTGAGTCTCCGTCAGTGTTAGCTGCTGCCGTTACTGGGAGAGACCCCAAAACACCTGGTGCGTTGCTGTGGCGACGCTGGGGCTTCATCAGTTTGTGTTTCTTTCTAGTTATGTCGGATATGGGATTTGCTCTCTACAGAAGGTTCTTCGTCCCTGCAAACGGGTCGCCGGTGAGTTCAGCTTATTTTTTCAACAAGAACTTGCTTACCTATCATATCAATAGCTAAAAGGGTCATCCAATAGGGGCGAGAATTCTGTGCCTGAGGGCAGCCAAATTTCCATTTCGAAGGTAAGCAAATTCCTGAGGAAATCAGACTTTTGGATTGTCCTTTTCACTTGACTCTCCCAGAGCCCTGACTGCCGCCTCTCGTTCTCTGCACCTGCTCTCCTGGTGGCTACTGGCAGCAAAGCAGGAGAGAAGGGATTTCACCATCCACAGAGAATAAGAAGCAGATCGGAAAACAGCAATGAAAATTTGGGTCCAGATGGATTTGCAGGATTAAAAAAATAAAACAAAACTGACAGAGATTTCCAGTTTTGTGGTTATTAGTCTTTGAATTGGGTAGTTCCTGTTGCATATTTGTGTGTATATGTCCTCTGTGTTTTCATTCTGACATTCCGTTTATGCGGGGTCAGACGCAGCTCCTACAGAGGTCCCTTGTCATAATGCAACATGTTATATAGAACCATCCTGAATGTGATGGGGACAGAGCATGAGAAACAATGGCTCGGTCATGGGCACTCGGAGAGTTGATGAAATGACATTTTTTAGCTCTGCATGTTTTCAGAACATCTCTCTGTGCACATGGGAGTTTTGTGTCTCGTGCCTCACCTGCTTGTTCTTCAGGCTTTGAAGACTCTTGTTTGACTCTGATGGTATTTGTGGTTTAGGAAGAGGGATGCAGCTGAAATATGCAATTAGCATTTTCTTCACTTATTTTCGTTTCTCCCCATTTCCTCCCAAGGTGTCTTTTGCAGCCCACATCGCAGGTGGATTCGCTGGAATGTCCATAGGTTACACTGTGTTTAGCTGCTTTGATAAGGCACTGCTGAAGGATCCGAGATTTTGGATAGCAATTGCAGCTTACTTCGCTTGTGTCTTATTTGCCGTGTTTTTCAATGTTTTCCTATCCCCCGCAAACTGAGTGCCTCACAATACAAACCAAGTACTGCAAAGAACCATCTGGGAAAAAACTGAAGTCTATGAAGAGACAAAGAAGTTCTGGCAAATGCTGACAGTTTCATAAAGAGGTCAGAACATGACGGAAGTCCTCAGTTGCAAAGACTGCTTACAAAAGGAGTTAGGGTTTAGGGAAGGGGCTTCTGATCGCAGAGGGAGGGAAAAGGAAGAGAGAAAAGGGGAGGAATGGAAAAAGCAGGGACTGGCTTTTCCACACATGTGGTATGGATCGTATGTACGTTCTAAAAGAGACTTGCTCTCCTTGAAGGATATGTTGTAGAGACTGCTTATGGAATCCACGGATATTGTACTGTGCTGATAATAAAAACTTTTCATACCTGTGCCAGACTATTGATAATCACTTTCTATCACTGTTGGGGTGGATGGACCACTGTCTGAGGTTCTTTATATACATTCTTGCTAATCTTTTCAACAACCCAGAAAGGTGGCTATTACTCTGTATCTAGAGAGGAGGACATGGAAACTCATTTAAAAAATCAAGTAACTTGGGGCACCTGGGTGGCACAGCGGTTAAGCGTCTGCCTTTGGCTCAGGGCGTGATCCTGGCGTTGTGGGATCGAGCCCCACATCAGGCTCTTCCGCTATGAGCCTGCTTCTTCCTCTCCCACTCCCCCTGCTTGTGTTTCCTCTCTCACTGGCTGTCTCTCTCTCTGTCAAATAAATAAATAAAATCTTAAAAAAAAAAATCAAGTAACTTGTATAAGAGGGCACAGGATTTAAAGGTTGATAATGACTCGAAAGCTCACACTCTTCTCCCCTATTGGTCTCATGAGGCTGTGTTCCCCAAATACTGAAAACTGAGAGTATCGTGGGAGTATAGGAACAAACATTTCTGTGAGTACGGCATAAATGGTAGAACTATCTTATAAAAGAAGACTGAAAATTTAAGTTTTAAGATCCGAGGAGTGTGTCTGGGATCCCAAGGAACCTAGAAACAGCTTTCTGGTGCATACTGGGTACCTGGACTCTGGATTTTCATCCTTTTTATGGCTAGTGGCTCTCCTGGGAGTGGGTAGGGTTTATTTACAAAAGGTAAAATGTCAAATCTGAAAGCTGAGAAGCCTGTCTCCTTTCCTATTATAGAACCCAGATTGTTGGCCTTTTTTTTTTTTTTTTTTAAAGTAGGCTCCATGTCTGGGCACCTGTGTGGCTCACTCTTAATTCTGGCTCAGGTCATGATACCAGGGTCATGGGATCAAGGCACCCCCAGCCCCCACATTGGGCTCCGAGCTCAGCATGGAGCCTGCTTGGGATTCTCTCTCTCCCTTGTCCCTCTGCCCCTCCCCACCCCTCATACTCTCTCTTCTCTCCCTTTCAAAAAAGATAAAAAAAAGTAGGCTCCATGCCTAGCATGGAGCCCAACACGGGGCTTGAACCCACAACCCTGAGATCAAGACCCGAGCTGAGATCAAGAGTCAGACGCTTAACCAACTGAGCCACCCAGGTGCCTTGGTCACCCTTTTTCCCTTTTGACCAATCTGAACACAGGAAATACCATTTTTTTCTTTCATCATTGATATCTTTTATTTATAAACACCTATCTAAACATGTTGCTGTATTCTGAAAGGAGCATACATACTTAGATATACTGAGAAAAGTAGTATTTCAGCATTTTGAGAAAAACTGATTTGAGATGTTAAAAGTTTTTTGAGTATGAGAATATGCATATGTTTTTGGTTAAACAAAGATCTGAATAAGAACTCAAACGACTAGAGTCCCTTTTACCTTCCCATCCCAAACCTGCTCTTCTCCCTGGTGATGACTGCCGTCGACGGCTGGGGGTCTGCTCTCGCAGACCTTCTTCTATCCAGGATATGCAGAAAGGAAAATGGATTTGAGCTGATGCCCGGCTCTCCCACTGTACTGAATGGCACTGAATCGCCTCCGCACCCCCAAAGGGACAAGTTCAGAGAACGAGTTGAAGGTGACCGTGGTATAACTTCTAAGAACGATTTACCTCAACTAAGAAAGATCTGCGTTAATCTCTGTTCTAGCTAATTAAATATACATATGAAATGTAGGTTTTAAAAAACAGGATACATGAGATTATACTCCACGTGTTGCTCTGTGACTTGCTTTACAATGTGACGTTCGAAACCTTCATTCTCTCAGTTGCTGAATGATAAAGATGTTCTCTGGTTATTTAACCACGCCTCTGCTGGACACTGTTGCTGATTATGTACTATTATCAACAGTGCTGTGCAAACTTGCTAGCCCCTGTAGGGTGCCTTTGAGTATGTTTGCTGAATAGAATATTTTAAGCAACCAGAAGCAGAAATGCTGTTAATTTTGATAGATTTAAACTGCCTTTTAAGTAGCTGCATCCATTTATATTCTTACTGATAGTAGATAGTAAGTTTCCTTATACTTTTGCCAAAAGCAGGTATTGTAAATCTTTGAAAAATCTGCACTTTGATAGTTAAAAAAATATTTCGTTTAAATTTGTATTTGTCTAACGACTAATGAGGCTTAGTGTTTTTCAAGCTTATTAATAATTTATGTGCAATTTATATATTACATATATGTAATTTATATAATATACAAATATGAATATATGTGTATAATTTTTTCACTGTGAAATAGTTGCATTTGATCTGAAAAGTATCTATGAACTAGCAAAGAGCCCAGAGAAGGGGTATCTGGTGGGCCCAGTCTGTAGAGCATGCCACTCTTGATCTCAGGGGTGTAAGTTCCAGCCCCATGTTGGGGAGTAAAAATTACTTAAAAATAAAACATCTTAAAGGAGGAAAAAAAAAAAAAAAAAAAAAGCCCAGAGAAGAAACAATTATCTGTCATGGCCAACCCATCAGGTCACTAGCTCTGAAGAGAGACCTTTAATGACCTAAACGGAAATGTAATTGTTCGTAACAGAAAACTTGACAGAGAAACAGAATTCATCTAACTATGAAACTGTTTTTAGTCAGAAAGAGTTTTTGGTACTAGAAACATGGTTCACATTACCCAAAATAATGATATCTAATTGGGTTCTCCAGGGGGCAAAATTACTGTTAAAAAAAAAGAGCATACGAACAACTGGTGTTCTAAATTTGACGTCTCTGAATTATAGAGGAACCATCTATTCAGCTTAATTTGGGGCTCATAACTTTAGTCTTCTAAACTGCTGTGTTATTAGAAATACTGGAAATATTCTTTATTTGTCCTGTCCAATAAAGTAGCCACAAGGCACACGAAGCTCTTAAATTTCAATTAAAATTAAGCAAGATAAAAAGAAACCTCAGTTCCCGTGATACACAAGTCACGATGCAAGTGCGATGGCTATATGTAGCTAGTGGCTACCTTATTGGACAGTGCAGACAGTCTGTTTCAACATTGTTGCAAAGGTTCTGCTGCACAGAGTGGATTTAGAAGCGCGAACAATGAACACAAATGGATTTTAGCCGATGGCGGACTCACTGCACCGACCTGAACCGCTCTACACCCGCAAAGGGACACATTCAGAGAACAAACAGGATCTGCTGCTCAGATTTATCTAAACAGGTTTGTGTTAATCTCTGTTTTAGCAAATTTAGAAAGAGTTGCTTGAAATGTTTCTATTTTTTGCTTTTGAATTCTATGGAATTGAGTCTATGTTTACTAGTATTCATGTCATTTATGAAAGCTTCAGACCCTAAGATTTGTAGCTAAATAATTTACTGCTGCTCCTTTCAGGAAACACTATGCTTTTGTACCTTATGGGAAAAAAATTAATATATATTTTTTGTGATTATAGAAGTGTTCATGGTAAAAACAAATTAAAATACATATAATTATATAAAAAAAAGTCAACTGTAATCACACCACCCAGAGATTATCATAGTTAATATCTTGATGAATCTCCTTCTAGGCTTTTTTGTATGCATCTCTACATATAAACAAATAACAATTATGGGGTCATACTGTTCTATTTTATAAACTGAAACAATATATCAAATGTCTTTTTATATTAGTATATATTTATCATTTTTACTGGTTGCATAGTACCACACTATAGATGCACTATTATTTATTATGTATAATACTGTCTTTTTTTAAAAAAATATTTATTTATTTGAGAGAAAGAGAGCATGAGAGAGAGAGAGCACAAACGGGGGGGGGGGGAGGGGGAGAGGAAGAGGGAGAAGCAGACTCCCTGCTGAGCAGAGAGCCTGATAAAGGACTCCATCCCAGGACCCTGGGATCATGACCTGAGCTGAAGGCAGATGCTTAACGACTGAGCCACCCAGGCACCCTAATACTGTCTTCCTTGTATTGGTAATTATTTTGGACATTTTCGATTTGTAATTATTATAAACAACATGAATGATACCATTGCTTACACTTTAAAGTGTTTTGGATTGTTGGATCAAAGAATATACTCTTATTAACATAAAAACGTTAAATAGAAATTTTTCTATCTCAGAAATACAACTAAATTTTAGAAGGTTGATGCTTTTGTAAATCTTTTCAACTGTATGTAGCTTTAGAAAAGGAACTAAAGACATGAGAACCAGTCATTTAAAAAGCCCAAACTATCACTATTTGATGTACCTAATTAAAAAAACTTTTAAGAGAAAACAGATGATTTCTTAATGTTTCTTTCATGCAAATCTTCAGTGCACCCAAAGAGGAAAAATAACAGTTTAGTAGAATAGGAGCTGACTTTAGAGCCACACTGATTTTCAATGTGAGTTCCAGCCATGTGACCTTGGATAATTTAAAGATTTTGCTTATTTATTTGCAGGGGGGAGAAGGGCAGAAGGAGAGGGAGCAAGAGGGTCCTAAGCAGTCTCTGCGCTCAGGGCGGAGCCAGACGTGGGGCTTGAACCCACAACCCTGAGATCATGACCTGAGCCCAAATCAAGAGTTGGATGTTTAGCCCACTGAGCCACCCAGGTGCCCCGACCTTGGGTAATTTAACGTGTGCCTCAGTTTCTTCATCTGTAAACTGGGGAAACAACATACCTAATTCATAAGATTTTTGTGATGAACGTATCATATAGCTATAGTATTAGAACTGCAAACCTAGTACTGTATTTAATTGTGTGACATTTCCCTTTATATAAGGGATATAGGACACACATTGATGTTTTAAATGAAAGTTATGAAAACATTCCTCTTTTGATCTTTCCTGTGGGATATATTTCCTCCTAGATACACTAGGATTATCTACCTTAATATGGAATGTACTGCTTGATAATCCAAGCATCTAAATTATAACTTGCTCCACTGTTCCTTCCACAAAAGCAAGCTGTGTGTCTTAAATAGGTCAAATATTGCTACAATGACAATATCTATAATACCACTACCACAACAGCCATCTGTTTATTTCAAGAACTATCTAAAAACATTCTGCTAGTACAAAAATAGTCGGGAATTTCTTTTAAAAAAGATTTCATTTATTTATTTGACAGAGAGAGAGAGAGCAGGACAGCACAGGTGGGGGAGAGGTAGAGGGAGAGGGAGAAGTAGGAAGCCTGATGTGGGGCTCCATCCCAGGTCCCCGGGATCATGACCCAAGCTGAAGGCAGTGGCCTAACCAACTGAGCCACCCAGTCACCCCTCTTTTTTTTTTTCTTCATTGCATTATGAGGTCTAAACATAAGTGATTTTGAATTCCTGATATCTTAAAATTCTTAAGATGTTCACACTCTCTAGGGGAAAAGTAGAGCAACTGCATAGCAAGAGAGTGACGCTTCGTTCATGTTTGGCCATAGGTTTGCTTTACGAAATAGCACGCCCTTCAGAATGGAAGAATTTATCTGTCTCCTATTTGATGGGGTTCGGAGCGAAGATGGCTGACTAAATAAACATGGGGAACTGGAATTTCCTTGGAGGCGTCCTGGAGGAAGTTCACATCCACTCCACCGTAATTGGAAAGATCTGGCTCACTATCCTGTTCATATTTCGAATGCTTGTTCTGGGTGTAGCAGCCGAGGATGTCTGGAATGATGAGCAGTCCGGCTTCATCTGTAATACAGAACAACCCGGCTGCAGAAACGTGTGCTATGACCAGGCCTTTCCTATCTCCCTCGTTAGATACTGGGTTTTGCAGGTGATATTTGTGTCTTCACCATCCCTGGTCTATATGGGCCATGCCTTGTACCGACTGAGGGTTCTGGAGAAAGAGAGGCAGAGGAAGAAAGCTCAACTGAGAGGAGCACTGGAAGGGGTGGAGTTTGAAATGCCTGGGGACCGGAGGAGACTGGAGCAAGAACTTTGTCAGCTGGAACAAAGGAAACTAAATAAAGCTCCACTCAGAGGAACCCTGCTTTGCACTTACGTGGTACACATTTTCACTCGCTCTGTGGTTGAGGTTGGGTTCATGATTGGACAGTATCTTCTATATGGATTTCATTTAGAGCCTTTATTTAAATGCCACGGCCACCCGTGTCCAAATATAATTGATTGTTTTGTCTCAAGACCAACAGAAAAGACAATATTCCTATTATTTATGCAATCTATAGCCACTGTTTCGCTTTTCTTAAATGTTCTAGAAATTTTCCACCTAGGTTTTAAAAAGATTAAAAGAGGGTTTTGGGGACAATATAAATGGAAGGATGAACATAATGAATTCTTTGCGAACAGGTCAAAACAAAATCTTGCCAAATATCAGAGCACATCTGCAAATTCACTGAAGAGACTCTCTTCTGCACCTGATTACTATCTGTTAATGGAAAAGCAAAAACACACAGCAGTGTGCCCTAGTTTAAATTCACCTGCATTTCACGCAGATCCTGACAATCACAGTGGAAATGATGAGAAATGCATTTTGGATGAACAAGAAACTGTACTTTCTGATGAGATGCGCACCTGTAGTCATCTTCAACACATCAGCTCATGTAATAATGAAGACACTCATAAAATATTTAGAAAAGAAGTGGGAAACCCATTAAGGGAAAAGAGAGAAATTGATGGCAAAGACAGCAAAAGGAACCACTACTCTCGAGGTCACTGTTCTATTCCAGGTGTTGCTATAGACCTGGACAACCACATGGGGCAGTCATCCCAAACAGCTTTCCCTCTGCCAGCTAACTGTGCCTGGGAACAGTCATGGCTTAGTGCTACATGGGGTCCCTCTACAGAAGATGAAAATCAGGTGTCACTTCCTAAAGGAAACCTCAAGGGCCAGTTCAGAGAGGGCACAATTAGCACCATTCCTCCTTCACAGCGAGACTGCCAACCACTTGACAGTCCAGACACTCCTGATTCTTTGGGACAGTTGTCCTTTGAATCTGATTTGGTCAGTAGCTGCAATAATCCTACTGCTTGTCCTCCAAATCACTTGGTGTTGCTGACAAACAACCTCACTGGTAGGAGGGCTCCCACAGACCTTCAGATCTGAGCAGCTGTTGGGTTCTAGACATTCTGCATATTATGTTATAGAAGTAGCCTAGTGGTGGTGGAGCACCGGCAAGACAGGCAGCTCTAGAGATCAGGTGTTTAGGCAGACAACTGCAAACCCATTTCAGAAAGGAAAAACAGATTAATTCTGAATGGTGAAGGGGCAGTTTTAAATTCAAAGACATAGTTACCAAATCAGGATTACTTTTTCACAGGCTCCCTTCAGAACCCATGAAAACGGATTCTGGGAAAGTCACATGATCAGAATCGGGGCTTAATGGTTTGGAAAGGTTTTTCCTTGAAAGGGAGTACAGCCTTAGGAGATTGTCCTTATTCTACAGAATTCTCCCTTTTAGTTACTAATCTTTTATTTCTGGACAATGGTTAAATTGTTTGTCCCTGGGACTTAATTTAGTTTCTTTATTGACTGCAACCTGATGTCTTCTGAGCACAATGATAATGTCGTTATCTAGTAAATAAAATCTTAAAAAGATTGATGGCTTCATAGCATCGTGATTCAATGCCCAGATTGGAGTCGTAGTTCTACACTCCCTCGTCCTCTAACTTCGCCACTTTAGTAACAGTGCCTACCTTACAGGAATAGCATGAGAATTAAAGTAAGAAACGTGTTTACTACAGTGCCTGGCACACAGTAAGAGCTCAAAAGCTTAGCACGTTACTGCTCACCCTCCAAAGGCCCATACCAAACCCGCCACAAAACAAACTCCAAAAGTAAAAGCTGGAGCTGAAACATACGATTCTAAGCACTCCTCTCAAGACACTGCATACCCAAGGGCCACCTTGCGTCGGTCGTGCGCATCTTTTCAGGATGAGAGCCAAGAAGTCAGCACATATAGGGTGACACACCTCCTCAGGTCCCAGTTGAGACACGTCCGCTCCAGGCCGGTGTCCGAAGAGCCCACCCTGCTACAGTCCTAGTGCTAACGGCCTCCGCAGGCCCCGCCCCCGTGCGCCACGCTCATCTTTGGCCCCACCTGGACACTAGTTCCCGGTTACTAAAACCTCGCCCCTCGCTAAGCAACCGAATCGCGGCGAGGACCGGAAGAGGAAGGAGAGGTGCTGCTCCGGGAACAGAGAGGCGGGCGTACGCAGCCTCCCTCTGCTTAGCCCACTATGGGGCCCTCAGAGCGTCCTGGTCGTCATGAAAACAGGCCACACCCCTGCGATCGCGAACCTTGGTTTGCAAGTGCGCAGGCGCGCGCGCCCTTCCGCGCATGAGCAGTGCTGCTCAGAGCCCGCCAGCCACGGTCTCGGGCGCCAGCTACGCCGCTGCCGCTGTCACTATGGCCCATTACAAAGTGAGGGGGGCGCGGCGTGGCTGGGGGCGTGCGGGCGGTAGCCAGCCGCTGGTCGGCTCGGGGTGGGAGAGGGGGCGCGCGCGCAGGTTTTGGGGGCCTGAGGTAGCGAGGCGGAGGCGGGGTTGCCGGACTCCCAGCGCCTTCTTCCTGCTCCGGCCCCTGGGCTTCGGCCACTGACCCGCCGTGTCTCCTCAGGCCGCCGACTCGAAGCGCGAGCAGTTCCGGAGATACTTGGAGAAGTCGGGGGTGCTGGACACGCTGACCAAGGGTGAGCATGGGCTAGGAGAGGGTTCCTCGTGTCCACGCCGTGCTCCTCGGCGCTGCGCCTCTGACCGGCCAAGGCGTGGGGAAGGAGGGGGAACAGGTGGGACTTGTCTGGGGTCCAGCAAGGTGGGCCTCGGGGTTCAGCAGGGACTGGCACACGTCTGGCTGTCGGACGCCGCCCGAGTTGGGGTAGCCTCGCTCACGCTGCCACTCTCCGGGCGGGGAGTGAAACTCTTGCAGCTGTTGCAAAGTCCCTCCAACTTCCGTTGCTTTGCCTCGAGCGGTCGCAGCGAACTTGTTTGCTAAAGACCTTGCGATCCCAATTCTTCCCTCCTTACAGTTTTTGCAGAGTCAAAATTACGTAAAGAAGCATTTTCCCTCGAACAAAGGGCAAGTGGGGAAATTACCAGATTTCAAAGTTGCCTATAAAATAACTAAGTGAACCCAGTCCCCAAAGTAGGCGATTCATAGTTCATTTGGCTGTGGTTTTTTAACCCGTTTCGTAGGCTATACCAATTCCTGTTCTGTGCAGATTTCATAAGTAGAATTACAGTTTAAAGAGCTTGAGGGCACATGAAAATGGTTATATTGTTTACAGTTTTTAAGATGGAAGCTGTTACACTGTGTCTCTTTCTCCAAGGGGGTTCAAGACCTAAGATGAGTAAGGAGCTTGAAACTGGAGAGTTCCAAGAGATAGTTGGGGTACTGCTTATTTCATTAACTCAGCAATAATGTGAATGCCTGCTATGTATCATTCAACTCATTGGCTAGGACTTTCAAGGGTACAGAAGAGAAGAGCTGTCAGGGATGATGATTGGGTCCACATGAGAAGTGTCTGGGAAATAATCTGGTAACCGCTCTTTGGCCAGAAGCAAAGGTTAGGAGAAAATTCTGGGAGATTAACTCTGGGTCTTAGCAGAAACAGGACTTGTAATTCCCATGCATGGGCCGACAATTTTGAATTGCTACCTACCTTAGGTTCAGGTACTAGTGTCCTCATCTCTTTGCAATTAAATTTCAGCAAACATGACAGGAGTACTCTATGAAAGTGCTGTGCTGTTCTCTCTTGAAGAGCCACAGAAGCATGGAATTTCATTGATCCCCCACCCCCTTAAAAAACTCCATGAGTTCATTTCTTTCATTATCTTATTCATGTCTCTGTTCTAGGCACTGGGGATACAGCAGTGGGGGGGGGGAGAATGAGCTTATATTCTAGTTGGAGGAGACAGATAATAAATACACAGTGCCAGCCAGTGGGAAGTGTTACAAATAAAAACATAGCAAATGGGATGAATAGCAACGGGTGTGCCATTTATAAGGGGTGGTGGGGGAAGGTCTTTCTTAAGAAGTAACATTTGAGATCTGAATGAAATGTGATGTCAAGAGTTCCAGGAAGTGCAAGGAGCCCAGAGTGGCTGAACAGAGTAAAAGAATGTTGAAAGGCAGAGAAGTGACCTTGGCAGGAGGTAACAGCTTTGTGGCCATACATGGCCCTTCCTTCATGAGGCTGGAAACCCCTGAAGCCTTCTTTTCCCTTGCTCACATCTAACTCCTCACTCTCTGTAGATTTCCAGTCTCCTAAATAATATCAGACAACTGAACATAAGTCTCTACTGATGTGACCTATTTAAAATTTGATTTTCAGCTTCAAGCATGGGTACTTGACACATATTTAATTTATAATTATAATACAGCATATTTTCAAGAGGATCTGAAACTGCTTCTAACATTAAAACACTATAAGGATGGCTAAAGATAAAGATAAGTCATTTGGAAAAAGAAGCATTTATTTTGAGTACCATACCAACCTCTAAAAATCCCGCCTGCTAAGGCAAAAAGGGAAACACTGGCTATCGAGTTCTTGTCTGATTAAAAGGAAGTATATTTCATCTATAGAAAAGCACAGGAAACTTGACATTTACATTATGTTCTGTAATTATCAACCTCATGGTACCACTGACAGAAATTTAGAAGCCGAAAGAAATGGGGTGGGGAAGAAGAGGTAGAAAAGGTAAGAGTATTCATGTCTTATAAAGTCAGATGGCAGAGATCAGTGGAAATTAACGGAAGAAGAAATAGGTTTGAGTGTTATTTAAAGAAAAACATACTGGAAGGAGAGGGCGGTGGTGATGTAAATACACCAATGTCTCAAAAAACAGGGTTCTAAGTATACTTAGAATAGTAACTATCAGAACTCAGAGCAGGTTGTTAAAAAGTCATTGCCATTCAATTTTTTCATACTGTCTATATTATTTTGATGAACCATTAAAACTAAAAACTAAAAAGGAAGCGTGTAAGTTGTTTTACAACAGTTCTTAACTTGGAGTCTAGAGCTGCACATTTTTTGTGTGTAGTTACCTTTTTTGGCTTTTGTCACTTTTCAAAGGGTTCCATGCACTGGTTTAGAGAGATTTTTATCTGAGTAGTAAATCCTAGGAGGAAATTGTTCAATAGAAGATGAGCAAGGTAGTGCTGACATAAGCTGTTGGATACAAACTAAAACATCTGTTTTAATGTTGCTATGAGCATGTTGATTCCTGGTAAGGTTTTTGGTTGGTGGTTATTTAGCATGTTGTATATGGAATTCTTCTTGAAGCACATTTTGAATTCAAAGCTCCTTTAAGTAATTACCATAGCCCTGTTGATTCTCTCCAAAATTTTTCTCAAATTTATCTACTTTGTTTTCATCCCCCCACCCCCAAATCACTCTAGTGCAGGTTACAATCTTTTTCACCTGGATTACCACGCCTGCCTCATAACTGCTCTTCCTACCTTCGTCCTTGTCCCACTCTGGATCTTCCACACAGCAGTCAAAAGCGATCCTGTCACTCTCCTGCTTAAAACTGTTTAATTATATGCCTGTTCTGAGGATCAAAGTCCAACCGAACTTGCAGGATCCTCCCTGGTCTGCGTCCTGACCACCTTGCCAGCTTCCTTTCCTGCCACATTGTTCACAGCTCCATCTAGCCATACTTGAATTTTCAGTTCCTCAATGTGTTGTTCTCTTGCCCTCCCCACCCCCTCACCTTCCCATTTTATCTGAAACCCTCATAGCCAAGTCTCAGGTCTTACTTCCCTTCCTTAGGGAGCCTTCCGTGGTGCCCTAGGCTGAGTTAGGTGGTCTTCCAGTGTGCTCCCATAATCCATCATCCTGTATTGCTGCTTGATGGTTTTTTTTTTTTTTTTGTCTAGTTCTTTGCTTTTGCACTAGACTGTAAATCTGTTGAGAGCAGGGACCTTATCTGCCTTGTTTACCATGGTATGGCAGTCCTAGCAATGTGATTGGCGTATAATAGGCATTTAATATTTACTGGGCTATATAAATTCAGTCATTCAAATTTAAGACTTTAATTGTTGCTTTTTTCTGCTTTTTGATTTGCAGTATTGGTAGCCTTATATGAAGAACCAGAGAAACCTAATAGTGCTTTGGAGTATCCTTTTCATCTTTCAAATCAGAAAAAGGACTTATTTTTGGAACTCTTATTTTTTCACATAGATAATATTTAAGATATTTTTGACGATTGAAAAAGTTACTTTCCTTTATGTTTTGCGATGATCTCTGGGTAAATGTTGGTGGTAAGGTTGGGTGACCATGATCGGAGATACTGATACTACTCTGAGCTATTTCATTAGTTTCATTCAGCTCAAGTAAATTCTTAACTTTGATATTAGTTTTTTAAAGCATCACTTAGGAGCTGCTACCCCAGAAAATCCAGAAATAGAGCTGCTTCGCCTAGAATTGGCAGAAATGAAAGAGAAATATGAAGCTATTATAGAAGAAAATAAAAAACTGAAAACAAAGGTAAATGTCTTAAAAGAATTCATGTTAAAAATAATTTCACCCTTAATGATTATAAGATCAAAACCTCATTAAAATGGATAGTAGGGGAGGGAGGAGGATAAATAATCTCAATTCACTGCAAGGCTGACCTGATGCCCTATTTAGAAAACCACAAATTGTAAATAGGAGAAGCAACGTGTGGTCAAGAAGAGGTTCTTGGGAACCTCCATCAAGAAAAAGATGAGAGGGGCGCCTGGATAGCTCAGTCGGTTAAGCGGCTGACTCCTGATCCCAGCTCAGGTCTTATCTTAGGGTCATGAGTTCAGTCCCTGCATTGGGCTCCACGCAGAGCATGGTGCCTACTTTAAAAAAAAAAAAAAAAAAGATGAGAACCTTGGTTAATGCTACTTCGTGAGTAAATGGAGATTTCTGGGAGTCATAAGCAACTGACCTAAGTAGGTCATTGTAGGTCAATGCTTTGTGAATGGCTCCTCTTCGAGCTGTGCAGTGCACAACCTGCATGGCCGTATGTGCTGGCCCTGTAATGTGTTTATCTCTATAAATGTGTTTGCACTTAATTTTGTCTACTCAAGTTTTTTGTTTGTTGAAACTGCTTTGAGAATTTTCATAAACTTCAAATTAGTCCAGTTTACGTCTTTGAGGTTCTTCCACGTTCTGAATCACATACCACGTTTTACATTACTCTAGGCATTTCTCATAAGGGGATTTATCTGCTCAACAGCCTTGCGAGATAAGCGAAACAGGTGCACGGACCATTTTATGGGTAGGAAACTCACGCACAGTGAAGTCTAATTACCTTCTCAAATCTGACAGCTAATTGGAACAACCTAAATCTTAGCCTTAGTGTTCTTGCAGGGAACCACAGCTTAGCATAATAGAGAATGCAGCATGTTAAATTACCCAAGATCCCACAAAACAAATACCAGTTAACTCTTTGGCACCTTTTGAGTCAAAGACATGAGCTCCTCTTCGTTGACTGGCTCGGTTAATATATGTTACATTATTCTTTTTTTCTGCTTCTTAAGAGAAAGTTCAGTAAACTTTTGGTAAAGAGAAAGAGTAAGTACCTTACCAACATCTTTGGGAAGATACAGATAGATTACTGCAGATCAAGTATTTGAGCAGTGCAGTCATGAATTGAAATTCAGCTTTGGTTTCCCAGTAATTTTAAAGGTTTATATGAAAAGAATTTTCACTACATTTGATTGTATTAAACATTAAATTGTATTAATCTTAAATGGTTGAAAAAGGGATAGGATATTCATATAAAGTTACTGATTCAGTCATTAAACTGAATATAATAGTTAACTACTCGTTTTGTTACTATTAAGTTTTTTTTACCCAATTTAGAGTAAAATTCACCTAAACTGCTCTGTCTTTGCCCTATAGCTTGCTCAGTATGAACCACCTCAGGAGGAGAAGCGTGCTGAATAGGATTCTTCTCAGTTGAAAAGACACTGAAAAAATGGTTTTGTATGACTTGAATAGTTTGTATAGTATATAATCTTTTCTGAACAGATGCTCTAGAACTCTTTTAATATGTTGAATTCACCTATCACACTTTAACTGTTATAAACACATATACTTAGAATCACCAATAAAAACTCAATATAACTTTCTTTGGGTCTTAAAAGCAGGAGAATCCAAAGTGAATCCTGGAAAAAAAAAAAATCAAAACACAGCCATCTAATTCATTACCTAAAAAGACATTCTGTGTATTAGTCTGACTAAGAATGATGGTACTGGTTGTATTTTAGCCAAGGAAATTCAGCATGGAGCTGTTCCTTGGTTTAGTGCGGGATATGAGCACAGGTACAGTCCTTCTTTAAAGTGAAGATGACACTGTTGTTCATATCCTCTGTAGGCAGCTGGAGGGATCTGTGTGACAGAAGATGCTTTTGCACGGGTTCCCACCAATCTTCTGCCCTTGTTTATATAATGTGGAACAAATAACTCTTCTTTGCCACCACTTTGCCTTAGATAACCATGTGTGTGCCAGTTTGAACTCTGACACCACGTTTCCTTCTATGCAATCATGCCCTATCTGATAATGTTGCCTTGCTTTGCTGTGTTTCAGTGGGTCCTCGCTGCACATTGGCCTGCGTTGTTTTTCAATTTGCTATTAGTATAGCAGTTACCCTGACTGTAATTTATATAACTTCAAACAGGATCACACTGTTCCCCTGCCTTACTGAGTTGCTTAGTTGAGCACAGAACTGAGGCAATGTAAAATTCTGGGTTCACGCACAAGCTGGGATAAGAAGGGGAATGAGCCATATATCGTGGAAAACTATAGTTTGCGGGTATAATTATATAGTGCTTTTTTCCCTCAAAGTATTTTTCTAGCCTTGAATTCATTTTATCTTCATTATCCCTGTGAAGTAGGTAGGGCAAGTATGAGGTGAGGCTGGGTGCTGAATTTTTAGGCCAAAGACTGATACTAATACAAATTATTTACTAACTGTAGAACTTTGGGCACTTCAGTTAACTGCTCTGAGATTCACTTTCCTCATCTGTTAAATGAGAAGAATAACATCAGTGCTGCCTACCTCACAGGGTTGTTGTGAGGGTCAAATGGAATGTATGTGAAAGATCTGTAAATGGTAAAGCACTATATTCTTGCTTGTTAGTCTTTTTCCTTTCTTTTGGAAGACCTAAGGTTCCGATGTTTCATTTTATCGGTCACTGATTTTCCTTACTGATTGACTTGACATTATTAAGAATCATCCTACTTTGTGTATTCTAACCCTATTGTTAGAGAACCTGTCTTTACTCTTTGGTCAAAACACATGTAGAAAACAGAACGCTCCAATGAAAGCTGCTTTAACTAGCAAAAGCCTCAGCACTTGCTCAGAACTGTGACCAAGCTAATTGTAAGGGCATTTTAATCAGTCGTGTTGGCAAGAATGTGGCAATGGTCTGTGTCTCTTCTAGTCACAAGTTTGTTTTTGGAGGTGGGCCAGATACTGTTGGAGGAACAGTCACTTGAATCGGTTTATCTTTTACCAACTTGAGTGCCTCCTACATGCTCAGCAGTAGGCTGAGTGCTGGGTGTTACAGAGATGAAAGACTTGAAGTTAGTTATAAGACATGTACATAAAAATTACAATGTGGGATAGGAAGTGCTCAGAACCATAAGAACAATAAAACATGGCCCCATGGGGATTTTGAAAGAGAGGGAGACTTGGCTTCTTTAAGCAGTTGGTATGACAGTCCCTTTGTGGAATACAGACAAGTAGAATTTTTTCTGGCAGCCAGCCCTCATTTGCTTTTCTACTATGGGACTGGTATTCGTGTTTATGTAAGTCAGTTTACTGTCTCTTGTACCATCCTTTTGGACAGAGCGGCAACCAGTGGGTTGGATAATCACACTTTTACTAGGGAACTGACCCGTTTAGACTGCTATAGCAGTCAGTGCTGTTTAAGAATTCAGAGTCAGCCTGGCCTCTGGAGGTCCTCTCTTCATCATTTCTATCAAGGATATAGATGAAGAGAAGGTACAAGAAGATGCTCAATGGAGTAGAAAAAGATGTCATCCATTCAGTTCCTGCTATGCTTCAGCTGCCTTATCTATAAAATGTGGATTTCATATCTTGCCTACCTCACAGGGTTGTTGTAAGGATCAAATTAAATATAATGGACGAAAAGTACCTTGTAAATTATAAAGGACTACATATGGGTCACATGGTGTAATGCCAAATCTGTAAATGCCACAAAGTTGGCTGGCTAGTAAACTATATTGAAACAAGTTTGAAAATGATTAACTTGGAGTACCCCAAACTTCTGGGCCTAAACCAAAAAGCTGAAATGTCAAGCCTTATATTTAGGTTAAAAAATGCAGTGGTACAAGTTTAGGCACTAGGATTGCTGACAAAATACTAGTTCCAGTGATTATCAGTGTGAACCACATATACTCTTGATAGTTAAAAAAAAAAAAAAAATTCCATTCTGGGAAGCAGTAATAGAAAATATTGTCCAAGTGCTAAACGGGCATCCCGAAGGCTGTATTGGTGCATTGTAGGTGACAGGCCTTTGGTGGATGTTGACAATCTCAAATGCACGTAAAAAAGTGAATGATCAACAGGGAGAAGGCACTTGAAAATACAAGGTTGTGCCGCCCAATATGGTAGCCACTAGCCACATCTGGCAACTAAAGTAAAAAAAAATTCAGTTCCTCAGCCATGGTAGCAACATTTCAAATGCTCAGTCCACACTGGCTACTATCTTGAAAGGTACGGTTCTAGTACATTTCTGTCATCACAGAAAGTTCTACTGGACATCAGCAGAGAAGGGATGGTCAAGGAACGGAGTGTTTAACGTCAACAGAGAAGACTTAGTGGGTCATGAAGACTGCAACCTAATATCTGAAGGGCTGTCGTGAAAAAGATGAAGACTACTCCTGTATTGTTCCATTTTAAGCTCCAGTGGGTGTGATTTTTGGTCTAAATAGAAGACTTTCAAACAAAGTTTTACCTCAGTGGACGTGGCTGTCTTCTGAGATAGTGAGCTCTCTTCCCTTGGAACACTGAAATGTATGCTGCATTATCTATCAGCTGGAGGTGCTACAGAGTGGACTCTGTTTAGGAGAGAGACTGGACTAGACAACCTCTAAGGATATGTCCTACCTTTAACTTACGTATTCACACAAAATTAAGTCCAAGACCTGCAAGAACATGCTTTCTTTTCATAATCGAGAAGTTAGTTTCTTTGGAAAATCAGTGCCACCGCCATCACCTCCATTTTAAGTGGAGGACCTTATTTCGTCAAATTTCTAATTCTAAAGCCTGTCAAGAGTGAAAATTCCTCTAGCTTTCTTAGGCGTATTTGGTGAAACCATTTTAGTTTGCTTTCGTTATTCATTCCTTTGGTCTGTGATCTGAGGTCATGGAATATGTAATGTTAATCTATGGGGGGGGTATAAGTTACATGAAAAGTAGACTGGGTGGGAAGGAGGGGAAATTGAGTCCTTTCGAGTTTTAAGTGGTAATAGTTGGTAGTAGTAACCGTCTGATTTGCTGAAGAGGGAGGATAAGCTGTTCTAGCTTGGCTGCATTTGCTTTCCTGCTACTTGCTAGAGCCAGCTGTATCACACCCATGACTCTGCCTTTGGTTGAGGCTTTACCCTCACTCAGGCTGGCTCCTCCTTCCTACCCTTGCATATCCCAACCACATCCATCCATCTAGACCTGTTCAGACGCCACCTCCTTACAGACTTTCTCACCCTCCCAACTCCCGAGCATTTTTATCTGTACCTTTGACCTTTCATATCTCGTACCGAAGTTACTTACGCAAAGATCCGATCTCTATTAATCTCCGAGCAACTTGAGGGCTGGCAGGGTCCGAGTCCGTTCCAGTTTTGTGTCCCTTGCCCCCCCAGGGCATCGCGGGCATCAGTAAATACTGGTTGGGCGAGTACCATTGTAAGAGCACAATCAGTTCTTTCCCCAAATGCCCAGAGAGCATCTCCCGTTGCGATGGCCTCCAGAGCTCCCAAGAAGGCAGGGGAGCGGCGAGGAGTAAGGCGCGTGGCTGGGCAGGACCGAGGTGCTCGCTAGGGCGGAGGGCAGAGGGCTCGGCCGGCCGGGCCACCCTCCTCGTGACTCCTCCTCCCCCCTCCACGGCTCCAAGTCAGGTGATTCCGGGCACGTGACGGGCACCACCTACCCTGCTGCTTCCGAGTGGCAGTTCGGGCGGCCAATGAGGGGCTGGGCCTCGGTACGGAGCCTATGAGAGCCGGGCTCTAGGGGGCGGGTCGCGCGGCGGTGGCGGCTGCCGGGGGCGGTGGCGGCGGCGGCGGAGTGGGGAGGCGGCGGCCTGGCTTGGCCTGGCCTGGCCTGTCAGGGCGCGGGCGGCAGCGGCTCGAGCACCATGTCCCTGCAGTACGGGGCGGAGGAGACGCCCCTGGCCGGCAGTTACGGCGCGGCGGATTCGTTTCCGAAGGACTTCGGCTACGGCGTGGAGGAGGAGGAAGAGGAGGCGGCAGCCGCGGGCGGCGGGGTTGGGGCGGGGGCCGGCGGAGGCTGTGGCCCGGGGGGCGCTGACAGCTCCAAGCCGAGGATTCTGCTCATGGGGCTCCGGCGCAGCGGCAAGTCCTCCATCCAGAAGGTGAGTGGGGCCGCGCCGGGTCCCCCGGCCCCCCTCCCCCTCGCGGGGGCTCGGGTGGCCACCGGGCACGGGGGGGGGGCGGAGGAGGGCGGCGGCTCGGGCTGGCCGGCAGGGCTGTCCCACCGCGCTATTTCTAGTCCTCTGGGGAGCGGGGCCAGAGGCGCGGCCCGCGGAGGACCCCGACTCGGAGTCCACGCCCAAGTCAGCCGAGGCGGAGTGTCCCTGAAGGCGAGACTGGCTGGAGGGAGGCAGGTGCGGGTGGCACCGCCCGGGACCTCCGCCCCCTGGGACCCAACCCCGGAGTCTTTTCCGAAACTGAGACGTACTCTGCAGTTCCAACTTGGATAACTTGTCCGACTCCCTCTCCTGCCCGGTTTTTGTGTATTTTTCTCACTTCAGGTGACCTGAGTTTGCAGGGCTTCCCAGGTGAGCCCCAGGGAGCAGCGTCAGGAAGAGCTGTGACTAAGTCACTGGCCGTTTTAATGCTTACTACTACGAAGGAGGATTTAACCTCACTGGGGATGGGAAGCTGTTATTCCACCAGTTTTAGTACTTGGGGCCAGGCGAGTGTAATTGCTGGTGATTGACCCTCTTGTTATGTGTGCGGGTACAAAAATCTTAGGAGACCTCGAGAATATTTGCAGACCTTTGTCAGTGCATTTGCTTTCACTTCGGGTCTGTCAGGAACAAATGGAGGGCTAGACCCTTTCTGGTAAGGGGGAAACTGAGGCAAGGTTGGCCTCCTCCATTAACCATCCCCCTCACACCCAAGTGAGCTGGTAATAAAACGCCAGATACCTGGTCTGCTGCCCTTTCCACTCCGTTGGCAAAGGTCTATCCAAAATAAATCTGTGTGATATTTTGTAAACATGATGGTTTTAAAAAGTAGCCGCCTTCTTCTGAAATTACTGGATTACTGTGTTTTATTTACTTCCGAATTTACTGGATTGCTGGGTTTTATTTATCTTCTCACCTCTACAGCATATTTTGAGTAAATTCATGGGAGGGTTTTAGCAAACTGAATTTAATTTTCTCACTTGTTACTCATTGACTAAACTTTGGTAGTAACTACCCAATTTCTTTTTCTAGAAAGTAACAGTGAGAGACAAATTAGCTTTAGGTTAGAATTGTATGGATTGTGATTATCCTGATTCTTAACAGTTACTTTTACCATTTCTTTTCTCATGGGAGCAGTCATTTCCCTGTCAATTCCTCTCCTGAACCCCCCCGCCCCCGCAGTATCATTTTCTACTTGGTATAATTACTGTCTGTTTTATTTCTACCACAAAACTGCAAATTTAGTGAAGGCAGAGTCTAGTCAGTTAGCTTTCTAATTTTCAGAGCCTGATAAAGGCATTCCAGTAAGTTTTCAATGAACAAAAATTCTTAAACTTTAGCTATAAGCTTTTATAATCTTAAAGCAGATTTTGGCAGAATTAATACAGTTTAACAGAAAACAAAATCAATTGATATGAGAGACAATGCTACTACGAGGATTGACTATGTGCAGAGAAAATAGAAAAGTTTCAGCTGCAAAATAGACTTGATGGAAAGTAATTTGGTGCCTTCTCATCTCTCAGAAATAAAAGGATAGTGAGTACTGATGATACACCATTCACTTTTTATGTCTTTTAAAATTTTTGCTATAGGATCAAATTCTTTTTATGTTAATTCAGGGTGGAATTTTGAACTTTAAATACAAAGCTGAATAGGTATAAAATTATCTTCTTTCTTTTGACAGGTGGTGTTTCATAAAATGTCACCCAACGAGACTCTCTTTTTGGAAAGTACCAACAAGATTTATAAAGATGACATTTCCAATAGCTCCTTTGTGAATTTCCAGATATGGGATTTTCCTGGGCAAATGGACTTTTTTGACCCAACTTTTGACTACGAGATGATCTTCAGGGGAACAGGAGCATTGATATACGTCATTGATGCACAGGTAGTGGGAATAATAACATTTGTTTCTTTTTTCTGGTGTCAAAAGATGTAGACACAAAGGAAGGGTGTTTATCTTCTTTATCATGTGCTGCCTGCAGCTGCTTTGCGGGTAGATTCCCAGCAGCATGGGAGACGGAACTGCAGAGGTGTGTTGGGAGCAGGCATGCCACTGTGCAAGTACAGGATGTGCGATGGTTAGCAGATAGTGGCTTATTATCTTTGAGTTCTAGTTAATGGGCAGTTTTCCACTCTTATCTGTTCAGAGTGGATATTGCCGAACTTCATGAACTATTACAACAGTGATGTCACTCACTGGAAAGATCTTCTTGGTGCCCATAATCTAATGAGGAATAGGAGAACTGAGTCAGTGAATACTAAAGTGAATAGTTTTCTTGGTTGCCCAAATTGAGTTTGGCTCGACAAACATTTATTGAGGGCCTAGCACGTGACAAGCCCCGAGATGAATGGGACATGTCCCTGACCCTAAGAAGCTTCTACCTTAGTTAGGAATGCTTTTTGATTGAGAGGCTCTGTAATGGATGCTTTCACATACATGATCCAATTTACTTTATTCTCTACAATACTGTGAGGTAGGTACGGTAATTCCCATTTTACGGATGAGTAAACTGAGATCACAAGTTTAAGCAACCTGCTTAAAGTCACACATCTAGTAAATGGCAGAGCTGGGATTACTTATAAAACATTCTGTTGGGAAGAAGTGTCCATTTTCTTTTTCCTTTTCTTATATTTTCAATATTAAAAATTACAAGCATTAACTTGGTAAATGAATTTTTTATTTGGAGAGATTAAAGATTTAGATTAAGTTAATGTATTTGAATGTTTGGAGTATTCATGAATAATCAGGATAATATATTTTCTGTGGTTGGGGAAAGAGGTGGCTTGAGGCTTTCTTAACTCGTTACTGACTTTTATAAGATTTCTTTTTAAAAAATATTTTGTTCTGACTTACAGGATGACTACATGGAGGCTTTAACAAGACTTCACATTACTGTTTCTAAAGCCTACAAAGTTAACCCAGACATGAATTTTGAGGTTTTTATTCACAAAGTTGATGGTCTGTCTGATGATCACAAAATAGAAACACAGAGGGACATTCATCAAAGGGCCAATGATGACCTTGCAGATGCTGGGCTAGAAAAACTCCACCTTAGGTAACAACATGTGTGTTTGATATGAGAGCCCTGAAAAATGTGTAAATGTATTCCCATCTCTGTCATTACAAACACGTAGCTTTCTGTTACTGGTATACCCTTCCCAAATCTGTAATGTTCTTGATCTCTTCTTTGTTGAATTCATTTTGGGAGCCCGATGGTATTTGAGAAGTTACTTTCCCAGTTTTTTGCATTTTCTTGGAGATTGAAGTCATGTGAAGTGTTTCCATTGGTGCTTTTAGAAATTCATCTCAAGAGATTGGAATCAGCCTGTTTCCTCATGGCTTAAGTCTGCTTTGGGACTCCCCTCTCTTGATTTCATCATTTATTTACTTATTTATTTATTTTCATTTTGCCTCAGTTCAAGGACTCTGTCACATTTGTTGTAGAACTCTGTAGCTTGAGTCTTCACAGTATTTTTTTCAGTAGGAAGAGCCTTTTAAAGAGGTACATTTTCAAACCTGGGCTCTGATGTATCTTGTGTATGTTTTTAAAAACAGTGTATGCTTTTATGAATCTCTAACGTTTGGGTTAGGTGGGTTTATTCTATAACTCTGTTTAGGGTTCCTGTTAGGTTTAAAGAACTGCTGATTCATAATTAAATACCATTAAGGAGTTATTATTAAAGAACAACTACTAGATAGGATTGATGATTTATGTTCTTGTGTTCTGAAAGTGCATGAGGAATATTTTCTATATTTTGTGTTTTTTTTGGTGGTATAGGTAGATATGAGTAATAAAAAGTACCCAAGAAAATGTTCTCTTGATGATGTAAACAGCTTAAAGGGGAAGCAGGGGAGACACACGTGTAGCTATTTCCTTATCCCTGGTCTGTTACAGTGACTTCCTCATAGGCTCAAGCCACCCCCCATTCCTACCCCTAATATTCCCTAGGGCCTCAGGCTCCAAGGTCTTTCAGTTATTCTTCTAGGAAGTTGTGTAGAAAAAGTCTCATTGATCTGTAGTTTGTCTGAATTGAAATTTTAAAATATTTATCAGTAATTCATGCTTTAAAAAAATTCAGCAATATTTGTAAGAGAAAGTGAAAGTGGCTCCCTATGAAATTCCTCAGTCTTACTTTTTGGGAATCTACTCTTAACAATGGATTTTAGGCCATGATTGTCCTGTTTTCCCTAGTGCACATGGGAATTCTCCTAATCGTCTTTACTCCACTTCCTTGTCCCTTTTTGGGGCGTCCCACCCCAGTGGTGTACGCCATCCCTTTCTCTAGTTCCTCAGAGGGCCCTAGGCCTTGTTAATCTCTGTAGAATCTTTGCATCCAGGTTTTATTAATTACTAGCATGCCTGTGGATTAGGCTGTATTCGATTTCTGGTTTCCAGAAACCCAGCTTACTAAAATGCCCTGTATGTCGCAGGTTCCCTATGTCCCCATCTACTTCCAAGCCTCAGAGGCCTTCCAAGCCTGAGGACCTTCCCACATTGCTAACCTTTTTGCCTAAAGGAAACAATAAAATATTCCTTTGTCCCTAGTGCCTTTAGGAAGGGGTCATCTTGGCCATACTTGTTTCATTGCTCAAACATCTAGAGTTGAGACTTATCTTGTATAGGGTTAGATTCCTAGGTCAGCTTCTTGAAAGTATTTTTAAATTGCCTATAAAGTGTGATAGCCACAGTTCTGTGCTTCTGACTTTGTAATATATACTTACAAATAAACAGATAAAACAGATAATGAGGAGTATACTCCCTGAGCTAAAAATAGCAGGTAAACGTGTCTGTATTGTTTAAAATGTGAAAGGTCTCTCTTTCTCATACGTGTTTTGTTAAATCTATGGATGTTACCTCTCCACTGTATGTCCTTTTAGGCAGATTCCTGTTCCATTTTCTTTATAGGGCCCCAGCTCCTATCCTCCTAATTCTGTCATTTACATAAATTCTGAGCATCAATTGTGTTCATTTGTTTATTGAACAAATATTTATGAGCACTGTTCAGGAGTAGGGTTGTAGTTATGGCAAGACCGTCAAAGTCTCTGTCCTCATGGAACTTACATTCTGATGAATGAGACAGCTCAAAAGCACTTACAAATAAATGTATAGTATAATTTTAGGTACTTATCAGTGCTATGAAGAAAAATTAGGGGAAAGAGCTGCTGTTTTAGGTAGGAGGGTCAGGAAAGAGCTTTCTGAGGAGATTACATTTTAGTAGAGACCTGAATTCTTTTTTTTTTTTTTTTGTAGTGAAGATTTTTTTTTTTAATAAGATTTTATTTATTAGAGAGAGAGAACACAGGGGGAGTGGCAGGCAGAGGCAGAGGGAGAGGGAGAAGCAGGCTCCCCACTGAGCAAGCAGCTGGATGCAGGGGCCCAGGACCCTGGGATCATGACCTGAAAGCCGAAGGCAGACACTTAACCAATTGAGCCACCCAGATACCCGCTGAATTACATTCTTATTGACTAAATGTCACCCTTCTCTGTGCTCCCTCTTGGTTTTTATCGTGGTCTTTGTCAGTTGTGGGCTTAAGAAACTGGGTTTTTTGGATTAGGCTGCAAAGACTTAGGTGAATATTCAGGTTTCTGCATCTGAAAATGCTTTCCTGGGTACTAGGAGATTGCCCTCTTCTGTAGATGCTGTAAGGAGACGGATGGTTACAAGCCAGGTGGGGAGCTGCATTTGTCTTCTCGAACGTGGGGATGATAGGCAAGATAACAAGGCTTTATTTGAACTTAGTGAAATCAAATATTTAAGAAACTTAAGATTTTGTATTTTATAATTGTCACTGAACTTAAGGTATTTTTCAAATTAATCAAACTCTGTTGTGT
Source organism: Ursus americanus (assembly GCF_024610735.1). NCBI lineage: Eukaryota > Metazoa > Chordata > Mammalia > Carnivora > Ursidae > Ursus > Ursus americanus. The sequence goes on from NC_142159.1 coordinate 1,467,393, forward strand.
TTTTCAGCTTTTATTTGACTAGTATCTATGACCATTCAATATTTGAAGCCTTTAGTAAGGTGGTGCAGAAACTCATCCCACAACTGCCGACCTTGGAAAACCTATTAAATATCTTTATATCAGTAAGTGAGCTAATTCACTATAGTTTCTGATTCCATTTTCTTGAATATATTTGTGTTACCAGGTTCTCCAAAAATATGGCTTGAATTAGTCTGAATCAGGCTGAAAGACCACTGACACACTAAACATGTGAAATAAATCATAAGAACATTAAAAAAAAAAGGCTTGAGTTATTTTCTGAGTTCTTTCCTTAGTGGTCACCCTTGATCTTAAAATGAAGTGAAAAATTTCTTCATGTTTGCTTAATTAACAAAAACCTTCATGATAAAAAAAATCATGACATCTGTTTCCTGAACGAAGAGTAGTAACTGGAAAAGTCTGGGTTTTGGGAATTTAAATCCTGCTTAATCTGTGCTTTATAGGAGGTCACATTGAAAAATTGATCTTTTCCTTTCCTTGCTAAGTGTAATCGTAGTATCATATTTCACCTTTCTTATTTTGAGGATTCAGCTTAATAAAAAAGGATATTCCTTCAATAAATATAACATTCAACTATTATATTGTCTAGACATTACTTTGAAGGACTCAGGGTGTAGTGATCCCCAGTTCTTTTGGGCTTTTGGGTTATGCTAGATGTTGATATCAAACTTAATTCTTTTATGTTTTGCTAATTGCCACAGACAGCCTTTCTGGTAGCAAGGTTATTCAAATCAGAGGTTGATTATTGTAACAAGAAGGGATTATTGAAAATGTAGCATGGCTTGATTTTTGGAGGATTTTTTTTGTTAATTTTTTTGGTGGCGTCTTAGCAAATAATTCATTTAAGTAGAGGAGAAAGAAAAAACAGATTTAGTGCAATTAAGTCAGTAAATCAGAGCAGAGAAATGATTCGACTTTTATTCTTTGGATAACAGAAGTGTCTCTCAACCAAATATTATTTGCTTCTTTGATATTGGGTTATACAATTACAAATGTCCTTGTGTGTTAATCCATAATTTCAAGATCTTAGGTAAATTGCAAATTTTGGTTCTTAAAACTGAATACTTTTCCAATTTTGTTTTTCCAAGAATTCAGGTATTGAAAAAGCTTTTCTCTTCGATGTTGTCAGCAAAATCTACATTGCAACAGACAGTTCCCCTGTGGATATGCAATCTTATGAGCTTTGCTGTGACATGATTGATGTTGTAATTGATGTGTCTTGTATATATGGGTAAGTTATTTATATATAGATATATGTATTTCTGCAAGATCTCGGACAGGTGGAAGACTACCAGTTCAGTTTGTCGGCGGGATTAGTTTTGAGGCCTCTAGCAGGTAGTGTGTGGGGTGGAATCGTTCTGACCATAGTGTTTCCACTTGGAGCTTGATTTCCCTGCAGATGGACTGCTAGGTCTTAACTGCTTCAGAGGATGGATAAGAGCAGTTGAAAAAGTGTGCTAGTACCAGATTTCATCATCACTGAAGGTTTCTCCTGCCATTATTTGGGGGGCTTGCATGGTGTCTTCTCCCTTAGGGACTCTGCTAGATCAAAAAAGTATATTAATTTATTTTGAATAACAGAGTAAGTACTGGTTCCTAATTTAAGTTCAGGCTTTATGGAAATGAGGGATCCTAATCTTTCAGAGAGCTAAGAAGCAAGGAAATCAGAATTTTGGGTGTCAAAAGGACTTACACATAGAAAAATTTGACCCATACATCTGAGCTTCCAAAATAAGTTTCTTTTCTTTTCTTTTTTTTAAAGATTTTTATATTTATTTATTCGACAGAGAGAGAGACAGCCAGCGAGAGAGGGAACATAAGCAGGGGGAGTGGGAGAGGAAGAAGCAGGCTCATAGCGGAGGAGCCTGATGTGGGGCTCGATCCCACAACGCCGGGATCATGCCCTGAGCCGAAGGCAGACGCTTAACCGCTGTGCCACCCAGGCGCCCCCCAAAATAAGTTTCTAAAATGTAAACTCTTTATGTAAATTCACCGAACTCCATACAGAGATTTATAAATGCCAGCAAAGGTGTGATTTTGTGGAATAGTCCAGAGGACGAGTGAAAACTTTGGAGAATAACTGGTATTTCAAAAGCCAACAGCCTCTGTTGCTTCTAATAGCCCTGATCCCCTCACATTATTAACATCAGCACTCCCAAGGCAATTTCTGATGCTCTGCATAACCTTGGCTTTCTGTGTCCTTTATCTGTTCCCTTTTCCACCCGGTCTGAACTCTTCTTTCATCTTTCTGTCCCTGCCCTTCACCTCGGTCTCAGCCTAACTTGTTGGTGTCTTTCTCCAGCTGACTGAGTAGGAGAATGCATTTCTCTCACATGTTCTTTACCTGTCTGTTCCTATCTTCTATTTGTTTTTCACTTTTGTGATTTACATGCTCTCTTTTGCTCTTTTTCCATAATGAAAATGTGATTTTTCTGTTTATCATTCGGTAAAGCTTCATGTTCCCATTCCTAATTTTAAAAATGGATGAATAGAACATTTGTGTTTTCTTTAAAAGAAATCAAAATTTCATAACTGCTTTTTTTATAATTTAAAAATCAAATTTTGGGGCACCTGGGTGGCGCAGTCATTAAGCGTCTGCCTTCGGCTCAGGGCGTGATCCTGGCGTTCTGGGATCGAGCCCCACATCAGGCTTCTCTGTTAGGAGCCTGCGTCTTCCTCTCCCACTCCCCCTGCTTGTGTTCCTTCTCTCGCTGACTGTCTTTCTCTGTCAAATAAATAAATAAAATCTTTAAAAAAAAAAAAAAAATCAAATTTAGTTGCAAAGTTTTTTTCAGTATAGGGTGCGTTGTAAAATACTTTATACATTATATGGCACATTATAAAAGAGAAGAAAAAATACCCATTATCTCATTCTTAACACAATCCACGCATGCAGTTTGGTGTACTTTGTAATATTTGCTTCTTGACTCTTGATTTACATCTTATGAAGGAGGACTACTTATAATTCTGACAATTCTAGCAAAAACAATAGCTTTCAGACCCTGGAGGCTCACTTTGTAAGCATCAGGAGTCCACAGTATCTTTATAGACTGTATTAATTTTAGTTTTATACTTACTCCTTTTTCACTAATGGCAGTTTTCTTATGTTAGGTCCTTTTTTATTTGTATACTGTGTCAATACAGATTAGGATGAGGGAAGATTTGAAACCTATATTCTGTGTATGCTGGGTAAACAAGATGAAGGTTGGCACGCATGGAATATTGCATCCTTGTCTGGGAACCCTATCTTTTCTTTTCTTTCCTTTCCTTTCCTTTCCTTTCCTTTTCGTTCTTCTTTTTTTTTTTTTTTTTTAAGATTTTAATTATTTATTTGACAGAGAAAGACAGCCAGCGAGAGAGGGAACACAGGCAGGGGGAGTGGGAGAGGAAGAAGCAGGCTCCCAGCGGAGGAGCCCGATGTGGGGCTCGATCCCAGAACGCCGGGATCACGCCCTGAGCCAAAGGCAGACGCTCAATGACTGCGCTACCCAGGCGCCCTTTCTTTTTTTTTTTTTTAAGTAGGTTTTGTGCCCAGTGTGGAGCCTGACGTGGGGTTTGAACTCATGATTCTGAGATCAAGACCTGAGCTGAGATCAAGAGTCACACTCCCAAACAACTGAGCCACCCAGGCGTCCCTGGGAGCCCTATTTCTTAAATGAGAACTTCTGTTGTTGTATATTTAAGCCAATATTTTTTCTTAAAAGACGCTTGGGAAACTGGGTGGAAAGACTTGTCATTGTGCAAATTAAATGTGACAAAATACCTCGTTGGGAAACCTGTAATGAATACTTTCTTTTAAAACAGGTTAAAGGAAGATGGCAGTGGAAGTGCTTATGACAAAGAATCTATGGCAATTATCAAGCTGAATAATACGACTGTCCTTTATTTAAAAGAAGTGACTAAATTTTTGGCACTGGTCTGCATTCTTAGGGAAGAAAGTTTTGAACGAAAAGGTAATGGCGTTTTAAAAGGCTGTTTCTATGTTAAGTTCTTCATAATAATTTATTAGGTTCTTGAAAATGAGAGAAAATAATATTGCAGTGTTAGGTGATTATCAACGCAAACTACTTTTGTCCCTTCCTTTCCATGTATAGTCCAGACTTTATCCTTCTTTTGATCTTTTATGTTAAATCAGGTATTTAATTCCAGCCTTTCTTATTTTGGGTCCTTTTAATACGTGTCTGAGTGCCTGCAGTTGGGCTTCCACTGTTTACAGAGGGGGGCAGGTTACCAGCTTACCTTCTTGCTACATGCAGCGGCCTTTCTTCGTTCTGTAGCCTCTTCGGCCTTCTCAAGCGTGTCACCCCGCCAGTCCCTCCTCGCTTGACGTGTCCCTCTTTGCTTCCCCATAGCTGAGCTCTCCAAGTTATAGTTTATGTATTTGTTTCTCTGATCTCCTCTTCTGTTTCGTTTTTCTCAGTTCTGAGCGTTTTTCAGAGCCATGTCTTTTTGCTTCCTTCTTCACTTATTCTCCTGGTCCGCTCATCCAAGCCATGGTCAGTTCATTTTCTCTATGTGGTTGATTGAAAAATTCAGCTCTCCAGCTCTGACTGGGCCCATATTCCAGTCCCATGTTTGCAGCTGTTAGTAAGACATTTTCACTTAAAGATTTGATTATCATCTTGTACATGGTGTCAAAACTGATGACTCTTTCCGCTCTGTTTCTTGACCCTCTTGGCTACCCTAGCGTTGTCACCAGTTACGACATTGCCCGGTGTCCGGGCTCAGGTATCTTGTAGTCAGGTGATGGTGTGGTGGCACTGCGAAGGGGCCCTTGCAGGGCATTTCACAGAGGGCATTCTGTGTTCCCCTTTTTCCATTCTTTTCCTGTATTGTTTACATTGAATTTTCACCAAATTGTATTTGTTTCTTGGGTTTCCTTTCCATTCCCACTGTCAGTTCAGGTCCTCATCCCTGCAGGCCCGCGGTGGCGCAGTGATGGCCTGCTTGCGGTGATGCGCTCAGCATGTGTTTTGAGGGGCTAGTATGTATTGTCTTTTATTCCAAAGGCAGACTAGCTTTCAGAAAGTTCCTTTCATCGTGTTGTTTAAGGTCTCAAGGATCTGTCATAGCTCTCTGTTGTTCACTGCACCAAGTGCCTGCTCTGCGGTCTGCGTTTTTAATGTTAATTTAATATTGAACGAGTTAATATTATTTCACTAATGTTAATATTAATGAACTACATCAGATACCCAAAATTTTTGGATAAACAAAGATGTGTGTATTCACCTTTGAGCTTCAGAACTAAAACATGGCAGAGACAGTTGTCTTTTATGTGTGTCTCATTGGAAGTCTTTTTGGTGCTGTGTTGAATGTAGTATTTAGTTTTCCCGTGTATGGTGTATTCTTTCACTTTGTATCTTCCTAACCAATACAGAGTCTTGTATTGTGTATCTCTATGTAAATGGTGTAAAGTTGTAAGTGTGCAGCTTGCTCACTCTCTTCACTTAAGGTCTTCTTTGAGATGTGTTTGTGTTGATAACATGTAGCTTTAGTTCATTCATTCATTTTCACTCCACACCATATTGTATGGACTGAATATACCACAATTTATTTTCTTTCTGCTGGACATTTAGGTTATCTTTAAAATCACAAATAGCTTTGCAGCAAGTACTCAGGTGTAACAAATGAACACGTTTGCCTTTGCACGTGTGGAGAGTTTCTTAGAATACATTTAGTAGTGGAGTTTACAGAGATGTGTTCCTACATCTTCAGCCGTATTACACATTGCTCTTCAAAGTGGCTTTCCCATTTTCGCCCCTGGAAGCACCGTGTGGGAGTTCTTGTCACTTCGTGTCCTTGATAATGCTTGTCAGTCTGGTAGGTGTACAATGGTATCTCATTTGGTTCTAATTTTTACTTCTTTAATTACTAGTTGGGGCAGGTGTTTGCTTCATGCAGGTACTTCTTCTGCCAGGTCAGGTGGTTCTTTGGTAATTTACCTGTTCGTGTACCTTTATCCTTGTACTTCTTAGGAGTTCTTTATTTTTCTCCATTCTAGTCTTAAAAATTAAAAACAGGGGCACCTGGGGGGCTCAGTCTGTTAAGCATCTGTCTTCGGCTCAGGTCATGATCTCAGGGTTCTGGGATCGAGGCCCAGATGGGGCTTTCTGCTCAGCAGGGAGTCGTCTTCTCCCGCTCCCTCTGCTCGCGCTCTCTCTCTCATTCAGGTAAATAAATAAAAATCTTAAAAAAAAAAAAAAAAAGTTTTTGGTACAAAAGTAGAGCAACACAGTGAGTGTCCAGGTACCCATCCTCCTGCTTCAGCCGTCACCAGCATATGGTCAGTCCTGTGTTCTGTTTATCCTACCAGCTAAGTTATTATTTTTTACCCTTTTGTTGTGGAAACTGTCAAACATAAAAAAGTAGAGAAGGTAACAGAATGAACCCCTTTTATCTGTCACCCAGATTGGATAATTACCAAAATTGTAGCCAATCTTACTTCTTTCTATACCTCTTTCCCTACTGGATTATTCTAAAACAAAGCTCTGACTTGATCAAATAATTTTGTCTCTACAGATTTTAGCAAGTATCTCTAAGAGCTAGCATTCTTTTTAAAATAAAACGGTGCCATTAATAAACATGAAAAAATGGAACAGCGATTTCATAATATCGTCAGATCTCTGGCTAGTGTTCAGATTTCCCTGATTGTCAATTTTATTTTACCATTTTCACAGAAGTCATTTTTAATGTAGGTGAACTTACCAAAACTTTTGTAGTTTTTTTTTTTCTTCCTGGGTCTGAAGGACCTCCTGGATTTGCTCTAATCTCCTTAGTCAGAGTTGATTGCCAGTTCTTCCCAGGGAGAATTCTCTGCCCCTATCTCCAGTCACACCAGTTTCTTTCCCATCTTTCACCTGTGCTGTGTTCTCATTGCCAGCTCCCTGCTGTTTTTTTGTAATATGGTTCCTCTTTCCTGCCTAGTTAAACCTTTCCTGTACTCCCAAAGTCCTGCCGCATCCCTGAGGCTTTCTTGGCTGCTTTTGCCCTGCACTGGGCTCTCCTTCCTGTAGACTTCTTTGACATTTGTAGTCATTTTGGCAGCATACTGTTTTGTTTCTTGTGTGGTCGTCTTCATGTCCCAGTATCCTCAAGGGCATTGATGCTGCTTTTTCTGATCTGCCTTTCTTCTCACTGGCTTCTATTCTCAAGGTCACCTCATGGTCCAGAATGGCTCCTGGAGCTCCGTATTCCACACAGTAAGGAGGAACAAGGCTGGGGAAAGAATACGTCCTTTTCCTTTTAAGGCGATTTCCCAGAGGTCCCCATGCTTCCACCTATCTCGGTGGCCAGCACTGGTCACGTGGCCACACGTCACTGCAAGGAATCCTGGGAAGGGGGTGCTTCAGCTGAGCGTCATCCTGTTCATCTGAATTGGGTTTCCCTTACTAAGGAAGAAGGGGGAAGTGGAGTTTTGGTAGGCAACTGGCCATTTCTTTCACAAAACAGAGCTGTTTGACCAAAATCTTACTTGGAAGCCAGTTCATGAAACAGAGGAAGAAGGCGCTGCGTTGCCTGGAGAGCAGGTGTAGGCTGCCTGGGGCTCTGGCCAGGGCGGGCCTCTCAGGTACCTCCCCGACCCCAGGGCTCCACTGGGCAGTGTGCCAGACTGCTGCTCCAGCCGTTCCCTTCAGCTCTTCACCGGCTGCAGGAAAGACTTGTGAAAGGGAAGCCTTGATAATTGAAAAGTATTTTACTTTCACTTTAGATTTTATTGGCAAATTTACCTTCCTAATTGTTTTATTTATTTACTCAGCACATTCCCCGGCCCCAGAGATAGCCAGTGTTAACAGTTTGGGTAGATGCTTTATCACATTTCTAGCATAGAAAGTTCCTCAGTTGGTTGTGTTTTTTAATACATAACCCATTATTTTTTTCTGTCACCAAATATTTCCTAATAGATAATTTCACAATTGACATTCAAGGGGGTCTCTGATCTTCTTTTTCTCTCTTAAAGGTTTAATAGACTACAACTTCCACTGTTTCCGGAAAGCTATTCATGAGGTTTTTGAGGTGGGTGTGACTTCTCACAGGAGCTGTGGTCACCAGACCAGTGCCCCCAGCCTGAAAGCGCTGGCACACAATGGCACGCCGCGAAATGCCATCTAGCCTGAATTCCAGCTGTCGGGGCTCTGTGCCAGCTTACTCTTCACTCCAGGGTCAGATGCCACGTGCTGCGGGACAGGGGAGCTGCCGCTTGTGGGAATCCTGGGGCCTGTCCCACTAGAGACAAGGGGTAGAGTTTCTCATTCAGATGAAAACCCCTTCAACCAGTGGTGTGCAACTGAAGCTACTATTTCTTTTTCTCTCTTTTTTTTTTAATGGCAAAAAAGAATTCTAGAGACTACAGAACTCAGTGTGTCTTTCTCCTCTTTGGAGTCCTCTTTTAAGTAGTTGGGATATTTTGGACCTGGAGATAACACCACTTACCCATCCCTACCAGAGAATGTTGCTGTCAGTTACCAGTTGGAAATAATAGAAGGACGCCTCGCTTAGGTTTTCATTTGAGTAGTCTCTAAGGATCCTGCCTCGCTTAAGTTCTAACACTGCCTCTCAGATTTCAGTTTTGGACATTGCACACCTAAGACGTTTTAAATGCATTTGCTTGCTAACTCAGAAGACGTATGGTCTGACCGCAGCAAAGGACATTCCTGTATTTGTTACTGAGGAAACGAGAAAGTTTTATGCTGCATCAGGTCGAGAGCAAGGCTCAACAGTGGCCGCTGCATTAATTCTCTTGGAAGTGTTGAAGAAACTTCAAAACAGAAGAGAAAGTTTGCACCTGTGTTTTGGGTACCAGATATCTGGGTTCTTTCTCCTCCATTAGTGATCATGATCAGTGTAACGATGGGAATTTAAAAAATTTGTTTTCCCCACAATCTCCTCCTTCCAGGGGAGAAATTCATTATGTCATTGAAATACTTAGCTCACTTTTCTTTAGACTTGGTACCAGCCGCTACGTACCTTTTATTCTAAGCGATCTAGATTCTTTATGAATTGCTGTTTTGTTGGCCACGAATGACCCTAAGGCACTGGTGGGCTGTCCACTGGGAGTTGGAGAGAGCACATGGCGCCACAACATGTGTCGTTAAACAGACTTTGTCTCCAGTATTCTGACACCGAGTGTCAACTGTGGTACTTTCTTCACCTAGGATATTAATTCATAATTGTTTCTTTTTGTTGGTGGTTGATACCCTGTCCATTGATTTAAAGTGACACATTGTTTTTACTCGATATGCCCAGTAGTCCTGTATTCCAAAGCCACTGGACCACTTGAGTACATAAGTGCCACTGTTCGATGAAATATGTATATTCAGGTCTGTAAACCTAACAGTGTGACTTGGAGTGCTTCCTGCAGATGATTCTGACTGTTGAGTATTTACATGGACCATGGTGATATCCAAAAGAAAATGCTTTTATATTTATAGATTATTTCACTGAACTATATAAAATGGGTATCAATAAATGTATTTACTCCAAAATCAGTTTTTTATTTGCCTCCGATATGAGGAGGGTGGGGTGATGGGACACGGGTTGTCTCGCTTGATCATTCTAGCGCCCAGTTCGTTAGCTGCTTCCTAGGGTTAACAGGCTCTAGGTTTTAGCACTTCAGGCTCTGTCCTGATGCAGGAATTTCAGGCCTTGCGTCCAGACATCTCTCCTGGCCCATTTCTGCTTAGAGTAGGTGATCCAGGCCTAGGTGAAGATGGTTTTTTGATTGTGGTGTTTCATACCAACAAATCTCTCTTGTGGTGAGAAGTATCCAGGGCCCGGTGTAACTGTTGCGTTACAGCCAGACCAGGAAGGGGTAAGGAGGTGAATTAAGTAAGACACCATATAAAAAATTTGTACCAATTCCAGCTTGTTCATTTCTTCCAGTTCCTGGCATATTCACTATTGACTTTAAATGTCAGGTGGGATCTAATTTGATTGGGGTAAAGTATACATTAGTTTATAGAAGGGAGAAAGGTGGATAGAGGTTGAAAGATCTTTTAATTTTCACAATTGGATTACTTCAGAAATCAATTTTATTTTTTATTTTTTTTAAAAGATTTTATTTATTTGACAGAGAGAGACAGCCAGCGAGAGAGGGAACACAAGCAGGGGGAGTGGGAGAGGAAGAAGCAGGCTCCCAGCGGAGGAGCCTGACGTGGGGCTCGATCCCAGAACGCCGGGATCACGCCCTGAGCTGAAGGCAGGCGCTTAACCACTGTGCCACCCAGGCACTTCTAGAATTCAATTTTAAAACTTTGAAATGGAAATCAGATAAAAAAAACTAATTCTGTATCCTTTTTCAAATTAGGGCAAGTGAAGTCCACAGGAGCAGAGAAGCTGGTTTAGAGTTACAGATGGGATGGACCATATAAAGTAAACTGCAAGCCAGGATGCTGTTGAGAGTGAAGGGATGCCATTCATAACGATGCCAGAGCGACAGGTGAACGGCCACCGTCCTGGTAAACCGAGGCTGACCAGCCTAGTCCTGGATGTCAGTCGTGCACAGTGGGGCCTGCGCTCCAGGTGGGGCAGCCCAGTGCGGCCTGCCTGTATCTTCAGCCTGACACTCCCGGTGGTTCAATGGAAATAATGCCCCAAGATGAGTATACCATGGCACATTGGTGCCCAAGAGTGATTTTTTCCCCCTTACTATGGAAAATTAAAAATTCAGGGGGTGATTTAGGAGAAAACTTGAAAAGTGGAGAAATAGAGAAAGTGAATGAGGGAAACTCGAGATGAAAGGAAATGGAAGAATCCTATAAAACTATTAAGGGGTTTTCCCGTTGGTCAGTTCCAGGCTACCTCGGAGAGCACTGCTACAGATGGCTGAATAAAAGCTTTACAGTCTGCAGCAAGGAGTTCTAGCCGTTTCATATTTGCTTCCTCTCCCATTCACTCACTCAGTCCCCTAGACACAGACCCACACACCCACACGCACGTATACATACACAATGAAGTCCCAATATAGAATGCCGAAGGTGTTTGTGAGTTAATTTACCTTCTACATTCTGAGTTCTTTGCTTTTACAGGGAAATGATTTTAAAGATAAAATTAAGATAGTTACAAGCTTTGTAGTTGGCGGAAAGCAACATGTGTCATTTGTGGATTTGTCCCATTTTGTTTCGCAAATGCTGAAAGCTTTTCTAGTTACATTGAGAAGAGATTATGAGCGAATATCATTACTGTTTTCCATCTAAGCTAGTAAAGTAACTTAAAACACTCCCCTACGTCCCCCAGAGACCCCGAAGGAACATAGTCTCTACAGGGAACGTGGGCAGCAGTTAGGCATTGCTGGAGTGTGTTTCTGTTAATAGCATTTTCCCTCAACTGCTCCCACAGAGTTGGGAGCCCGTGGACCTAAAGAGCAGCCAGGAGAGACACGAAGTGGCAGCAACTACTAGCAATTATTGGGGTGCCTGGTTAAGCGTCTGCCTTCAGCTCGGGTCATGATCCAGGGTCCTGGGATTGAGCCCCATGTTGGGCTCCTTGCTCAGCAGTGAGCCTGCTTCTCCCTCTCCCTAAGCCCCCCACTCATGCTCACTCTCTCTCTCTCTCTCTGGCAAATAATAATTCTTTTTAAAAAAACCTGGCAATTACTTTAGGTGGTTTATATGTATTACCTCACATAATCTTCACAGTACCTTGTGAAGTAGGGACTATATTCCTATTTTGAGGATGGGTAAACCGAGGCATAGAGACTCAATTGTGAGTGGCGGTGTTAGAACTGGAATCCATGCAGCTTGATTCTAGAACTTGCACCCTTAAACTACCACTTGACCTTGCTTCCCTAAGTAGGGAGGAAGGGTCTGCTTATGGGATGTTTGTAGAAAAAGTTCTATAGTCAAATTTTGGAAATCGCATTCTGTAGTCTCTTGGGGATTTACTGTTTTTGGTCAGATATTAAAGGTTCTGAGAAGACTTCTACAGAGAAGCCTTTTGCCTTGTTTTTTGTTTTTTTTTTTTTAAGATTTTATTTATTTATTCGACAGAGATAGAGACAGCCAGCGAGAGAGGGGACACAAGCAGGGGGAGTAGGAGAGGAAGAAGCAGGCTCATAGGAGGAGCCTGATGTGGGGCTCGATCCCATAACGCCGGGATCACGCCCTGAGCCGAAGGCAGACACCTAACCGCTGTGCCACCTAGGCGCCCCTTGCCTTGGTTTTTACCCTATGTTCTTAAGTCAGTGTGACACTAGGAAATGCCTGTTTAAGCTCTGTATAATGAATCTACTGATGGACGCTTCACTGAAATGTTTTCCGTGGGATTGGAAATAGGATTCCATTTTCTAAGTGTCCTTTTTTTTTTTTTTTTTAAGATTTGTTTATTTATTTAGAGAGAGAGTGCCCGCGAGCAGAGGGAGAGGAAGAGAGAATCCTCAAGCAGAGCCCATGCAGGGCTTGACTCCGGGCTCAATCCCGGGACTCTGAGACCACAACCTGAACTGAAATCCAGCATCAGAGGCTTAACCAACTGAGCCACCCGGGCACCCCCATTTTCCAAGTGTCTTAATTCAACTGTCAGTGACCTGGTTGTGTAATAGAGTAAAGCCTGTGTATTTTCACAATTGAGCCTAGTCCCTCCTGCTGTTCTTTCAACCTGGCTTCCCGTGCCCTGTAGAGATTCTATTCATCCTGCTAAGCTCAGCTCAAATGCCATATACTCCCTAAAAGCCCTCCACCCACTCCGTTTTCCTTCATCTACTCCCCTGCCCCTGCACCTTGACATGGGTGCGTCCGTTCTCTGCTGCTTTCTCGGTGACTTGCTCAGCACCTGTCCTTGTTGGTCGCAATGGGGGAGGCATATTTTGCTACTCGGCAGCACTTTCTCAATACCCCACACGTTGAGGAACACTTGTACTCATTTAAATTGCCTTTCATTGCAGCTTTGATGGGAAGGAAGGGATGGATGCCTTTCTGGTGCCTGCAGCGCTTGCCTAGCTCTTTCGCCCGGTTGACTGTAGTGGCCGATGCCTTCGTGTTTGACCTCTAGGTGGCGGTGTTGTACTGTTTAAACACAGGGTTTAGCTTTCTGGCTCCTGCGTATTTGCTCTGCTCTCAAAGTTTAAATTGTCTGTTAATCACCCAAGTGTACACCTAGCTTAGAGATCCAAAGAATTGCTGACGTTATTTCTCCTGAAATAATAGTCAAGACTGATCGGAGACATTTTAGAAGGGGAGCAGTTTGTAATTTTCACTTTTTTTTATCTGTTATCAGCTTTTTAACAAGGGGTGGGATAGGACAAAAGTCATAACATCATTTGCTTCATGGATTATGGGTTACAAAGGGGCCTTAAGACGACGGCTCGACCCACAATCCTGTAACAGACGGGACTACTTGCTCCCCGAGCCGCCTGTTGTGGCTGTGTGTGCTCTTAAAGACTCCCATGGAAGGAAAAGCCACATCTTTGAATTAAAATATCTGCTTTCATCAGTTTCCTTTGCCTCAAATGAGGTCTGTTGTCTTTATTTCACTCTTGAGAGCTAAAGCTGCAAAGGAAAAGGCTGGGGTACATTATCCTTCCACGGGCACTTGCTTTTCTCTCTTCTGGGGCCATAGCAACTCTCCACAGTCCCCAGCTGTGACTCTGTTCTGCCAAGACAGATCTTAATGTAAAAAGAACTAGCTACATCAATGCGTCTTCAGAGCTGCTTAAAATATAATTGAGAACATTGCAGAAGGACAGTTATAATGAGGAACTGAGTGGAAGGAAACTCGTGGGCGCCCCCCGGCCCCCGCTTCAAAGCGTCCGTTACTCCCAATGTGTTGTGAAAGTGTCACAACTTCCACATGAAGACCCTCACACTGTAGAAAGGGTCTTTTGAGCTAAAGGGATCAAACATCAGAAGGCACGTGGCGGACGATTAATTTGGTGTAATACAACATAGCCTGCAGAACAAAGCCTGGGCGCAAAAATGCAATATTAATCTTAGACAATGTTCTTTCTTTCTTTCTTTCTTTCTTTCTTTCTTTCTTTCTTTCTTCTTTCTTTCTTCTTTCTTCTTCCTTCCTTCTTCTCTTTCTTTCTTTCTTTCTTTCTTTCTTTCTTTCTTTCTTTCTTTCTTCTTTCTTTTAAAGAGAGGTGCTGGGTGTACTCATTTTGGTAAATGATAACTATTCCTCCTTTCTTTCCATGTCCGCTCTCCCATCTCTGTTCAAATAGGCATGTGAACTTTGTGTTCCAGGGAACAAGGCAGCTGAGAAGGGAGTGTTAATTTATCTGAGCAGACTGCGCCTATCTTGTTCTGAAAAAGCAGTGCCGGAACTCTCTGGATGAGGGCTTCGTCCCAGAAAAGGCATTGGTTTTACAGCTTTGGAAGATGAGCCGAGAAGTAAGCTTATAGCCCTACTGGCCATTTCCCTAACACCTGTTTTGACTTGGGAAATGGAACTGTTTGCCATTTCCATGCTTGAAGGATCCTTTCGTGCTGCAGTGGAGCTCCTCCTGGTTAGATGTCTAAGCCCGAAGGTTCTTTGGGCTCTGTTTCCTCACTCTATGACCCCCGGTGGCCATCTCCTGATGGAAATGGGATAATTGAGAAAGGCAGGCTATTTGGCAAAAAGGAGCTCATTTAGGTGTCAGGGGGCCCAGGATCTCAGGGGAAGTGTTCTCTGGAGCAGGATGGAGCTGACTGAAGACTGGGCCGGCACACTGAGAGGGCCGGGCAGAACCTGGGGAAGGTCACGGTCAATCAGCAAGAGGAGGATGGCTGGGAAAGCAGTCGGAACAATCCTTGCAGCAAGAAGAACGCCAGGTAGACTGCGCAGTGCAAAACGCAGCCCAGAGACAGGAGCATGAGAACGAAGACGAGACCTTAATTTTGCTTAGGGGGATTGGTGACTTTGAGAAACCTCCAAACTGGAGATCTGGGCCACCTGATGCTCCTGTAGGTCCCCTCCTCTCCTCTCCCAATGTATTTATTAGATCCTTAAATTATTTATTCTTGATTTCTTTCAGATTCAACAGGTTATAGAAGTGCTTGTTCAACTGGTATTCTTCTTAGTTTTATTCCAGGCCAGACCCTTCCCATGTTTTATCTCAGTTCTAAGGAATCTCAGTTTGTCTCTTGGATTTTTTTCTTCATTTGCGGAGTCTGGACTAGCCTATGATAATAGTAGTACTGTTTGTTTGTTTGTTTTTAGATTTTATTTATTTGACAGAGAGAGAGAAAGAGCACAAGCAGGGGGAGTAGCAGAGAGAGAAGCAGGCCCCCCCACCACAGATCAGGGAGCCCAATGTGGGGGCTCAATCGCAGGATCCTGGGGTCATGACCTGAGCCGAAGGCAGTCGCTTAACCAACTGAGCCACCCAGGCCCCCCAGTAAAACTGTTTTTATTTTAATTATTAGCAATAGTAGTGGTACTATAATATTTGAGTGCTTACCACTCCCCAGACATTGTATTGAGAGGTTAACTTATGCCTTCTATAATCTACCCAATGTCATGTGGTTAGAGCTGTCGTTGTGGTCCATTGTACAGATGAGTAAACTGAGGCACAGAGAGGCTAAGGAACTTGCAGGAACCCACGGCTAGTTATTGGCAGCGCTTGGACTGATGCCAGAGCACAGGGCTGCCTTCTTGGTAGTAGCAGAGTGCCTTAGAGCTGAGTCTGCAAAAGGAGGAAGGAAAATGGCTACGTGGGGACTCTGAGCAGCTTCGGTGGGACTCTGTAGACACCCTTGGTGGCAGAGGCAGGATGCCTGTTTGACAAATGAGCTTTCCCTCTCGGGCTCAGGGATAACATTTCCAGCCTCCCTTGCAATTCAGGTAGAGACGGTGATGTGGTTGAGTTCCGGCTAAGAGAATGCAAGTTGGAAGCGATGGACGCCACTTCCGGGCCTCACGCATAAAATCTTCTCATGTGTGATCCTCTATGTATAGTCCTTTCCCCTTCCACCAGATAGCTGCCAATGAGCACAACAACACTGTCAGAAATGCGGAGCCTTGACATGGAAGGAACCTGGATCCCGGGTCACCTCGTTGGAAGGGTCATCTGATGACCCAAGGCACTTGCGTTGGACTCTTACCTGTGAATGAACGTGTCTGCTGCGAAGCCTCTGGGATTATGAGCTTTCTTTGCTATGGCAGTTGGTGTTGCCCTGACTTAGTACACCGACACACCACATAGGTCATGATTCTTGGCTCGGAGCTCGGTCAGGTAGTGAGGAGGCAACTAATCTCTGGAGAGCAGTGAACGAGAAAGATCCGGTTTTTGTAGCCAGTTGCGAAATGCCAAGAAATAATGATTTGCAGGCCAAGGAGATGATAATGATTACAGAATTTCAGGTCGGGTTTGCTGGATATTCTTCTAATGCAAACTTCTAATGCTAGAAGTTCACCGTATGACCCTAGGGGTCGGTGGAAAGGTTTGGAGAGTCCTGAATTTGGGTGCAAAATTGCACAGACCAAGTGGACAAAGGGAACCTGGCCTTTCCCCCATAATCCCCAAGGGGTCTACACTCAAAAAAGTGAAGAACCCCAGTTCTGAAGCTCAACACAAGCCACATAGGAGGCTTATTTAGAAGAGAAATTGAAAACTTGACTTGGCTGAATGTTCCGGATTTCACATTTTTTCTTGGGATTTCCATTTCCCCCACTTGTATATGTCAAACTATAAAAGGAGAGCTTTTCTTAAACCCAATACATTAGCATATGGTACAAGTGTCAACGAGCAAGTGAAATGGTCCGGATGAGGGAAATCATGAACATGACATATGATTGTCCTGCGGTCAAGTAGCACCTTGGGCTACCTGACAGTCATAGGACTAAAAGTGAGCTGAGATCACGGTTTACCAGCTGGCCTGCCAGCTTCCTCTCCCCTGTACCAGTAGTCCCCCTTATCCATGGGGGCTACGCTCCAAGACTCCCAGTGGATGCCTGAAACTGTAGATAATACCCAGCCCTACACATACGGTGTTTTTCCTATATACACATACCTATGGTAAAGTTGAATTTACAAATTAGACACAGCAGAAGATTAATAATAAAATAGAACAACAGAACATCTGTAATAATATAACGTAATAAAAGTAATGTCAATGTGCTCTCTATCTCAAAATATGTTACAGTCCTGGGGCGCGTGGGTGGCTCAGTGGGTTAAGCGCCTGACTCTTGATTTCTGCTCAGGTCATGATCTCAGGGTTGTGAGCTCGAGCCCTGCCGTGGGCTCCAAGCTCAGCGGGGAGTCTGCTTCTCTCCCTCTCCCTCTGCCCCTCCCCCCACTCACATGCTCTCTCTCTCTGAAATAAATAGATAAATTTTTCAAAAAGACATATCTAACTGTCCTGTACTCACCCTTCTTGTGATGATGTGCGATGGTAAAATGCCTGTGTGATGAGATGAAGTGAGAGGAATGACAGGCATTGTGACAGTGCGTTGGGCTACTATTGACCTGAGGGCAAAAGGAGGATCGCCTGCTTCCCCCCAGGGCCGACCCTGGGAGGCTGAACCCTCAGAAAGAAAAATGGAGGATAAGAGGGGACTGCTGTGTGTTGGAAGTGTCTTGGCCCTCCAGATGCTCTGTGGGCTCCTCCTTTTCTAACACACCTTCCCTGATCCTACTTTTCCCTTCTTGATCTCCTGGCCCATCTCATCTTCTCCCTTAATTATTCTGTATGTACAATGAAATCCCGCAAGGGCCATCACCAGGCCGAAGGGCGGGTCTGTGCATTAGACCTCTTTCGTATCCACCAGGAGGGCTCGGGAGAGGCCTGGCCTCACACGACACCCTCCGTCTGTACTTTACTGTGCTGGGGTGTAAGAGGAAAAACACAAGCAGCAGGACTGGGAGATACAACTTCTGATCCTTAAAGACCTTTTAGGAATTTTGTTGTTGGTGGCCGACATTTACTGATGGCCTGCTCTGGGCGAGGGTCCAAGCCAGACACTTATTCATTCAATCGACAAATATTTATTGAGTGCCTGTGAGGTGCAAGGCTCCGTTCTAGGTTCTGGGGATATATCAGTGAGTAAGATAGCAAAGTTCTCCGCATGAGAGCGGTGATTGAATTTCATCGTGACAGAAGTTAGGATGCAGCTGGGGGTGGGGGCATGGGGGGGTGTAGAGGCTCAGAGAAGGGGAGGGCATGTTCTAAATCACACAGCTGGGGAGCGAGTGTTGACCTTCTGACTCCGAGTCCCAGGGGCTTGTCAACACATCAGGGGGGAGGGAAGAGAGACCTGAAAGAGATCAGAGGCAATTTACAAAAGAGTTCTGTTTATTGTTCTTCTTTTTCTTTTTTACATAGCAATGAAAAACTTCTTTATGTCAAAATATACCACTATATACAAAACAGGAGAAACTAGGAGAAAATGTCTGCTAATGTGTAATACACAAAGTTAACATTCCTTTATTCAGTTTATTTATTTATGCATTTATTTAAGTAATCTCTACACCGGACGTGGGGCTCGAACTCACCACCCTGAGATCAAGAGTCATGTGCTCTTCCAACTGAGCCATTCAGGTGCCCCCAAAGTTAACATTCTTTTTTTTTTTTTTAAGATTTTATTTATTTATTCGACAGAGATAGAGACAGCCAGCGAGAGAGGGAACACAAGCAGGGGGAGCGGGAGAGGAAGAAGCAGGCTCCTAGCGGAGGAGCCTGATGTGGGGCTCGATCCCGTAACGCCGGGATCACGCCCTGAGCCGAAGGCAGACGCTTAACCGCTGTGCCACCCAGGCGCCCCCAAAGTTAACATTCTTAATGCACTTTTATAAATCAGTAAGAAACACATTCCAAAAGAAAGTGAGGAAAAGATATTAGTATGTGACACGTACACACAAAGAAGCCGGAAACATGAAAACCGGTAAAACCTCGTGAGGAAGAGAAGAAATGTATATTAACATAGCAATGGGCTTCCCTTTCTCTTTATCGGCTGGGCATTTCTTTAAGGGGTGATACTCAGTGTTGATGGGGATACAAGAACAGGATCTTTCATTCCGGCTTTAGCGATCAATTTTAGGATGTTTTCAAACCGATGGATTCCTCTACCTCTTTAAAATAACAGGGATTTGAAAAGCCTCTCTTTTTTCCTACCTTTTTTGCAGTGTTTTCCAATTTTTTCTACAATGAATATGTATCCTTTTCTATAATTAACAATATACATATATGCATTTTAAAAATTTCTATAAATATTGAAGAGAAGATGAGGAGGAGATTTTATTGGTTTTTTTTTTCCGAGCAGCAGAGCATGGTCCTAGCCTCCGAGTAGGGGAGCAAATTCATCGTCTGCAGGTTCCAGGGTATCCGATTGCCCTTCTTTCGTGTGTCCTCACCTGTCCCGTCTGTGGCTCCCTTCCTTTCAGCTCCTGGGCAGAGCCTGGTCACCAAGTCCTCCAAATCCCTGAGTGCGGTTTCTACCGTTGCTGTGTTGGGTGCCTTCACAGAGGGGATTTGCAACCCTGGCTGCACTCCAGAGCCACTTGGAGTGCTTTGAAAAATAGTGATACCAGGTCCGTCCCAAACCAATTAACTAAGGCTGTCTGCTAGTGTGGCTGAGAACCAGGAGCCCGTAGGCTGGCTGCAACTACGTACGTCTCGTTATTTTGTGTGCCTGGGTCTAGGTCATGTGATAGAATACAGGCTTGTTGAATTGGGTTAAATAGGCTTGGTTTCCCAGGCCCTCCAGCATAAAGAATTCTGATTTTGCTGCTTCTGTGGGTTTGGTTTTTTTTGGATGGTAACCCAAGGTGTCAAACAGAGACGCATTAAGAGCTGTCAGATCTCTATGTGAGTCAGCACACCATTCTTTTAAAATCTGAATTCCTGGGTTGTAATAGCTCAAAGCACCTGCAATTAGTTACAGATTTTTTTAAAAATAAATTATTGCATTTTTTTTTTATGATTGTATTTACTTATGTGACAGAGAGAGAGCACGCACAAGCAGGGGGAGCAGCAGAGGGAAAGGGAGAAGCAGGCTCCCCCCAGGGAGCAGGGAGCCCGATGCAGGCCTTGATCCTAGGACCCTGGATCATGACCTGAGCCGAAGGCAGACGCTTCACTGACTGAGCCACCCAGGCGCCCCTAGTTTCAGGTTTATTGTGAACATTTCAAAGCAGGATGAATTTTGATTCATTTGGTCAAACAAAGCAGTATGTTGCATTGCACTGTTTGACAGAAGCAACAGTTAGCCACCAAAGGGTGGTTACCGTATTTCTCCTTCTCTGGCACTAAATAGGTACCCAAGAAATAGAAGACAAATGAATGAATGAGTGACTAGTGGAATGACTGAATGACAAAACTGAAGCCAGGGCGATGCAATGTCTCTAACTTCATACTTGTCTCTTCGAAGGGTTTCTAGCTCCTCTAACTACTACCTATCTTACTTTTCACCACTTAATTTGTATTTGGAACTTAAGTTGAATATCACCGTTTTGGAGACTGGGTTGCTGCAAACACCCTAGGAGCCCTAGATCGTCTTCAAAGTAAACCAGCGTAGGGGCTAGGACAATGTTCGAGAGCATTCAGCCCAGAACCTGGGCACCTGTAGACGGTCTGCCAGTTTCTCAAATGCCACCATTTGCTCTCCTACAAAACTATCCCCTTCCTCTCTGCTCTGATTAAAGACTCTTAAAAGCCAGGTATGAGCCTCATCAAATTTCTCCCATTGCATCTGCTCCGTCGACAGGCATGGTACCGTGAAAGCAAATGTCACCGCAGCAGCCATAATTTAAGACGTCCTTTTAAAAAATTTCAATTTCATCATTTCACAGAAGAATAGATCAATATTTCTACAGTTAAGAGTTTAGTTAAAAACCCTGCTGTGCAATGAAATAATGCATCTGCTACTGGCGTAGAGCGACTGGGATGTTAATTCCCTGGTTTTGTGTCAGTTAAGGGCAAATTAGCCTTCCAGCACCAGTCATGACTCATTATGTCATTATGTGGAAGGCACTTACTGTACCTCCACTACTATGCAATTTAGATCCAATAAAAATTGTGACAGCGTTTTTATCCACTTCATTAAGCTACTAATTTCTTGTAAAAAAATGTACATTAATCTTTTTATAGCTTCATGCAGAGTGGCATATTTTTAGACTCTAACATTGATTAGGTCCTGGTTAAGAATAATTTTCACAGTACTTTTAAGAAATGTAAATAAAGTTACAATAATTTAATTTTTCAACATAGTTATGACAGTATTGATCTTAAAATGAACATGTTGGCTGAATTAAATGTGTAGCCCAAATGAAATACAGACTGAATATTTAAACATGCAACAAATTACAAAGCATGGCTTAACAATACCCTGCAAACAGAATGAAGAGAGGGAGCATGAACCTCCCTGGAAAATATTAATTGCTCACATTTTAAAAGATGTAAATGGGGATTTTTTTTTTGACATCTGACTTTTCTTACCCAAATGTTTAAAAAATACAGTAAAAAATTGTCTTCCTCCTTTGATTTTTCATTCTTTGTTAAGTATTAATGGCCCTTCTGCCTGAATGCATTAGGGAAAAGTAGAAAAGGGAAAAGTTCCCTCTGCCAAGGCTGTGACTAGTAGACCGGTGTCGGAGGAGATGTGCCCGAGGTTTTCAGAGGGTTCTGTGGGCAGTCTAGGGCACTTGGTGGCCGGAGCTGCTCCTGGTCACTCCAAGCACCCACCCTCCCCAGGCCATTTTTGAACAGGGCGGACCAAGCCATGAGTCATGTCCTCACTGGCCGTAAAGGCGAGCTTGAAATGCTGCCTGACATTTGACGCAGTTACGAAGATTTCCCATTAGATCCTGGCCTGCCTTGCTGGACCTCGTCTCCTTGCTCTGGACTCTGGGCTACATTCTGACTTTGCCCCCTTCCGACAGTGCTGCCTTCTGCTTTCCCACACTGGGGAACCCCAGCTCTGTACTGGCTTCTGAACCTACCCTGTTCTAGCCCCTTGGTGAGGGTCCACCCCATCAGCCCCCAGGGGGCATGTGGAGAGTGAGGGGGGTGCAGGAACCATCCGAAGTTATCACAGGGGACACAGAGTGTGGAGGGTGCCACACTTCCGTTCTCCCAGAGAATAGCGTTGTCCCCTCTCCAAGCACATCCCCGGCTCCTGTGAGGAGGCTTTGTGCTGGGTGAGTACAAAGGGCTGCTGTGGAACCGAAGTTCTAGGACTGAAAGGCCTCCCTCTCCATGTGGGCATTCCTCCTGGGACATCCCTGGCCAGTTGGGTGGGGATGCTTCCGATGTTGGGGAGCTCACTTGGAAAAAATCTTTTGAATTTATGAAGTCTTGTCTCTTTCCCGAAAGGATTTACAGTGGGGGTAGAGAAGAGCTTCCTGCCTCATCCCATCTGCCCGGCCCCCGGGACAGTGCATGTCGGAGCCGTTCTGAGTGCTGCCGGCAGCCGGTCAAGGTCACGTCTCAGGCTGAAAGAGGCTGCAGCTGCTGTGACGACCCTCTTACCACTGCCCGGTCCCTGGTTCTGACCGTGTGATTGTCCCCAGGTAGGCCTGTGTGGCGCCAGAGGCCTGTCCTTAGCCTGTGGCCCAAGCAGCATCTCTCTGGTCCTTGGTTACTCTCTGGAAATGGTCCCTCTGCTCTCTGGCTGCCCGGGACCCTGGGCCTCCTGCCCTGGGGTTTCTCTAAAGCCACTCCTCTTTGCTGCTGCCTCTTCCCGCTGTTCAGGGCTGAGCCACAGTGCTCCTCATGGGAAGGGAAGCTCATTTCAGCGGAGCAGGGCTTTACCCCCTGGCCCACCAGGAAGAACGGTCAGGCTCAGCCTTCTTCTCATAGGAGCATCACTGCCTCTTGGTGAGGCAGCTGAATACACTGAGAGCCAGAGAGGTAACGTGACTAACCCAGGGCCACACAGCTAGACGGCGGTGGAGCCGGGGTGGGAACCCCAGCCTTCTGCCTCCAGATCCCGTGCTCAGCTTCTCAGAGCTTACAAGATGGCCAAGAGCTTGGGCAACCTGGGGTGGGGTGGATTTGGGCTCAGACTCCAGCTCCCACTTACAAGTTTACTTGGCTTGGGTAGTTACCTAACTTCTCTGAACCTCTGTTTCATCTTGTATGAAATGGGGATAAATGCTTTTTAACACATGGCCGTGGTGAGGAAGGCATGAGTAAAATGTGAAACCCTCGGGCTCATACCTGGCACACACTGAACTCGATAAATGGTGGCCATTATTACTATTACTATCATTACTATGACTTCATCCGAACCGCATCATAACCCCACATGGCAGGTACTTATTTATGGACATTCATAATCATAACAGCTGAAACTGACAGAGGGGAAGACGAGGCTCGGCACGGTTTGTTAGGGTCTCCAGGGAGCCCCCTCCTGTACTCTCTGCCCGGGCCCAGCATCACTTTGTCAAACCCCAACCCCATAAGGCTCCCGTCTCCCTTCTTCCTTTCGTGCCCAGGCTCAGGGACGTGGGCCCCCATGGCCGGGTGGCCTCTGGTCCTCAGGGGGCCGCCTGGGTAGCACAGAGGCTGTGGCTGGGGCAGCAGGATCCAGCCCAGAGGAGGAGCGGGGCTGTGCCCCACGCACGCAGCCTCTCTCTCCAGGAAAAGCCAGTGTTCTGGGTCAGGTAATTACTCCCGGCAGAAATCTCTTTCAACTTAAGTATAGGGTTGTGCGTGTGCCGCTGTCTGCGAGGCAGCCCTGAGGACTGGCGGGAGGTTAAGTTCTGTTTCTCTTCAAAACAATGATCCCTCCGAGGATTTATATAAATACTCAATCAGTTTCTTATTATGACAATGTGGAGGAGCGGGTGGTTGCATCTTCATAATTAAGACCTGAAGAAAAGTCAATGACAGGGAATAAATTAGACTTGGAGGTTTGTCGCCCTGCCCGTCCTTCCTTTCCCCGGTACACCTTGGTGCCCTCCGGGGATCGGCCCGCGGGCCTGGCCCCCCCCCCCCCCCCCCCCGCTTCCAGGCAGGCCCAGCCCCGCACGCCCCAAGCAGGAGCCGAGTGGGCCACAGCCGTCCTCTCCCCACCAGGCTGCGAAGTCCCGGAGTAGGAGGGGCTTCGGTTTGCAAGCGCTTTTGCCAGATGGCATTTGATACGAATATTGATGTTAATGGCGTTTGGATAATGACGCTGTCTGTGGCAGGGGTTTTATTACTGTTATGAACGGTGCGGTCCTGGAGGGAACCATTCCGTTTAGTTACCTTTGTGTGTGAGTTGCAAATGTTTAATAGACAATTATCAGGAGACGGTGTTCTAGGGGATTGGGGTTATTCCTGGATTCCCGGGCAGGGGCTGAAATCAGTGTGCGCCCTGGAGCTCAGGCGCCTTGGAGGGGCGGGTCCGGGCTGCCTGAGATCACTTCCTTTCTGCAGAGACCCATCACCCTAAGTCTTTCCTGTTTGTCCTCGGACAAGGCTTTGCCGTTCTCGAGGGGTCGGCTTTGTTGCTACCTCTCCGTACCAGAGACATCAAAACCCTACCTTTTACACTTCCTGGGGGAGTTTCAGCTTCTTCCTCTTCAAAATGAATAATAAAATCCTCCGCTCTCATCCTAATGGGGTTAGTAGGAGGTGTTTAGCTTTTTATAGCTACCTCGACGATCGAAGGAGGCAGATGAAGCCATCACAAAATTAAGGAAGAGGTCATCGTTAGAAGGCCAGGGACCGAAGTCTTTTAAAAGCATTTCTGGTCTTAATTCAAAGCACCTCTCTGGAGAGTTTCAGGGAGCAGAGGCTGTGGGTTTCCTCTGTTGGCACCAAAGCTTTGGCGAGGTGGGGACCGTGCGGCAGGCTGCTCTGCAGGGCCCATGAAGGGCCAGTCTCCTTAGAGCAGATATGACACTTGCAAGATGGATTATCTGGGGGATAGTCGGGCCTGTTTCCCTGAGTCAGGCAGAAGCCTCCCGGCCTGGTGAGAAATGGATGAACGAAGGAGTGGGACCTCAGGTGTTTTCGGGGTCCTTGGAAAATGGCTTCAGAGGCCGCGCTGGCGGATGCTTCTGGCCAAATGCTCCTGGGATCTAAGATATCAGGCAAAATGGGAAATCAGGAGGCTGAGCTGAACTTCTGGAAACAGCATAAAAATGGATTGTTGTGTGTGCTCCCCGCGCAGCTCTGAATCTGAATACAAAATAGAGAAGATGCTCTTTTGCTCCTTTCAGACTAATGATTTTGTCCTTTTTCCCTCTCCTCCTCGTTTTATTTCTTCATCTATAACATCTGCAAGAGGGCAGCCAGACTAATAAAACTGCGCTAAGCTCGCCTAATGCCAGCCATTGATCCAAGGGTGGGACCCGATTAATCAATGGGATTTTAGCGGTGCTCACGTCCCCGAGGGACATCAGGCCCAAAGACAGAGGGGAGGGATCTTGCTTCTGCAGAGGGGAGGGATCTGGGAACGGATGGAGCTGATTCTGTGTGCGGGTTCTGGGAGGCGGCGAGAGGCGGGGTGCTCACCCCCCAGGAACAGGCTTTGCGCAGTTTTAGGCAACCTTGGGTGTTTGATGGCCTTGCTTTGGGGATGTTTGCTTGCTCTGCAGTGTGACCTCACTGCAGGATTTGCTGGACTCCAGGAGTGGGTCCTGCAGGAGATGGGAAGGGGTTTCTAGAACAGAGAAAACCTCCCCCAACATACTAGGCACCTCCCACATAACAGCAGGCCTGGGGAATCATCTCTAACCCCCTCGGCCTGGGGAATCATCTCTAACCCCCTCACTGTGCAGTGGAAGAAATGGGCCGAGGGAGAGAAGAGACTTGCCCAAGGTCACACAGTGACTTGGAAATGCCGTAACTAGAATTCGAGGCTCTTGGGCCAAGCACTTTGCCTTCCGTGTGTCTGTAAGACTGAGTCAGCAATCTGTTGCAGTCGCATGAAAGACTCAAGGGGTTGATACACGTGGTTCTAGAGAATTCAGGCAGGGTATAGATCCCCAAGCTGAAGAATTCAGTTTGAAAAAATTATATTTAAAAAATAGGCTGGACGATCCTTTCCTTCCTTTTTCTCGAACACATTTTTGTGTGAGCTTTCGCACATACATAGAAAAGTTCATGAAACACAGATACAATCTGACAAATAATTTAGAAAGGAAATACCTTTGCAAACACCATGGGGGGCAAGAAATAGAGTACTGCAAAAGCCCACTGTGTGCCCCTCCCTTATCTCAAGCCCCTCCCTCCTAGAAGGAATCCCTATCTCGACTATTGTCATGACCACTTACTAGCTTTCCTTCATAAATTTTCAACCGAAATAGCTTCTTGCTGCCTGTTTTTAAACTTTGTATCAATGGAATCATCCTTTAGACGTGTTGTCTTTGTGTCGTGTTTCTCTGAATCAACATTAGAGATTCATCTGTGTTGTTGCCCTGCATTTTATTCATTTTTATTACAAGTAATTTTTTTAGATGAAAATTATTTTAAAGAAACCACTGGAGGTCCGCCCTGTGAAATAAAGTGTGATTTTTGATATAGTTCAGTCTAGGGGGTGGGTTTGGGGACAAGGGTGCCCCAAAGAGGCTTTGTTGTTTGTTTGTTTGTTTGTTTAGGTTCTGTTTGCCCTGACCAAATACAATTTCTTTTTATAGCTTTAGGGACTTGTTTCATGAATTCCTTCAAAACATAAACTAATATAAAGGATGCAGGATTGTGCTGGGGTCCAGGTTTCCACACTGCTGGGCAGGAGAGGGAACCCCAGAATTCCTTGCTTTGCAAATGAGGTGCTTCACCTAGACTGTGAGCCCCCTGGGGGTAGGAGCTATTTTATGGGTCTTCTATCCCCAAGTCCCAGTAAAGAGTCAGTCCCTAGCAGGAGATCAATAAACATTTGTCCAGTGAACGAAAGAAGGAAGGTCATTCAGAACAGCCCTCTGCAGGAAGTCTGGATTTCCTCAACAATTCCGACTTCAGTGACCAGTGATGAAGGACCTATTTCATGATGGCCTTATGGAGATTCCCCCAAATCCAAAAAAGCCAGCTTAACGGTGGAGGCAGGAATCTTGATCAACCTGAGTGTACGTTTGTGACTTACATTCAAAAGGACCTTAGAAAGGTCAGCGTTGACCAGAGATTTGCCATTTCTCAGGAAATCACAGAAAAAGGATTGTGGGATGAGACACTCATTAAAAACACAGTATTCAAGCAGCATTTGCAGGTAGGGGCGGGAGGGCTGGGTGGGCTGCTCCAGGTCTCCTGCTCTGAGGCCACTGTGAAGCTTCTCCAGGTGCCTCCGAGCCTCTAGGAGGCTCTTGTGCGCCTCCTGCTTAGTCCGGAGAGGGAGCTGGAAGTGAGCCCATCTCTGCTGCTTCAGTGGGTTGGGCTGGATGGAGGGTAGTCTGCCGATTCTGTGCGTCCCCCTGCTGGGGTTCAGTGACCCTCCCCTTCCCCAGCCAGGTCCGACATCAGGACAGCTGTCATGGCAGCTGCAGACGCATGTTGTTGAATTATTTTTAAGTTTTTAAAGCTCATTATTTACATAAATGTCTTAAAATATTTAGGACACTAAAGGCTTATTGCAGGATCACTCCTCTGCCATCCTTAGGGCCCATGGAAGCTCTTAGAACTTTCATGGTATCCATACTGGAAGTAAAAACCCAAAAACCAAAAAAAAAACCCCAAAAAACAAAAAACCCCACAAAAAAACAAAAAACAAGCCCTGTACTTTTTTTTTTTTTAAGGCATTCATTGTAATTTGTATGTATTTATTTGTGGGATTGTTCGCCGAATCAACCTTCCCCACCAGATGTGAATCCCAGATCTGTTTTGATCACCAGCATTCAGCTAAGGACTTAATAGGTACTTGGTGATGGGTAAATATTTGTTGAATGAATGATGGGTGAATGCTGAGGGGTCTGGCTCAGTTGTAGATTGAAGAAAAAGGATCCGTCCTCCTCTGACCCCATTCAGGCCTCAGTGAAAGATGGTTGGGAGCTCTCAGCTGAGACCAGGGCCCGTGAGCCCCCGGAGAGCCCTGGAAGGCGGTGCGGGGAGGCCCGCCTTCCTGGAAAGCCTTGCTTGAAATTGTCTTCAAAAGCTGCGATGCAGCCCCCGGAGTTTGAGCACGAATAAATCATTAGCATTTTATTTACAATTCTGGGTTTACAATTCCTAGAAAAGGATCCTGCTGTTCAGTGCGGATTCCTGCTTTGCTGCCTTTCCGCAGCGCCTCCTTCCTCTCCCGTCTTTGGGGGAAGGGGTTAGCGCGAGACTCATTTGGACAAGAGCAGGGTGGGAACATCGCACGGAGGGGGTGGGAACGAGGGTGCACCACTCCCGGGGTCTCGCGTTTCCCGACGACCCTGAAAGGAGAAGCCCTATCCTCTGCTTTTCATCGGGAAGGGAGGTTTGATTCCAAGAGGGCCGGAGACTTGTCCAAGGTCACACAGCTCGTGCTGCGTGTGCACCCGAGTCCTTGGCCTCCAAGCCTTGCTGCCGCAGACCCCGGGAGCCCTCTCCGCCCCGGCCGGGCTCCGGACCCCCTCCGGCGCCTGCCCGCCGCGCCCGCTAGATGGCAGCCTTGGTCTCCGCCGCGCCGCGCGCGCCGCCGGGGGCTCTGCGGGCGCCGCCGCCGCGCTCGGGACGGGCTGGCTGGAGGCCTCGCGGGCGACTCCACGGGAGGCGCTGCAGTTGGTACCCAAGCCCGGGGTTGCAGGGTCCATGCGACCAAAGGAAAAGAGTTGCTGGAAGCAGTCCAGGCTCGCCGTGCCTGAGCTGGAGCGAGGGCTTGGTCCAGGCTCTCCCAGCGCGGGGTCCGAGGGCCCGGGGAGCGCTAGGGGGTGGCGGGCCCTTCCAGCACTGGGCACCCCCCGGGCAATGCGCGTCCAGGGCCGGCTTGGGCGGGTCGGCGAGGCCAAGCGGGGTGAAATCCGCGACGGGAGGCCACCTGGCCTAACCAGATCCGGTCCCCTTAGACGTGGCCTACGGTTAAGGCTTACCCCCTCCGTCTCCTCCAGACTTGCTTGTGATGAGCCGAGTACTAGCAGCGCAGTGAGCTGGGGTCAATTCCGCGGGCCTCTTAGCCACAGCGAAGGTCCTCCGGAGCTCAAGGCCTACCATGGCAGGTGGGGTCACCCCCACCCCCTCCCCCACGGTCCAGCCATTGGAGAGAGAAGGCCGTTTGTGTAGAGGAGGTGGCCTGGGGCGGGCGGGGGCGGGACAAACACTGCCTTTCTCGGAGTAGAGAGAAGGTGGGACCCAGGGGCTGGGGTCAGTCCTCTTGTCTCCGCAGAGTGTGATATGAAGTATGGTTTGATTTCATTGCCCCCTTTCTTTCAGGCTCCAGTCTTAAGGGGCTCTGCCTTCAAGGGTCCTACATTACTCTGCCGGGAGCTGGGTCCCAGTTAGGTGAGCTCTACAAACACCTCTCACCTCCCTTCTCCAGTGAAGTGGCTTCTGTGCTTTTTAGGAGGAAGGGGGCTCAATCTGAATTTGTCTTGGCCTAATGGCTGTTTTTATGCATTGGTCAGTGGCAGACTTGAACTACTTCAGGCTCTGAGAAACTGGGCCTTGCCTTGGCACTTGGAGATGGGAACAGCGAGGCTCAGAGGGGCAAGACCTTTGTCAAGGTCACTCCAGGACATCCAGGTCTGTTACTTTAGGATTCTTGCTGCCCTAAGGCTCGCTCAGAAGAGTTTTCTATTTCGTCCTTGCTGAGTTCTGCAGTTCGCATTGACTTTCAGAAGCATCTGAGGCTTCGTCCCCCAGTGCATGGACCATTGGGTCCTAGGAGTGGGGTTAGGCTTTGAAGGACGCTTTCTTCTCCCTCCTGTGGATCTCCAGGCCATGCCTTCCCATCCGGGCCCTGCAGGTCTGGTCTGATGAGGGCTGCTGCACAGTTAGGGAATGGTGGCGTGAACATCCACTGCTCCCATCACCCTGGGAAGACGGCCTGCCTGGCGGTGAAGGGAGGTGCAAGTATCCCCCACATATCCTTCTGTTAAGATTACGATTTCCATGCAAGAGACGCTCTCTAATGGGGCTTGTCAAGTCGGCTCAGGGCGCAATGGCTCAGAGCTCACCCGCCGAGAGCCCTCCGAGCTCCGGATCCCAGGCGTTAACCGCGCCGTGCGCACCAAGGACGCAGAAGGCCGATGTCGATTTCGAAGGGGACTCGGATCTGGCACCTGGCAGGCCCTCCATCAAATTACTCGGTAATTATTCCGCCCGGCCGTGCCATCCGCGGGATCGCGGCGAGCCTGCCAGCCACGGAGGGGGAAGGTGAGGGTCACCCAGGCCCCGGGGTGCGCTGGCGCGGAGAGGGCCTCTCTGAACCCCCTGGGCAGGGCCCCCTCTGACCGCGTGCAAGCACCCAGAGCGGCCGTCCTTCCTGGCAGCGGGAGAGGCTGTTGGGGGGAATGGCAAAACTTGTGTCGGCGGCGGCGTCAGTCTTGCAAAGCGATAGCCAAGCAGTTTGCAGCGCGTTCTGTTCCCCGCGCTGCCGCCACCGCCTCGGCTCCTCTGCGCCCGCAGGGGAGGGGGGAGGTGACCGAGTTCACGTCCCCACCGCTGCCTCTCCTGGAGTGATGGATGGCTGTCTACTCAGGCGGGGGAGCGCCTACACAGCTCCCTCTGCAGGGAGCCGCACTCAGCCTCCCACCCCCGGCGCTGCGGCTGCCGCAGACTCCCGGCCCCAAATGCTCGAGGAGTGGGGGCTCTGGGTCCCTTAACCTGGCCGGTGGTTTCGCCTTAATGAGACCACCGTGTCTGGTGGCCTCCTGCTTTGTGGCAATCTTGCACAAACGTCCATCCCGTCTTCCAGACTCGACTGGCCCGACCTTTTACATCAAACCCGCCGTGGGTCTTCCTGACTCGCACCTCTGAGGCAGAGGAAGTGCCAGGACTCCCCTGAGTTTTCTTTGGGTGGCATTTTGAGCCTGGGTTAGGGAACAGCTTACTTCCGGGAAGACAGATCACAGAGGCGGGCTATTTGTCCATCACGTCATTAAAAGATAGGACATTAAAAATTCCATTAATGGAAGGCTATAGTTAATCAATTACAGGAATTAGATTCTATTTTGTCTTTCTTCTCTCCCTCCCTCCCCCAAATGTTCTTCTGTATCTTCTGTAGTTGGGAATTCTGAAATTAAAATCTGGGGGTGGGAGTGAGGGTTGGGAGGGGTAGATGGGGAAGAAGCCTCTCCTGTTGGAAGAGGCCTTTATTTTGCAGTTTGCCTCATTCAGGGGATCCTGGGGTCCAGTTCACGATGCAAAACCGAACTCCAGCTGTAGCTTTAGGGCAGGATGTGTGGATGCTACTGCACTTGGGGGCCAGGGTGCTTTAAAAATTGGCCTCACCAACAATAAGGATGCTGGAAATAATAATGTGAGGCAGCTAACATTCCTTGGGCACCTCACATGTGCTGGATACTTTCAGTGGACTGAATCTCCAGGATCTTACTTCATCTTCAGAGCAAACCCTATAATGTCGGTGCTATTATTATTCCCATTTGGCAGAGAAGGACACTGAAGCTCAGAGAGGTTAATTGACTTGCCTAAGGTGACACAGCTGGAAAGGGACAGAGGCAGAACTCAGCCTAAGTTCTGATTTCAAAGCCTTGGACTTAACTACTCTTCTCTATTATTACAGAAACTTGCAGCTATCTTGCTGCAAAGCACACTCGTAGGCTGGGAAATACCCTTTAAGATTCTTATACAGTGTTGCAATGAGTGAATATTTGGCCCTGCTAGTTCTCTCTCTCTTTTTTAAACGGACTGAAAAACAAAAACAAAAACACCCTAACTGTCACTTTCCAATGGGTCAGCCAGATCAGAGGAAGAAGAAACTGCTAAGTTTCCTTGCCGGCTTACATAAAAGAGAAGTTGCCTTAGAATTATTTGTCTTAAAAAAACGATCCATGAATGTAACGGATATTTAGTGCACTTACTGTGAAGTCGTCTGGAGAGTTTCCCTTTTGCCATTGTACCTTCTTCCCGGGGTGCCCCAGGGTCCAGCTCGAGCTGGACAGACCTGTCCTCCCTTGGTACCTGCATCGTACTTGCCTTTCACCTTCTGTGAGGATGCAGAGGGCCACCCAATGAGCAAGCTCTGCACACGCGCTCAGCAGAGTTGGCCCAGAGCCACGGCGAGTGAGAAACTTTCAAACTTCAAAACTGCCCTGGGCCAATTTAATAAACTTCTGCCACCTCCAGCCTCTCCACATTTTTGAATTCTCAAAAATTCACTCCCATCTTAGATGCATACCAGAGTGGAAGGATTTTGGAATGTTAATAATGCAGAATTTTACAGCATAGCAAGGTGAATTCTCAAGGGGTAGTGGTTAACATCTGCTTTCTCTTCCCCAGATAACAATGGGAGAAACCCGCGCTCTGCACGCACACACACCAAGCCAGGATTGTAAGAGTTGAGCTTCTCTCTCTTCTCTGTCAGCAAAGAGGTAAATTGTCCCCAGATCCAATGCCGGGAACAATAACCAGAAATTTTGGATGTGGCAAGAGTGACAGTGATGGCAAAAAACCCCACAAACACAAAGTCAAATCTCTCACGGGCACGTTCTGGGCTGTGAACAAGACCCTTTCTTCCAGGGGGTCCAGAAGACGGCAAAAAGCTCTCTGCTTCCTCCCAGCAGGGCAATTCCTAGCACTCAGTGTCAGAGCTGTGGTCCTGACATGTCCCCTGGGAAGCAGCAGGAGGCTTTGTACCAGAAGGAGACAAACTGAGAGAGCTCAGTCTCTGGTTCTAGAATGCTCTGGAGCATTCAGGGAAGGGGTCTGGTGCCTGTGCTCTGAGGGTTTCTGTGCTTCTGCCATATCTGCCCTCCACCCTCAAGGGTAGTGACTATCAGTGAGCTCTGGAGGAACCTGGGTCCCCGTTCGACATCTGCCCATTCGCACTCTCGGAGCCTCTCGGTCTTCTCATTGTAAAATGGAGATAGGGGGCGCCTGGGTGGCACAGCGGTTAAGCGCCTGCCTTCGGCTCAGGGCGTGATCCCGGCGTTATGGGATCGAGCCCCACATCAGGCTCCTCCGCCATGAGCCTGCTTCTTCCTCTCCCACTCCCCCTGCTTGTGTTCCCTCTCTCGCTGGCTATCTCTGTCAAATAAATAAATAAAATCTTAAAAAAAAAAATAAAATGGAGATAGGACTGGCCTCGTGGGTTTTGGGTTGCTTAGCATAGAGCTCAATGCATGATAACCATTTAAAAAAACTGCACGTAAATATAGCCCATGCTTGTTTTCTAAGACCCATTTCACACCCTTTGAGCTTCTCGTTTTAGGGAATAAAATGTTCTGCGACTTGGAACCAGGTGGCCCAGAATATAATTTCTGATCTAGCCTTGCCCTGTACATTCACTTGGGTAGCTCTATGGAAATGCTCCAGATTCAAATCTAGGAGCAGTGCAGACACGCTTTTTAAGGGAATCTCTTGGTTAGTTTTATCGGTTAAAAAAAAAAAAAGACCCAGAAGTTATTTTTAAAAAATGAAGGATGCCAACCTTTTGCTTGCAGCTACCTAGGGTTTTCTATCACGGGATTTTGGAGCTGAAACAAATGTTCCTATATGTTGCAACAATATTTTCGAGCTCGAGCTCGCAGAAATGGGAGGAAGTGGCCGGGTCTCATTGTGCAGATGCCATTTTAGCCGAATATTGGAAACCCTGAGCTGGTGCAGCGCTTCTCTCTGTCGCTTGCATAATGCAATTTAAATCCCTTGTTAATTTCCAGGTCGAGTTTCATTCATGAGGATAATCTTTAATTGATGTTAAATATACGGATCAAGTTAAGTGCATTATTTCTTTTTTACAAAGTGCTAATTGTTCATGTTCTCATAAATTATTTTCTCTTCTCATGTAGCAGGTTTTATGAAAGAACTTTTCAGCCAGTGCTTTTAACCTCATTGTATGAATATTATCCTGTAATCAGTAGGTCGTTCAGGTCCCTCCTGTGCTGATGATCTCTATGTCACCCTTCGGAACAGAAAGGAGAAGAAAAATGAGCTCGTTTTGAGTGTATTTATACATGGGTGGTTCACAGACATTAAAAAAATATTTATACCCAAACATTTTAAACTCTTTTCAGCTGGTCTGTTCCTACTGGGACCTTTAAGGGATTCAGCCTCAATCTACTTTTTTTTTTTTTAAAGGTCCGAACAAGTTACTGATTTGATTTTAGTTTAGTTTTGTTTAGTTTTCATTGTGGTAAAATATACGTAACATAAAATTTACCATCTTACTCATTTTTAAGTGTACAGATCAGTAGTATTAAGTACATTTACAATGTGCAGCCAATTGCCAGAATGCTTTTCATCTTGCAAAACTGAAACCCTGTACTCATTAAACAGCTCCCCATTCCTCCCTCCCCCAGTCCCTGGAAACCACTGTTTCCACCTTAGGCATCTGTGAGTTGGCTATCTAGATACCTCGTATAGGTGGAATCATATAGTATTTGTGTGTGTGTGTGTGTGTGTGTGTGTGTGTATGTGACTGGCTTATTTCACTTAGCATAATGTCCTCAGGGTTCATCCATCCATATGTCAGAATTTCCTTCCTTTTAAAGGCTGAATAATATTCTGTTTTATGATTATACCACATTTCGTTTAGCCATTTATCCGTTGATGGACAGTTGGGTTGCTTCTACCTTTTGGCTGTTGTGAATAGTGCTGCTAGGGACATAGGTATACAGCCTATAATCACTTCTGATTGTTTCATTTATTCTAAAAATGTTTAGCCATGTTCGGGAAGGACCGTGTGCCGAGCTTCTGCAAGGAGATGAGAAAGATGGTATGTCTGCCCATGGGGAACTTACATAAAAAGGAAAGACGATAGTAATACCCACTGCTTACTGAGTTCTGATGTGCATTGTTCTATTCAATCTTCTCTGTGACCCTCTGAGGGAGGTGTTGTTTCATTCCTGTTTTACACATAAGGAAAGTGAAGTTCAGGACCATTAAGTCACTTGCCCAAGATCATCATAGTCAAGGGACCTGGGATTTGAACCTAGCCTTGTTTGACTCAGAACCTGCCCTTTACCCAAACAGTATTGTGCCTCTCCACGGGCATAAAACCCCATAAAAAAGGTGAGGGAGCTGTGTCTCTTGGGAGAGTGGCAGACATTGTGCTGGGACGGTTCAGAGGGGGATGAGATGTCTCCTCTTGGATCAGAGCAGGCTTCTTGGAGGAAGTGATTATTTGGGCTGGAGCTGGGAGGATTTGGGTGGGCAGAGATGGGGAGGGAGGTTTTATGGGAAGGGACAACATGAACAAAGACCCCAGGCAGAGAAGGCAGGAGGGGTCCAGGGCAAGGCAAGGGCTTTAGGTGGAGTACAAAGGCACTCACTGGGAGGTGAGGCTGCAGAGCTACTCGTGGAGTCAAGCCATCCGAGTGGCAAGCGCTGGGAGGTGCGACTCTCATTTCACAGACGAGAAACCAAGGGCCCGGGGGAACCTGAAGCCAGGTCTTCAGACTCCAGGCTGGTGCTTGGTCCACGGCAGTTGGGAAAGGTGGAGGGTCTGGTTGTGGGGGTGATGGGAAAGCATTGAAGGTATTTTGGCTGAGGGATGACATGGTTGGGACTGTCTGGGCCTTTTGACCTTGTATTCTGAGCCCCAGAGCCACAGGGCACTTTAGACATGAGGGTGGCGTCGAGGGGCAGTAACACACACACTGGTTTGGACGGTGGGTCTGTGCTGAGTGGACAGCCCCTTCCCCCCGAACTGCTAGAAGCCAGTAATTGTCTCCCCTCAAAGCTACTGAGTGTGCTTCCTCCATCATGGGTAAATTTCCAGAACTTTTTCTTTTCTTTTTCTTTTTTAAACAACTGGAGGCAGTAGGTGCAAGGGTGGTTAGGAACACAGGCTCTGGAGTCAGACAGGTGTAGGTTGGAACCCACCTCTCTGTGCTGTAGTTTTCTCAGTGTAAAAAGAAGAATGCGGTAGGACTCAGGTGCAGATCATGTGCAAGTCCGTATGGAAGTAAGGAGGGTACTTGGCCTTGGGAAACACTAGTTCAATGCTAGGTCTACCGTGGGTGTTCCCAAGATGGCTCAACAAGATATTTTCATTTCAGCAGCAGCCCCACGGTGGGGCGTTCCCCACGGGTCTTCAGGTTGCAGACCCTGCCAATGGTCTAGAACAGCAGAGAAACCAAAGAGGGCCAAAGGCCGAGGTCAGGTGTTAAGCATCTAATTTTGGATTTTGACGGCCCTGCTTAAGTCAGGAAAGCTTGCTGCTTGGGACTGAAGAAGTCAGACCTTTCTGTTCTTTCGTCCATTCTACAAATTATTGTTGGTGAGTGGCCTGCGGCGCCCGGCGTTCCCCTAATGACGTCTGCACGTGGAGGCAACTGAAGCCCCGCACAGGCGGGGCTGGGCGCTGTGTGACTCCTACCCGAGACACGGCCCTCCGCCATCTAGTAAAGCTTTGGGGTGCATGCTTGTGGCAGGATCTGTTTTTGAGCTAGGAACGCATTTTGCTTTTTTTTTTTTTTTTTTTTCCTATTCCCCAACCCCTATGCTCCAAGCCAACAGCCCGGCCCTTTGAATTCCTCTGCCTCACTGATTCTTGCACAGGACAAGGCCGAAGTTCTGTAAAAGCCAAGGCTCCCTGAATAAATTGTGTCCTAAGAGTGGGCAGTGCCTTGGAAAGCATGGAGAAGGAGAAGACTGAGCCATCAGGGAACTGGAAGGGGAGAGGGCAGTGGATCCCTCCAAGGGAATGGCGGGGACCCATTTCCAGGAGAGAGAACATGACCTCAGAAGGCTGGCTGTGTGGCATGGAAAGCTGTCTGCTGGGGGTGGCTGTGAGGTTGGGCCTCCTGGGCATGTCCTTGGGAACAAGGAGTACAGGTGACTGCTGGTAAAAAGGGTGCCTCTCTGAAGCTTGGTGGTGCCCAAGACTCCAGGATCCTGGGGCTACCGTGGAGCAAGGAAGAACCCCAATAATGAGTGATAAAATTGCCCATGGCTTAGAGGGCTAGGTCTTCAGAGCTGGGCTTGGACTTATTGAAAGAACATAAAAAAAAAAATATCCCTTGGACACTTGAGTTTGAAGATTGCACTGAACCCCTGCCACACTCCATTTTAGCCACATGTCCCTGGGAGGGAGGCCAGACAGGCATCGATGACCCCTTGACAGGTGAGCAAGCCCGCGCAGAGAGGACTGCCCATGCGCACACCGCCGGGAGGCGGAGGAGCCAGGCTACTTTTGGCAGTGACCGTGCTGTTCCAGTGTAGAGGTCTGCTGTGCCCAGAGATGGAGGCCAGGGACACAGGGGAATGTGGATGGACCGCACAGCTGGGAACGGCTGACAGATCAGGACGAAGGTCAAAGCCATGGCTGAAACGTGCCTTGAGAAGCCGGCTTTCAGCGGCGGTCATTCTACATTTCCTTCAGTCCCTTGTCCAACACAGATACAGAGCGCTTCCTACCGAACCTGCTGGGTTCTCAGAACTGAACATGACGGTGCTCACAGTTCACAGTCCAGCCAGAGAACCCCCAGGACAGAGGCGTGCTGGGGAACTCTGGGAGAACAGAGGTGGAGCAGGGCGTGGGGGGGGGGCAGGGGGAGGATGGAGGGCTGGTTTCCGGAGGCTGCAGCATCTGAGCTGCATCTCGAAGAATAGGAAGGTATGAGCCAGGTGGACGAAAGGATGATGGGAGGTTCAGGCAGAAGGAAAAGCAGGTGCAGAGGTCGGAGAGTGTAGTGTGTTGAGGGATCTGAGGGAGACCAGGTTATGGGCAGCTATAGACGGGAGAAGGTATGGGAGAGAGTGAGCCGGGTCTACGCACGTGCGTACCTCTCTCCCCCTCACATGCCATTCTCTAGCCCTCGTGGCTTCCTCCAAGTCCCCCCTCCTGGCTCTTCTCTTGCTGTCAGATCGTAGGTTCTCACACCCGCTGTTCCTTGTGCCTGGAACTCAGGTCCTCCTGCACCCTAACCTGCCTAACTTTGAAAATGTCTTACACTTTGCACAAGTAATGCTCAAACCCCTTCTCTTTTTAAAAACAGTTTTATTTAGCTATAATTCACATACCATAAAACTCACTCTTTTAAAGTGTACAATTTCGCGGTTTTTTATACATTTACAGAGTTGTGGAGCTGTCACCTCTAATTCCAGAACATTTTCATCACCCAAACCAAAGTTTCCCAAGAAACTTTGTGCCTATTAGCAGCTACTTCCTGTTATCTGTTCTTGTCTCCATCTCCATAACCCCCCTCCCCAACTCCTGGTAACTACTAATCTTTCTGTCTTTATGGATTGCTCTATTCTGAACATTTCATATCAATGGAATCATACCATATGTGGTCTTTTCTGACTGCTTCTTCTACTTAGCTTTGTGTTTTCAAAATTCTTCCATGTTGTAGCATGGATCAGAACTTCATTCCTTATTGTGGCTGAATAATATTCCATTGTACAGATATTCCATATTTCCTTTATCCATTCATCTGTTGATGGGCATTTTGGTTATTATGAATAATGCTGCCATGAGCATTTGCATACAAGTTTTTGCGTAGATGTATGTCTTCAATTGTCTTGGGTAGATACCTACGAGTAGAGGTGTTAGGTCGGTGGTAACTGTTTAACTCTTTTCCAATGGCTGCACCATTTTGTGTTCCTACTGGCAGTGTTGAGGGCTGTGATTTCTGCACATGGGTCTGTTTGGTGATTGCCACCCCAGTGGGTGTGAAGCGGTATCTCACTGTGGTTTTGATTTGCATTCCCGATGGCTAATGCTGTCGACCTTCTTTTCATGTGCTTATTGGCCATTTGTAGATCCCTTTTAGAGAAGTGTCTGTTCATATTCTTTCCCCATTTTTAAAATTCAGCTCTTTGTCTTTTTATTATTGAGTTGTAAGAGTTCTTTTTATATTCTAGATACAAGTTCCTTACTAGATATATGATTTGCAAAATATTTTCCATTTGGAAGATTGTCTTTCCTCTCCTCTCCTTTCCTCTTTTCTTTTCCCCTTTTCTTTCTTCCTTCCTTCCTTCCTTCCTTCCTTCCTTCCTTCCTTCCTTCCTCCCTCCCTCTCTCCCTCCCTCCCTTCCTTCCTTTCTTCCTTCCTTCCTCCCTCCCTCCCCCTTCCTTTTCTTTTTTCTTTTCTTTTCTTTTTTTCCTTTCCTTTTTTCAGCATGGAAGTTTTTAGTTTTGGTGTAACTCAACTTATCTTTTTTGTGCATATGTGCTTTTGGTGTCATATCTAAGAACCATTGCCTAACCCAAGGCCACAAAGATTTACTCCTATGTTTTCCTCTGAGTTCGATAGTTTTGGCTCTTACCTTTAGGCCTATGGCCCTTTTTTCAGTTAACTTTTGTATATGACCCTGTGACTGTCCAGTTGTCCCAGCACCATTTGTTGAAACAACTAGTCTTTCCCCATTGAATTATCTTGACACCTTTGTCAAAAATCAATTGACCATAAATATCAACATTTAATTCTGGACTTTCAATTCTATTCCTTTTGATGAGGGAACGGAAGGCAAGCTGAAGACAAAGCAGAAACTGACACCCTGCACCCCCCCCCCCATGGGACGTATGCAACATTCCTCAGGCACTCCTGGCTGCCCTAAAGGACAAAGAAATAGCCCTTACTACCTACAGCCCATTGACAAGTCCTTGAAACAGGCATGGTGACATTCCTGTAGGAACTCAGCTGCCTCCATGTTAATACTTTGCTAAGGGCAAAAGGCAGTCCTGGCCTGATCCCCTCCCCTCCACCAAGATCCTGTAAGTCTACTTTAACATATAAAAATTGCTTTGGGGGCGCCTGGGTGGCGCAGTCGTTAAGCGTCTGTCTTCGGCTCAGGGCGTGATCCCGGCGTTTTGGGATCGAGCCCCACATCAGGCTCCTCCGCTAGGAGCCTGCTTCTTCCTCTCCCACTCCCCCTGCTTGTGTTCCCTCTCTCGCTGGCTGTCTCTGTGAAATAAATAAATAAATCTTTAAAAAAAATTGCTTTGGAAACTTCCTTTATCTCTACCCCCCCCCAAGATACGTATTGTCAATCATCCCCCAAGCATATTGCCCACCGATATACATCTGAAGGGTCTCATGACTCAGGTTTTATTAGACCTTTTCCCAACAGTAGCTAGCCCCCTCAAGGTCCTGGAAACCTTGCTTCCAGAATTCCTTAGAGACTTACGCTATCCCTAACCCCCTCCCAATTTGAGGGTATATAATGGGCCATTCCTCACAACCCCGGGGCAGCAGCTCTTTCTGCCCACGGGTCCTGTCCCCGTGCTTTAATAAACCACCATTTTGCACCAAAGACATCTCAAGAATTCTTTCTCAGTCGTCGGCTCCGGACTCCACCCCACTGAACCTCACCCGTACTTGATCACATTGACCTATATGTCTATCTTTACGCCAGTATCACACCGTCTTGATTACTGTAGCTTCCTAGTAGGTCTTGCCTCCTCCCCTCTCCTGCCCCTTCCCAGGCGGTTGCAGGTGCATGAAGGGTAGAAAGAGGCAGCAGCTCCCTTGGATGCTGGGGCATCAGGTGCACACACACACACACACACACCTGAACCTGGGGTGGGGAGCTTCTTAGCTCCTTCTTAAAAGGTGCCACCCCAAGCACAGCCTTCTTCTCCAGCCTCCTCTTCTGAATTCATTTGTTCCTGAGAGCCTTCCTGGGCCAGAGAACTTTAGTGGCATACAAAGTGCACACCTCAGTCTACCCTAGAGACAAAGACTTCGCTCTTGGCTGCTTCCCCCAGCAGTGCAGTAGCTTCCTAGCTGTCAAGACCTCTGCCACTTCACCCCTCTGAGCCCCATTTACTGTGACAGTACTAATACCCACCTCTCAGGATTGTTGAAGAATAAATTAGATAATGTGTCAAGCACTAAGATAAGTGCTTTTACAAGCCTTTACTCCTATGAGAGATGTACTCAGCTTCAGTTATAAAGGTGGGGAAACTGAGGCACGCATAGCCGAGGCTGCAGACCAGGGCCCCCGTATCATTCCGCTCAAGCGCACGTCAGTCTGGCTCCAGAGGCTGTGCGCCCGACCGGAGCGGCAGGGACCGCGGGCAGGGGGCTTCCCCGGGAGAAGACCCCCGGGCAGGGCAGACCGTGGGGCGAGGCCTGCCCCTGCC
The DNA here is from genome assembly GCF_024610735.1 of Ursus americanus. Lineage (NCBI taxonomy): Eukaryota > Metazoa > Chordata > Mammalia > Carnivora > Ursidae > Ursus > Ursus americanus. Next base: position 1,508,379 of record NC_142159.1, read on the forward strand.
CCGGGTTCCAGCCGCTTCTTGCCTGGCACGCCGTCCCAAAGGTGGGGGGTGGGAGGAGGTCTGGCCGGGCCGGGCCGGAGGCAGGGGTCCCACCGGAGGCAGCCGCGCCGCTGCGTTCCGCGTCGGTGGCCCCAGCGCTCAGTCGCGGCCTGGGACGCGCCGAGCGTGCGGGCTGGAAACGCACACAAAAGAACAAACAGGAAGGCCTCCCACATGCTAATGCGGAGCCCGCGCGGCTGGCGGCGGCGCAGCCCGGGGCCGCGGTCATGGCGCGGCGGCTCGTGATTGCCGCCGGGGGCCCGCGGCCGGGAGCAGCGGGGCGCGGGGCCGCACGCGGCGCGGCTGATGGCGGCGCTGATGGCGCGGAGGCGCGGCCCGGGGAGCGCAGCGGGCGCAGGGGGCGCAGGGGGCGCAGCGGACGCAGGGGGCGCAGGGGGCGCAGCGGACGCAGGGGGCGCAGGGGGCGCAGCGGACGCAGGGGGCGCAGGGGGCGCAGGGGGCGCAGGGGGCGCCAGGGCCGCCGGGGTCCTCGGGGCTGCGCGCGCCGGGCTCCCCCTGCCCGTGCGTCTCCTACAGAAAAAGTACTGGCTTCTTTGAAAAGCAAGGGCGCCCGATGCTAGTGGAGAGAAGCTCCAACAGTCCGCGGTGCAGAGAGTAAAACGGCGACGTCCCTCCACCCCCGGCTCCCAGACCTCTGCAGAGAGAATCGGCCTTTACAGACTGGTGGGTAGCCTGGCCGACTTCTTAATACTCCTTACGTGTCGATGAGAAAACCCCCAGAACATCAAAAGGGGACGATAGTTTATTTCCCTCACCCCTAAATGCAATCCTGATAAACATTCTGGTCTCTCACCTCCGTTTTGGATGTAAGGATGTGACTGGAGAGCTTACGGCGGGCGGCGTTGTCAGGACAGCTCGAGTTAATTCTTTCCGAAAGCTAGATACTATTGCAGGGTGGCAGGGTGGCAGGGTGCCAGTGGTCAAGTTAACCTTTCTTCGGTTGCTACCAATTAAATGCCTGCTACATGCCAGGCCTTTCCATTAGCACCTTACCCGGATCGTGTCATTTCACCATCACAAGGCGGGCAAGGGTAATACTTCCCTTTGAATGAATGACGAAACAGGCACAGAGAGGCAAAGAACTTGCCTGAGGCCACACAGCTGGTGAAGTAGCAAAGGCAGGATTTAAGCCCAGGTGGACCTGACTTGGAAGTCTTGCCCTTATCCCAAGACTCAGTGCCCAGCCGAACGGATCATTCAGGTCACTGAATATTGGTAGGGGGGGCTTTTCCGGCTCTGGTTCCTTTTCCCACAGACAGACTCTGCATCAGGGTTTCTGTGGGATTCTGCTGATTTCTTCCTGGTGATTCTAGCCCAATTATTTTGATCTAGGGATTAAAAAATTGAGATTGTATTTACTTGGTTAAAAACAAGTGAAAAGTGGTTCTCTCATTCCAGATTTCCAGTTTCCTTTTGGAGGAAGCCCTGGTCAGCAGTTTTTTTTTTTTTTTAATTTAAGTTTTTATTTATTTATTTGACAAAGAGAGACAGCGAGAGAGGGAACACAAGCAAGGGGGAGTGTGAGAGGGAGAAGCAGGCTTCCCGCCGAGCAGGGAGCCCGATGCGGGCCTCCATCCGCTGACCCTGGGATCATGACCTGAGCCGAAGGCAGACGCTTAACAGCTGAGCCACCCAGGTGCCCCTGGTCAGCATTTTTTTTTTTTTTTTAGTGTATCTTCCTAGACCTTTTCAGTGCCTATGCTTTCTCACACAAACGGTAGCATACTACATAGGCTTCTGCACCTTGTTTTGTCCAGTTAACATTATATTTGCAGATCAGTCTGTATTGGCATGTATAGATCGAGCTCATTCCTTTTCTTGTTTTAAAATTCAGTTTTGTTTTTGGAATAGATAATAAATTCAAAGAATTCAAAAATCAAAATAGTAGAAAGCGATTGAGAAATCGATTCCAGTCCCTGTCTCCCCTGTGGGTGTTCCTCTCCCACCTTGGGTATCTGCATTTTTCACTGTCTCTTTCTACAACATTCACTATACTTAGGTGTTTAACTAGTCTACTGGTGAATGTTTAGGTTTTTTTTTTTCTTTTTTTTTTTGGCGGTTGCATAAAGCCACAACGAATATTCTCGGGCGTGCTTTCCGCACATGCATGTGAGGATATCTGTAGGAAACATTCTTAAAGGTAAAATCCCTGGCTCAGAGGACATGTAGGTTGAAAATTTGAAACTTACTGCATCTTTCCTTCAAAGAACTTGCATGAATTTATACTCCTGTTGACAGCCCCTGAGCACGCTGGCCTCTCCCTTCTTTACCCACACGAGGTTTTATTACCTTAAAATTTTTCTTTGCTGATCTGATGGATGAAAAATAATAATCCTTTGCATTATTTAATGATGACTGAAGCAGAACATCTTTTCAAGTGTTTAAAAGTGATTGTATCCCTTTTTTTTAATCTGCCACCATTTTCTATTGGGTTGTTGGACGTTTTCTCGATTTCTGAAAGTTCTTACGTAATGTGGCAATTAGTCTTCTCTCAGACTGCCGTTTTCTTTTGGTTTTGTTTTTATTTTGTCTGGAGGACATTTTCAAATTTTTGCGTACTTGTATTTGTTGGTTTTAAAATATTTCATGTGATGTGTATCTTACTTAGATCTTAAAATACTTTTCAAAATTTCAGAATTTTTTCGTGTTTTCTTTTGTATTTTTATAGTTTTATGTAATATTTAGATCTCTTATCTATCCAGAATATGTTTTAGTATAAGAAGTGAGGTCAGGATTTGACTTTTCCCCTCAAAATGCCTTGCCAGTTGTCCCAACACGATTTATAAAATAATTAAAAAATTTCCTTATTGTTTTGAAATGCCAGCTTTATTATACACCGAATTCTGATACGTGTTTATGTCTATTTCTAGACCCTCTATTCTTTCCATTGATTTGGTTTGTCTGTGTTTCAGTACCAAATTGTTTTAATTACTGATGCTTTGTAATATGTGTTCATCTGTGATAGGGCTAGTCCCCATGTCCATTATTTTCTTTTTTTTGCCAGAACTTTTCTGGCTACACTTACATGTTTCTTTTTATACATAAACTTAAGGTATACTTGTCTTATTCCAAGAAATATCCTGTTGGTTATTTATTTATTTAAAGTCACCTCCACACTTGAACTCACAACCCTGAGATCGAGCGTCGCATGCTTTACCGACTGAGTCAGCCAGGCGCCCCTCCTGTCGGTGCTTTAGTTGGGATTATATTACATTTATAGCGTAACATAGGGAGAACTGGTATCTTTTGTGAGTCTTTTAAATCAAGATCACATTACGACATTCCTTTACTCTGGGGCAGACGCAGGAAATGCTCACCAGGTATTTGACTCGTTCCCCTACATCTTGCAGCTTCTTGCACACGGCAGGGCTACGTGCCTGGTTCTGGCTGGTGAAATATGAGCAAACGTGACCTGTGACACTTTGGGGCCGAGGCAGTGACAAACCCAAGCGTGGTTCTCTGTTGGTGATCACGGAAGCATGGGGTATCGCAGGATGAAGGCGACACTGTTGGTGCCACACGTGGACGGCAGCTGTCTGCAACACTTACCCACATACACAGCTGACTTCAGGTGAGAACAGTCAGCTGGTGTTGTGTTAAGCCACTGAGATTTGGGTGCTGGTTGTTTCGGCAACAGTACTTAGCCTTTTCTTTCTTTCTTCCTTTCTTCCTTTCTTTCTTCCTTCCTTCCTTCCTTCCTTCCTTCCTTCCTTCCTTCCTTCCTTCCTTCCTTCCTTCCTTTCTTTCTTTCTTTCTTTCTTTCTTTCTTTCTTTCTTTCTTTCTTTCTTTCTTTCTTTCTTTCATCTTTCTTTCTTTCTTTCTCTCCCTTCCCTTCCTTTCCTCCCTCTTTCTCTTCCTCCCTTCCTCCCTCCCTCCCTCCCTTCCTTCCTTCCTCTCCTCCTTCCTTCCTCCCTTCCTTCCTTCCCTCCCTCCCTCCCTTTCAATCTCTATGCCCAAGGTGGGACTCGAACTCACTACCCTGAGATCAAGAGTCGCATGCTCCACTGACTGAGCCAGCCAGGTGCCCTAGCCTGTATTTTCTGATACGCCCTCCATACAGTTAAAACATTTTATTTTAAAAATATTTGTTTATTTATTTGAGAGATAGAGAGTGAGTGTGAGTGAGTGGGGGGAGAGGCAGAGGGAGAGGAAGAGAGAGAATCTCAAATAGACTCCCCACTGAGCACAGAGCCCAATGAGGGGCTTGACCCCACGACCCTGAGATCAAGCCCTGAGCTGAAATCAAAAGTCGGACGCTTAATGGACTGAGCCACCTAGGCACCTGGAGTTTTAAAGTTTTACCCATAGATCCTCCACATTTCTTTTTAGGTTCATTTCCCTTTTTTGCTGTTGCAAATGGGATTTTTCCTCTTCCTGTATATTTTCTAATAGCTTGTGATTTATGGATAGGAAAGCTATCAATTTTTATGTATTACATCTGTAATCAGTCATGTTACTGAAGCTCTTAGATTTTTTTTTTTTTTAAAGATTTTATTTATTTATTTGACAGAGAGAGAGACAGTCAGTGAGAGAGGGAACACACGCAGGGGGAGTGGGAGAGGAAGAAGCAGGCTCCCAGCGGAGGAGCCTGATGTGGGGCTCGATCCCGTAACGCCGGGATCACGCCCTGAGCCGAAGGCAGACGCTTAACCGCTGCGCCACCCAGGCGCCCCATGAAGCTCTTAGATTTTTGAATAGATATTCACTTGACTCTTTCTGGTTTGCCTTTCCTTTTTTTTCTTTTTCTTTTTCTTCTTATCTATTTGCTAGTATGGAGGTTAAAAGCTAGCTGCTAGAGGACCAGGTGTATTTTCTGTATTTGTAAAACAATTCAACCATCTTTAAAGAAATCAAGAGTTTTTGCCCATACATTAAAGCTGGAATTCCAGCTTCACTTTTAGGTGGTCAGACAATACTGGGCTGGTATTCGCGCTGCAGAAAATACGTTGGAGCCCATGAGCCTCTGCCCTCGGATAGGTCAGGACTCTAAAGTTTAACCAGTCCCTGTTGTTTAAATCCTAATTACCTTCACTTTTCAAAATCACCTGCCTGACCCCTGAAGGCATTTGAGTTTGCCACCTTGCTGGCTCTTGAAAGAAATTAAACAATATCGGTGATAGAAGGCATCCTTGACTTATTTCTGACTTTAATGGTAGGGCTTCTATTTTACTGTTAAGTATGAAGCTGGCTCTTTCCTCTAACATTTTATTATGAAAAAATTCAAACACAGGAAAGTTGAAAGATTTGTACAGGAAGCATTCATGTTCCCAGTGCCAGGTTGTTACAAGTAACATTTTACTATACTTGTTTTATTGTGTATCTATCTATCTGCCCTTCCCTGCATTCAACCATCATCCATCTTATTTTTTTTTTGGATGCATTTCAAAGTAAGTTGAAGACAGCAGTGCACTTTACCTCCAAAAATTTTAGCATGCACGTCATTAACCAGAGTTCAATGTTTGCTTATGCTTCTCCTTCTTCTTCTTCTTTTTTTTTTAGGTAAAATTCACATACAATTTAATGAACAAATCTTAAGTATTCCATTCTATGAGTTTTGACAAATTCATACACTTGTGTAAACAAAACTCCTATCAGGACATAGAATATTGCTATCATTCCAGAAAGTTCTGTTCTCTTTCCCAGGTCAGTCCCTCTCCCCCCACCTCGGGCAACCACAGTTCTGAGTTCTTTTCTACCGTAAGTGAGCTTGACCAGTTCTAGAGCTTCGTATTAAAGGACTTGTACTCTTAAGTAAGGATTCCTTCACAAAGCTGCACGTTCTGCGATTCATCCAGAATCCAGAGTGCAGGTATCCGCAGTTGCTCTTTATGGCTGAGTATTGTTTCATCGATATGGACTGAATGTGTCTCCCTGCCAAATTCATATGTTGAAGCCCACACTCCCAATGTGACAGTATTTGGAAATAAGGCCTTTGGGAGGCAGTTAGGGTGATGGGAGGTCATCAGGGTGGAGTCCTGGTCTGATGGGGTCAGTGCTCTTATGAGAAGAGCCACCAGAGAGCTTGCTGTCTCTCCTCTGTGCGAGGATGTAGCCAGAAGACGGCCATCTGCAATCCAACGACAGAGCCCTCACCAGAACCCAACCATGCCGGCACTTTCTTCTTGGATGTGCAGCTTCTAGATCTGTCAGGAAGTAAATTCCAGTTCTTCAAGCTGCCCAGTCTATGGGATTTTGTTATGGCAGCCTGAGCAGACTCAGACACGCATTACGGGAATACACCACCATTTGTTTAACCGTTATCTTGTTGTTGGATCCTTTCCGGTTTGGGGCTAGTATGAAGAATGGTGTTATGAACATGTATGCACAGGTCTTGTTGGAGACATTTGTTTTTCATTTCTCTTGGGAAAATATGTAGGAGTAGATTTGCGGGGTTGCAGAGTTGGTATATATTTAGTTTTATAAGAAAGTACCAGACCTTTCCTCAAAGTGTTTTGCATGTCTACAAAAAATGCATGAGAATTCTGGTTCATCTGCATCCTTGTCAACGCTCAGTGTTGTCTGGATTTTGTTATGATGCCTAAAGTGTATAAATTCTGTTAATGAAATGCCCATCTATTCCTAGAGGTTTTTTTTCTGTTTTTTAAAATCTGGGGACACTTGGGTGGCTCAGTTGGTTAAGCGTCTGCCTTCGGCTCAGGTCATGATTCCAGGTCCTGGGATCCAGCCCTGCATCAGGCTCCCTGCTCAGTGGGGAGCCGGCTTCTCTCTCTCCCTGCCCCCACTCATGCCCTCTCTCACTCTCTCTCTCTCTCTCTCAAATAAATCAATAAAATTAAAAAAAATGAAATAAAATCTGTAATGAATGTTGAAATGTATAAATTCTTTTCCAGCATCTATAAGATGATGCTTATTTTTTTGGTTTGTTATTATAGCGAATTCTAGTAAGAGACTTGCTAAAATTGAAGCAGCCTTGCATTCCTGGGATGAACTCCATTTAGCCATGTTACGTTAGCCCAACATGTGGCAGCATTCTGGTCACTAATAATCTATTTAGATTGTTATTCACTATTCATAAGTTAGGCAAAACGTCTTCGTTTTGGGTTTTTCCTGTGTAAGGTTTTAGTGTTATAGTGCCTTTGAAAGTGGATTGAGAAGCTTTTTAGCAACCTGTGCTAAACCCAGTGATTTTGGGCTTGTGGTTTCTATATGATTTTATGTTTGTGGGTTGGTTGATTTTGGCATTAAAAAATAAATAAAATAAATAAAATTTACTGGCAGACACACTACCTATTGCTGTAGAAGCGCCATAATATACTGAGGCAGCATAGCTAGTCGTTAAGAGCACAGGCTCTGGGGCTCCTGGGTGGCACAGCGGTTAAGCGTCTGCCTTCGGCTCAGGGCATGATCCCGGCATTATGGGATCGAGCCCCACATCAGGCTCCTCTGCTATGAGCCTGCTTCTTCCTCTCCCACTCCCCCTGCTTGTGTTCCCTCTCTCGCTGGCTGTCTCTATCTCTGTCGAATAAATAAATAAAATCTTTAAAAAAAAAAAAAGAGCACAGGCTCTGAAACCTAGTGGGGTCAAATCCTAGCTCTGCCCCTTTCTAGCAGCCTGGGACAACCGGGGCTCCATGAGGCAAACGCTTGGCTCAGAGCAAAGAGACAAAGATGGTTTTCAAATCCTCGTCGACAAACGGGGATGATAGTAGCTACCACCCAGGGGAGTTAGGAGATGCAGTGCTGGGAGACGATCGCAGCGGAGAGCCTGGTACCCCCGTCAGCCTGTGGGAGACGTGGCAAAGCTGGTTCTGACCCTGAGTCAGGCTGAATCAGTCACACTGCTGCAGTTCTCCACCAATCCACAGAATCTGTGTCCTTTCCTTGGGAGCAGCTTTTTCTTTTTTTCCCCCTAGATGCAGGATGAGGATGTGAAAAAAGCCAACCCAAGTTTCCCTGGAAGTTTAGCTGGGTTGGTGATAGGAGCCATCTTCCGGATGGGTCCAGCCAGACTCACTCAGACCCACAGAGGTTGGGTACCAGGTGTGATGTCTTCTCTGTCACCCATTTCCTTGCCCTGCTCCTGTTTTCCTTGAAGAAGGGAAGTTGACGAGCGCTTTGGAGCAGGCTAGGTTCCTGGGCGTTGCTGTATTTTCTGTCCCCCCCACCCTGTATTGAATGGTTCTTGTTAAGTTTTTTAAAAACCAGGTTTTAAGACTTTCCTCTTATCATCCTACCTCATGGTAGGTGTGAGGGTGGATGGCTTCCTGGCTCTCCCCACTGGAGAAGCAAGAAAGCGTGGGGGTGATGATGGGGGACAGAGGGTGCTTTGGAAGGGCACGAGCCCTCTATCCCAGCAGGTGTTTGAGCAGAGGCAGGATGGCCGCTAGACACGAGTGCTGCAGGAGGGATTCGGACACTGGAGGATGGGGGTGGGCATGGGGAGGGAGGTGGGGGCCTATGAGTAACTAGTAGGAAGATCTTTAAAGGTGGACAGACCTGAGTACTTGTTCCTACTTCTCCAGCTTCCCAATAGCGTGATCTCTGGCGAAAAGTGCTTCTCCGTGCTTCAGCTTTCCCATCTATGAAATGGGTACAATAATACCTGCTTCACAGAGGACGTGAAGAACAAATGGGATAATGGGGCTAACGTGGCCAGAGATTCTGTGAGGCTGGCATGATTTTCCTAACATTCAGTCGGAAGGGCACTGTTGTTTTTAGCATCTGCTCCTCCTTGCAGTTCACCCCATCCTTCCCACAGAGCGGGTGTGCTGGGTTTAGAGGTTTCCACCTTGAGATGACCTGGGACGGCTGTGGCTACAGATGTCACCGTGAGTGGGCTCTGCGTGTACGGGGGAGGTTTGTTACAGTCGGCCTCGTTGGCTACTTTCCCCACATTTTCTAAGTCAGATACGCGGGCGTCATTGGAATGTCCACTTTGGCAAAATGACCTTCCATGGACTAGAAATGCGGCTGCCTGGTGGCTTCCCCGGGGCCCGAGGAAAGTGAGGTGTGAGTGTTAATTCCATTGCACTGGGAAGAAAGAGAACATGGTTGAAGACCAGTGCAAACCATTACGTTTTTGGGTGTTCAGCTAACGATTCATGATGCAGAAGTTTCCAAGAGAGGAAAGATTTGGAGCTTGACGTACAAGCCTGTCTCGAGGTTTGATGGTTAAACATTATATTCTACAAATACAAGATGTAATAATAAAAAAATTTGGGAAAATTTCCCTATAATGGCAGATGGAGATTAAAATGCATTTGGGGACATTTCCAACCTACGTGAACATGGTGGATGAAAGCGCGTCCTAAATGAGCTAACCTGCAGGAGCCAAGCTCCGCCCTCACACCTCCACCTGAGGGGGACGTTTAAGGGACCTACCTGCCTGTCGTTAATTAGATCGCAAGGGAGGGGTGGGGATCGAGGAGCCACAGCGGCAGGTTGGTGAGAGAAAGCGGTTCGGTGACAAGAGTAGTTTTGGTTTGGAGTTTCAGATTAAAAAAGATGCCAGCACCAGTGAAAATCTAACCAGAGCCAGTATGGACCGAGCATGTTGCCCATTCTGCAGTGGGGGTAAACCGAACTTGGAAGCACAAGGATTTCTAGAGGCTAGCCAAGGAGTCAGGTGTGGTGGAGACAGCAGTGCACATCTCCTCCTCCCGGCCTGCCCCATGGACCCTCTCCCTCTGGATCTAGACACCCTGTTGTTTACGCTGGGCTGGCATGAGCACCCGCAGGATTAGCACCACCTTCCACAGGTGCTAATTAGCAATGTGGAGGAGAGAAAGCTTCCAGTCCTAGCCGCGGGCTGTATCCCATGAGCGGCATGGGAGGGAGATCTGGCTGGACCATCAGCCCAATCCCCGAAGTTGTTCCCCCAGGAGGCTGAGAGTGTGGATGACTGGGGTGCAGAAACAACTCAGACACGGGTGCCTGGTAGACGAGGTGTCGCTGGGCGGTGGCGCGCACATCGCTGCTTACCAGCTGTGAGATGGATCAGCTGGGATGCTTACCGGCCATAAGCTGGGGCCTGATGGACAGGGTGGTGGCATTCCCTGTGTCGCCTGATGCAGCTCCTCTCTCTGCCCTCTCCCCGCTCCCTGCGTCACTCCCAAATCTTCATAAATTCTACTGGAACTCATCAGGGGCTCGGGGTGCCTCGATTTCTGGGGGACGCTGGTCAAGGGGCTGAGTTTTGCACCTGGGGAGATGTGGGGCAGAACAGAGACATCAAGGGGAGCAGAATCTGGACCACAGGTGTGTGAGTCTGGGAACTCGAGTCACGTCCTGGGAAGGCTTGAGAAGTCCCTATGTGTGTATATGCATATGGACACCCCAGGCTGGGACTGCTTCTGTTACTTTCTCACACCCCTATTTACAGTGGAGGATTTTGACCCTCAAGAGGCTGTTAGATGCCTGGCCGTCTTTTCCCAGCTGGAGCTTGCTTCTCCTGAGATCCCGCATGCCTGCAGAGAGACTTGGTCTGCTGTCGGGGGCCAAGTGGAGACCCACAGAGAGACGAGCTGTGAAGGCAGGGAACAAGGCAGGCCAGGAAGCAGGACTTTGTTATGGGTCAAGGCCATTCAACCCATGATCTGTGAGGTCTTAGGGGCTGCTTTCTGGAAGCCCGAAACGCCCAAGGGCCTCTTTGTTCCGGCTGGCCAAAGGCCTGTCCCCTCCCTGCAGCAGCCTGGGCCTCCTCTCCATCTCTTTGTACCTTAGGCCCTGGGCCGCAGAGGTTAGCTTCCCATCCCAGCCTCCTCAGCGGTCTTACATGCATGCATTGCAGTGCCAACAACAAAAGCACTAGAGAAAAGGGGACTCTTTTCTCTAGAGCATTTATTATTAGGGGCCAATGGTACCCGGAGGAAAAAAAAAAAAAAACACTGACTTCCAAATTCTGCTCTGGAAACCAAACCTAATTTAGGGAAGTACAATGTGCTAAAGAAAGATTGCCTCTTAATTTTAGATTCATGCGGAATGCAGGCAGGAAGGCAGAATCCCTTAACATAACACAGGCTTTTTGGTGGTGTAACAGAATAATAAATCCTTGAGGAATTCCCCAAGCAAGGTAAAGTAGGATAATATACATTTCTTAATATTGCAGAAGTTCCCTTAATCTTATTGTTTAAACTTTTCAATAAACTGTAATGTTTATTAGTAGTTTTTCATTTCCAACTGTCAGATAATTCCTCTTGCTAAGTTGGGATAAACAGGGTCCCCCAGTGTCTCTGGTTTCAGTTTCGTGTGATATATATCTGACCAGACACTTGATGTAATAGAGAAGTATTGTGTTTTCCACTGTGTTGAACTTAGAGGTTCAAATGTGTTAATGCAATTGAATTGATTGTAATATTTTATAAAAGTTTCTCCAACGGAAATATGGTTAGCGATCGGAGTTGTCAGAGGTTATGAGAGCACATAGAGACTTGCAGTGCTAGAAGCTTCTGGCTAAGTACGGGGGGAGGGGTGAGGAGGCTCGGTGTCGGGGAGTTCATTGCCTGTTTTCTAGGAAGAGATTCATCAGAGGGAATGACAACCAGGTTTTCCCCAGAAAGGCCTGCCAGAGGGACAAAATGCACTTGTGTTTTGTAAAGGGTGTGCACTTGTCCACGGGGAGCCTGCCACGGCTGGTTCCTCCGCATAGGACGTGCTCTGCTGAGCACCCCGAAACTGAGTGGGTTGGGAAGTCCAGGAGGGTTACATCAAGCTGGAGACTGAACGGAAGAATTCCAAGCAGCTTCTGCAGGAAAGAGTGGGAGATGGCAACGTTAATCACCACGCAGAGAGAACTTTTTCTTTATTACACGCCCCAGAAGTACTGTTACTCTGTGTGGTATCCCCGCAGGGGAAAATCCTGTCCTAAGTGACCAGCACAAATGATGAAGAAATTCATTTTTTACCCTCTCCCTGACTCTTTTTTAATTGATTTTCCCCCCTCTTGGAAATGGCAAATAAGCTAACATTGTTACAACATTCCTTCCACTCAATAGTAGAGGGACTAAAAAACCACCCCACAATCACAGTAAGGAAAAGGGTAAAATCCCACCTGGTTAATGAGGTCCACAACTGAGCCATTAGTTCTGCTCGAAGTCCCTGTCAGCCCCAGATGAAGCCGATGGCCCGCCCTGGTGTTGTCGGACATTCTGAGAACACATTCTGCACCCCCTCTCACCACCTGCGGGGCGGCTCTGACAGTCTGGTCTCTCAGAATTAAAGGACAGAAACCTGGCCCGGGATGTTTTCTGTTTTCCGTGCAGGTGCCGGGATGCTGGAGAGGGTGCTCGGGGCAGGAGCCTGTTGGTTTTCCGATGCTGAGTTCCAGCCCCCTGACCTTCTAATATTTAGTGAGACAAGCAGTCTGAATATAATTTTCAGAAAAAGGCTGCATTGAATGGAGCAATCAGTAGAGAAGGCTTCTGAACTCACCTTTTGTCATTTCTCTTCCCCTTCTTTAAATGATGTCCGAGCTAGTCAGGACCTGCGGGGGCTGGAGGCACAGAGGTGAGCCTGTCTTCGGTAAGGTTGTCCTTGAGCCTTGAATCTCTTCTCTGCTTTAGGACTTAGACCTGCTCTAAGGCCTGAGAATGGCGATCTGTGCTGTCCGATAGGGCAGCAACTAGCCACATGTGGCTATTTAAATTTAAGTTCCATTTACTCAAACAGAGCTATAATGAAAATTGAGCGCCTTCGTTGCACTGGCCACATTTCAAGTGCTCATTACCACGTGTGGCTAATGGCTATTGAATTGGATAGCACCGAACATTTCCATCATCACAGAAAGTTCTATTGGACAGTGTCTGCATGAAGGCCCGGGTCTGGTTACCTGAGCAGGAGGGCTTGAACATACTCGGGGCATAAAACTGGGACGTCCACAGAATTTGATGTTGTTTAGACAGCAAGGCTTACTGTTTATTGGCTGAGAGCAGGGAGGAACCCATATAGAGCCTGTAGAGAAAAGAACAGATAAGCCTGAGTTCTCCTTGAGCAAGGCTGCCGGCAGCCACAGGCTGGGGCAAAGTGGGGCTCTTGCCGGGTGACCATGGTATGATGCTGTGATTCGTTTCATCCAGTTGGCCCTGAGGATTCCTAGCAGGGGAACGGGACATACCAAAGCCCTGAGGCAGGAGGAGCTGGCGTATTCCAGGAATTGGAGGGTATCCCTCATCTCCAGGAATCGGCAGGGTAAAGACTAGGCAAAGGCACCTGCTGTGATGGAATCTACCATGTGTGGAGCCTGAGCGTGATGTCCAGGGAGCGCCCTCAGGACTTCTTCCCACTCAGGGTTTCAGAGGGTCTGTCCTCTGTGGGACCTTCAGCGGAGACCCCAGCCTTTTCACCCTTTTCCAGAACTGGTGCCATGAACCTTCCCTGACCATGGTGTGTCTGGCTTCCAGCCTCCCAGGACAGTGCTCACAGAAGGTGTGGCAGATTGTCATTTCCAAAGATGGCCACACCAATATGCATCCGACTCACGCTCTTCTTACAGTGTGAGGTTGATTTTCTTCTTGAGATTGGCCCGAGCTCTGTAATTGTCTTGACCGACAGAGAGTGTAGAGGAAGTGAGGCGGCGTGACTTTGGAGATTAGGTCATAGAAGGTGATCGGTGAGGGGTGCCTGGGTGGCTCAGTTGGTTAAGTGTCTGCCTTCGACTCAGGTCATGATCTTATGGGTCCTGGGATCGAGTCCTGCGTTGGGCTTCCTACTCAGTGGGGAGTCTGCTTCTCCCTCTGCCTCTCCCCACCAACCCCCTTGGCTCATGCTCTCTCTCACTTTCTCTCTCCCACATAAATAACTAAAATCTTAAAAAAAAAAGGTGATAGGTGGTGTCTCTTCCTCCTCCCTTCCCCTGCCTCCTCTTCCCCTCTCCTCCCCTCCCTCTCCTCTCCAGCCTGTTGGGAACTTGGGCTGCCATGGAAGCAAACTGACTACCTTGGAGCTGATGTGCTGGAGAGATCATGGGAAGGGGCTAGATGGAGAAAGAGAGAGATGTCTGAGGAGCCCCACTGGTTCAGCACATCTCTGGGGCCGAGGATCATGACACCCCTTGGCAGAGACAAGCCACCCCTGCCGTGCCCCGTCTGAATTCCTGACCCGCAGAACCCAAGAGCATCAGAAATGAATGCTTTATGTCACCTGGTTTTGGGATAATTTGTTACACCATCATCATAACTGGAGCAGGGGGTCTGGTGGGATCCTCGGAGGTTGGGAAAAGTACCAGCTTTTCATCTCCGGTGGCCTGGAGCATCCCCGGCAGGTGCTGGAAACAGTAGGGTGCTTTTGCAAATGCAGTCACATTTGTGATTTTCGAATTTGGAATTTGGTTTGTTTTCTAATCAGGGTTGGGCTAGAACTCCCCAGAGCCCCTTCCATCAAGAAAAGCAAATAGGAATGGCAACCGAGTGAGGGGGAGTGCTTTAGTTACCTAAGAGGACAACTGATTTTGAAGAGACCCAGCCAAGTGCGCATTACTGTTTACACATAAACGATTGATATGCTTACCACAAATCCTTGTCAATCCACCAAAGCGGGCCCCTAAGGACCTAGTTATGGGAGCTACAACTAGGTTTGTTAGACTTGGAGCTTGGCTAACGTCAATACAGTCACTTGTGCTTAAAAAAATAATAATTGATGAGCATTTCCCAATGGATCTTAAAATCCAATTTTTACTTTTTGAGATTAGACCAGCCCCTGCACTGATCTGGTGTGAACGATCGTTGCTCTTACTTATTGAGAGCTTCAAACGTGCCGGGCAGGCACTGTGCTGGGTACTTAAACCTGGAATATTCTCATTTAACTCTTGCAACACTCCTTTGAGGAAGGTTCTAGAACTCTCCTTGTTTTGCAGATGAGGAAATCATGGCTCAGAGAGGTTAAGTGACTTCTCCAGCATCACACAGCAGTCTGACTCCAGAGCATGAGTGGGTGGTTCGGCTTCTCCAAGGGATTTTTGTCCATCTTCCCAGAAGGTCTGGCAGAGGGCAGCTGGCACAGTACCCAGGAGATCCTGAGCTCCATGTGTTTACACAGGAGAGAGGTTTCCTTGGGGGTGCCAGTACAGTGAGCTGTGTGACCCTGGGCAAGTCATGTCCCACTCTGGGGGAGGGTGGCATTTGAAGATCTCCAAGGCCCCTTCCCAGTCTTGTCACGGAGAGGCTCTCTGAACCCAGGGTAGCAAATTTCCCCTTAGGTTGCAACTCCTGTTTGCAAAGCCTGCTACAGATGCCTTAATTAATTATTCAGGCTGACATCTCCAGCTCCAAAATCAGAGGGTTGAGAAAAGATCAGAGGAATATAATCAATGTGAACTTGGCTGATAATCGCTGGTCCCAGGGTGGTGTGAAGAGAAGAAAACCCTCCAAATTGGTCTTCTTTTACACTTTGGCCCTGGTTCTGCCAGCGGCCAAGATAAAACCGTCCTCCTTCAATAATTAATGAGCGGGAGCGCCCCCCCGGCCTGGGCGTCTGGAGGAGGCCCCTCGCCGCGGCTGCTGCCCTCCGCAAGCAGGCGTGCCCGTGCACACCCCACGTGCACCAGGCAGGCGGGGGAGGCGGGGGAGGGGGGCGAGAACACTGAGTCACGCCGGCTGACCCAGCAAAGCGCTGGGAGTGTGACCGGAATGAAGGGCTGCTCTGTCTCCGAGGTGGCGTGGCCGATCAAATCACAGCGGATCGGGCGCCGAGATGTTGCCTTGCTCTGAGTGACAGAAGTTAATAATTAGTGACAATGATTGACAGATACACTCCATCTGCTGCTCCGACGCCTAGGAGCAGTTATTCCACAACTGTCTGCGGGCACAATGAACTCCCCCGGGAGCGCGGGCTGGCCCGTGATTGACAGCTGCCTCCAAGAGAGACAGGCCACTGACGGGAAAGTCGCTGTCAGCAGAAGCGCTCCGGTCCCCGTGCTCCCGCGGAGGTTCACTCTCTGTATACATTTATTCTCTTTCATTTATCATGTCAGCCGTGGTTTTAAATAGATTACCAGCTAGCCTGTTTTTTAACTGGAGAGTTTTCTGTCGGTAAATTAGAAATACCCACGGATGTCGACTCCTTCCTGGGCGGGGGTCCTCTTTTACTTTGTTCCCCGGGCGGATGGGGGAGCGGCCGTGGGAGCTTGGCTGGCTGGTAGGTTTCACTGATGTGCCCATGGAAATCAAAACGGCATCTTTAACCAGCAGCCCTGTAAAATGGTGCTGAGCAAGACTAGGTAAACTGGGTCTCAAAAGTCCAAACGAAAGCACGAAAGTTCCTGCTTTGTTTTTTTTTTCCTTAAGAAATAAACGTGTCTCTGAGGTGTCGTTAGAGGGTAGCGGTTGCTCCTGAAACGATATTTGCATTCGTAGACGATGAGGACGATTCCCCGGGCGTTCAGAACCCCAGCTTTTTGAACTGTTCATTCCTTGATGCTTTTATGGTCAAAAGCGGGGACCAACTAGCTGGGTCATCTTAACCATGGGTTACAGTTCTATCTAGACCGAAGTCCCTGCTCCCATTTCTTCCCTGAGTATTTTTATCCTAAATGAAAGCTTGGCCTCCAACCAGCCCACATGGAACTGGAGGGCTCTGACACCCTCTAGCCCTATTATAAATAGGAACACAGAAATATATATATACATTTTTACTAGAGGAATTGTCATTACCTAATTGTTCCTACTTATAATTTGTTTAGCTTTCTGGAAAAATGCATTTTAATTTTGCTTCATTTAGGACCGGACAGATAGGCTTTCTGGACCATCACTTAGTTCTCTCGCTGCTTTTGTCCCCCTGATGCTTCAGCATAATTTAAAGGACTGTCCATTGCCGTTATGAATAAAAGCCTACTTAAGTCCTGCTATTTAAAATACAGTGAACCCTGTTTATATTGATCTTATTCAGAATGTTTTCCCGCATATGATGTCCATCTTTTAAAGTATGGGTCATGTTTCCTCTTAAGATGTTTTCTTATCTTATTCCTCTAAAATGATATCAACAGTTTCAGTATTCTTGATAATTAGGTATGCGGGTAAAGAAAAGACATCCTGTTCTTTTTCAAGTTTTTAAATGATCAGGATACCAGAAAATGAAGTCATAGGGAGCACAGACGTTTTCCTCTCATCCAGGGATCTGTTTTCCTCCTCGTTCTCGTACAGAGCCGGTAACAGCACCTTAGTCTAAGCCCAGGGGTGCCTGAGCTGGCCTCCTGGGCTTGTGCTGCTCCTGATGGTCCCCGCTGCCCCGCCCCGAAGGCCACCAGTGGGAGTGGGGTGGCTGGGGCTGAACATCAGAGAGGAAATATCTAAGTATGGCTGTTGCTCCGACTGCCCCCTGCCCATCCCTGAGCTAAAGGTGCACCTGCTTGTCCCGTGATAAATAGGAGCGCGTAAAACACATGTGCAAGTTTGTGTGCTTGGTGTCGCTCCTATCTTTTTTTTTTTTTAGATTTTATTTTTAAGTGATCTTAACACCCAACATGGGGCTCGAACTCACGACCCCAAGATCAAGAGTTGCACGCTCCACCGCCTGAGCCAGCCAGGCGCCCCTCTCATATCTTTTCTAGCGAGACTTTGAAGAAGGTGTGTTGTTGGAGCTTGATTGTTTATCTATTTATTTTTGGCGCATCAGTCGGAAGGTCAGCGCGCTGCATTTTCTTTCTTAGAATCTGCCCCAGTTAGAGCTACAGTGGCCTTCAATAGCCAGGCATGGTGCCAGTTCCAGGAATGCGGGGCTGGGGGCGGGGAGCATAGAGACACCATCAGTAGCTTCCTGCTTATTCAGGGAGTGGACCCGCAAACACAAATAGTGTTGCGATGGGGGAGAACAGGGCCCGACAGAGAGGTGGTCCCCTGGGTCTGCAGTGGTCAGGGAAGCTCTCCAGGAAGGAACCTACTGAAGGGGGAAGGGGGAAGAGCCAGGGGGTTTCAAGCACCAAGAATGGCAGGTGGGAAGGCTCTAGACAAAACCCTGGGGGGTGCCACGCACTGCTGGAGCAGGAAGTGGAAGTCACATCGCTCGGGCCTTATTGGTCACGTTGAAGAGTGTGGACTTTATGCTAAGGGTTTGCATGTCTGGAATGTCTCTTTGCCGTGGTCTGCAGCGCAGCTTGGAGGGGGTGTGAGACGGGAGGGAGGGTGTGGTTAGGAGGCTGCTGGCCCAGGTTAGGCGAGCAGCGGAGAGAAAGGAAAAGTGTAGACAGATGGCAGAGGCCCCTGGGAAGTGGAGTCAGTAGGGTTCGGTGATGGGGGTGAGGTGCAGTGCTGCACGCTATAACCTGGGGGACTGGGTGGATGGTGGGGCTGTTCTTTGGATGAGGAGCTTATGAGAAGGAGTGTGTTGGGCTGAGTTACATCTGGGACTCGTTGGGTTTGAAATGTCTGCAGTCAAGCCTGGCTTCGTGAGTTTGCAACCTGGGCCGTCGCCCTGCGCTCAGAAGGGTTCTACCCTTGGTTCAGGGCTCTGCTGTCACAGTCTTGAAATTCATAATCAGGTTTGAGCAAGGGGCCCCGTGTGCACAGACCCTGTGTACAGCTCATCCGAGCGGAGAAGTCGGGGAAGCAGCTTGCTCTCTGGCTCTAGAAGGAGGGGCGTGAGAAAGAGGTCTGGGAGCCTCCAACCCAGAGAGAGGTATTCGACACCCCGGCTCACGAGGGAGAACATGAGGCATGAGAAGAGAATCAAAGATGAATGTTGAGATACACGGCATTTTAGGGATGGGTTCGAAGGGGGAAGAACCTCCAAATGCCAATACCCTGGGACCTATTGCCATGTTTTGCCCTGGAGATGAAGCCCTGCAGGTGAGCCGTTGTCTTAGGTCTGAGCAGTGTCTGGCTCTGTCTCAGGTTATCAGCTAAATGGCAAACTCAATCAGCAAATGAAAAAAAAATTGTACGAGCAACTGTCTATAAGTTTTTATTATAGACATTTGCAACTTTCTGCGGAGTTCAAAGCACTTTTGTTCATTCGTTCGGCAGATATTTGTTGAGCACCTACTATGTGCCAGGCACTGTGCTGGGGGCTAGTGATGTACCAGCGAACAAGAGAGACCAAGATGCTACCCTTACAGAGCTTACAATCCAGTGAGGAGAACCATACGGTAAACGACCAACATGATATATAGGGTAACTGTGTCACATATTAGGTGGTAACTGCTTTGGAGAAAAAGTTAAAAGTTAAGTCTCCGTTTTTCTTTTTATTTCTTCGCCTTCTCCCCCTCCTCCTCCTCCTCCTCCTCCTCCCCCTCCTCCTCCTCCCCCTCCTCCTCCTCCCCCTCCTCCTCCTCCTCCTCCTCCTCCTCCTCCTTCTTCTTCTTCTTCTTCCTCTGGGGGCAGGGAGGAGGGGCAGAAGGCGAGGGAGAGAGAATCTTAAGCAGGCTCCATGCTCAACAGGGAGCCCAACGCAGGGCTCGATCCCAGGACTCTGACATCATGACCTGAGCTGAAATCAAGAGTTAGACACGTAACTGACTGAGGCCCCCAGGCGCCCCTCAGTGTTTCTTTTTCTTTTTTTTTAAGATTTATTTATTTATTTGAGAGAGAGAGAGAGCGCAGAGGGAGGGGGAGAGAAAGAATCCTCAGGTGGACTCCCCGCTGAGTGTGGAGCCTGACTCGGGGCTCAGTCCCAGGACCCTGAGATCATGACCTGAGCCAAAATCTAGAGTCAGATGCTTAACCGATTGAGCCACCCAGGTGCCCCAATAATGTCCCCCTCTTATTGAGTCCTTACTGTATGCTCGATATTATGCTAATTAATGTCATTATGCACCATCACATTTAATCTCACCAGCAACCCCAAGAGATAGGAACTATTTCTAATCCTCTTTTACAAATGATCCAGCTGAGCCTTATAGGGATGAGGTCATAGGTGATGAGTGGTAGAGAGCCCAGATTTAAGTCCCTCTCTGGTTCTCCCACCTGGGTTTTTAACCGCCGGCAGAGCAGAAGTTTTTCTTTTTCCTTTTAAAGAAGAACATTAAAAACTAATAATGGATACAAAGTACAGCGTGCCACTTTCCCAAACCCTACAAGCACTCTTTTTTTTTTTTTCTTTTTAAGGTGGAGTTAGTCCCTGTTGGCAATAGAAGCCATGAGTTTAAGTAGCAAAGTGCACTTGACGCCTCACACAACTGAGGCTCAGAGCCAAAGACCTCGATAAGGTGTCTGACTGGTTCAAAGGCACTTTGAGGCTGCGTGAAGCTGGAAGCTACAAAGCCTGGGAGACAGCCCCTCACGACCCTCTGGGCTCTGATGTCCCTATTCGGAGGGGATTTATGCATCTCTGTCAAACGCACAGTCTGGGCACGGTTTTCCCAGGCTTCGCTGTTAGCAAAAGTGCAGAGAGAATTACCGGCTCAAAATAATCATAACAGCCTCCACTTACTGAGTGCTCCTGGGCCGGGCCTGGCTAAGAGCTTTATGTAATTACCTCCTTTAATCCTCATAAGAGCTGGTAGGAGAACAGAGGTACGTAGGTCCTGTGAAGTACGTACAATTCTAATCCCCAATGGACAGAAAACAAGCTCAAAGCTCGCTCAGGGACATGGGATGACTTGCTGAGGGTGACAGTTTCTAAGTGGTGCAGCTGGGATTTGAACCCAGGAAAGGCTGCCGTCCTAGCCACCGTGCTGTGAGAACTGCCACAGAACCCAAGGACATTTGTGAGGTCGCTGGGGCTCCCTGTGGCCGGAGCGGGGCGGCGACCTGCTCAAGGTCAGGAAGCAAGTGGCGGGAAGACCCGGGGCGAGAATCGAAGCATTCTGACTCCTTGTCTATACCCTTCCCACATACTGTCGAGCTTCTCAACAACTTACAGCACAGGGATTCCTAACACTGACCTAGAGGAAAAACTGATGAGAGTTTTATTCCTAAAACACTTCCCCAGCTCAATATGCAATTAGCCAGTATTGCTCAGAGAGCTTGGCTTTGACCCTGCCCACTGTCCTGCATTTTTCAGCTGTTGTCGAGGACCTCGTCTCCGTCGTCATGAGTTCATCTTTGTTGGGGGGCAGTGGTGTGCTCGGCCAGCGAGCTTTCCACCCTTTGTCCGCCTTGCTGTTCCCAGCAGCAGATCTCTTAGGGGCTCCAGAGACCAAGCCCCGAGATGTGGTTATAAAACAGGCCGCCACTGGGGCGTCTGGTGGCTCAGTAGGCTGAGCGTCTGACTCCTGGTTTCGGCTCAGGTCATGATCTCAGGGTCGTGGGATTGAGCCCTGTGTTGGGCTCCCCACTCAGCGGGGAGTCTGCTCCAGGATTTTCTCTCTGCCCCTCCCCCTGCTCGTGCGAGCTCGCTCAAATAAATAAATGAACCTTTAAAAGAATAAAACAGGCCAGCACTTCCGCACTGCTTTGTCACTGTGAGTACGCGCACTGCTGAGAGCAGCCAGTGTTTGTTTTTTTTTTTTTAAAGATTCATTTATTTATTTGAGAGAGAGACAGAGATGCTTAAGGGTGGGGAGGGGCAAGCAGAGAGGGGGGGCAGCCTCCCTGCTGAGCGGGAGCCCGATGTGGGGCTCCACGCAGGGCTCCATCCCAGGACCCTGAGACCATGACCTGAGAGGCGCAACCAAGAGTCCGATGCTTAACCGACTGAGCCCCCCGGGCACTCCCCATCTCTGCTATATCTTTGCATACTCTTCCCTTGCCTGTGGTTGGACACCTGGGAAGGAAAATTGTTTGGCTTCAGAGACAAGGCTTTTAGTCTCCACTCCACGTTCCCTTCCTTCCTCTGGACACTGTTGTGTCTGGCTGTGATGCTTGGAGTTGTTGCTGCTGGCTTGGCACCGGGATGGGAGCCAGACCGAGGCCAGAACTGATTCCCTGAGGGTGCACCATGGGAGATATAAGGAGCCTGCGTCCTCGATGCCATCATGTGGTTTCTGGATGAACCGGCCCTGGACTCTGGCTCCCCTCTGCTGCCCTCAAGGGACATAATATGGCGCCCGAGAGCACAGGGCTGCGTCCCTGCTCTGCCCCTCACTGGTCATGTGACTTTGGGCCAGGCAAGTCTTCTGAGTCTCAGCTTCCTCATCTACAAAACTGGGATAATAATAATTGATAATAGTTGTACTTACCCAGCAAGCGAGGTTGTGAGGATTACATGTGTTAATGCATGTCACGAGCTTACAATAATGCCTGGCCTTAGGAAGTGCCAACAGATGGAAGCTATTAATATTGCCAACACATATTTCCGTAGTCGGCTCACACTCCCAGCCTTTTTGAAGCTCTCAATTAATAACAGAGAGACTCGGGGCTAATCACAGTGCAGGTTGATCAGCTCTGTGATAGAGCCCAGAACGGGGAGCAGTTAACTTTTGCAGGAGGGAGCAGGTGAAGGTCCATTGAGGCCGTGTGTTTGAGCAAGGGCCTGAAACATGAGTAGAAGTTTGATGGTAAAGAGGAGGGGGAAAGGCACCCCTGGCAGGGAGCGCAGCCTGGGCAAAGCATGAAGGTGTTTCAAGTGCTTTGTAAAGGGCAAGTCGCTGGTGTGATTAGAACTTCAGGTATAGCTGCACGTGTGTGGAAAGAAGGCAAGGAGGCCGGAAATGAGGGTTGAGGCTGGGTGTGGAAGGCCTTTGGAGTGCCAGACTAAGGGAAGTGCTGTAAGTCCCGAAGAGATCCTTGGAACCATAGTCCTGAGGGATGCTCCCTGAAACAAGGATTCCATGGTGGTCAAGTCAGGTATGGAAATGCTGCACACCTTGCAGTCCTGGCCATGGCTGATGCACATTAGCATAATAAGGGCTCTGACAAGTCCTGTAGGAAAACCTGTCTAACATGGTTTAACCCAGTGTCTTAGAAACTTATTCAGCAACAAGGAGCCCTTTATTCGCTCAACATCCATTACTGCCGGTCACACTTTGGGGGATGCGGTTCCAGGCGTTGGGGAGCTGTCCAGAGGTTTGAAGCCTGGGAGTGAGGGGTCAATTTTGTGTTTTCCAAAGATTCCTTCTAATTATTTAAACAATGAGAGATCAAATTAAGTCACAAGTAAGCTGTTTCAAAGGATTGACTTGCTCAGGTGAGGATCTTCTATTTTAAGTGGTGACTTCTCTTGGCTGTGTCCCTCTCTGAAAGTCTTCTACCTTTCAAGTATCCGAAGCAGAGAAACTTCCTGCCACGTACTGTGGTTTTCCTTTTGACCTTTTCGCTCTGGCTCTTTCAAGCTGAAGGTTAGATAATTCAGGCCCAGCACTTGGATTGACACTTGAAAGCTGCAGGGATGCTTTTTGGGGGGTTAAAGGTTAGAGTCACTGGAGCTGCAGTGTGACTTGAAAAAAATTTTTGAAGTTTTTAATTTTCATTTCTTTCTCTTTCTTTCTCTTTCCCCCCCCCCCTCCTCCTCTTCATCCTCCTCCTTCTTCTTAACATAAGAGCCAGTTGAAAATGATGCTTTCCACCTCGGCAGCTCCTGCTGGAGGCGGCGCAGATGAGGAGCGTGCCCCTTTGCAAGGTGTCGGCAGAAGTCGGGGTTTCTCAATCACCTGGCGGCGGGACGGTGGGGCTTCTGAATCTACACAGTCCGGGGATCTGCTCTTTGGGGGATTTGGATGCACAGTGAAGCGTGAAACCAAGAGGCTGGGCACCTTCAGATTTTACGCCTCTGACCTACAGATGCTCTCCAGGTGGGAACACCTCTTCCTTATCCGTACCCCCTTAGTGCAGCCCACCTGCCCCGTCCCCAGCCCCGGGGTGCTCCCCTTAGGATTGGGGCAGGCCCTAGCCCAGGCCCTCTAAACTTGGGTCCCACCTCCTGGATCTCTGCTCCCTTTCCGGCTCTCACCCACCTGCTGTAGCCAATGTCCTTGCTCCTGGGGTGGTGAGGAGTGGGGCTCAGGTGCAAGAGCAAGGACTTGGGGGTGATGTGCTTTCTCAGGGATTAGTGCCATCGGTGCTGGTCCGGCCCCAGAGTGCTGTGAGTGGTTCCACTTTACGGGTGTCTGATCCTCCTGTATGGCTCCTGCTGTAGGAATGGCCATAGGGACATTGTCTCTGGTTGGGGTCTCAGGAGCTCCTCCTCCCTTCTGGCTGTATCCTTCTCCTCCCTTCTGGCTGTATCCTTCTCCTCTTCCTTTTTTTTCCTCTTTTTAAAATCTCTTCATCACTGCCACATTGCCTTTGTTCTCCACACTGTGACAACTCACCTCCCGGGGCTAAGTCATAGGTGGCAATATTGGTGACAACGAGTCCTTCGGACTGTTCCCATCCCCCACTCCACTTCTGCTCTTACAGGACATACCCCATCTCCTACCACACCAAGACCCCCACTTAGGAGGCCGTGTCTTGCTCCTTATCCCAGAAAGCCATTCCAGCTCTTGGGAGAAAAGGCTCCAGGCTGGGTTAACTATTAAAGAGATCAGTAATACCTTCCGCACTGGGTGGTAGTGGTGCCTTGGAGGTTTTGGTCTCTGCTTTAGTCAGCTGTGGATCTCACAACAAAATACCAGAGGCCGGGCGGCTGAAACAACAAGAAGCTGTTGCTCACTGTTCGGGAGGCTGGGAAGCCCAAGATCAAAGGGCCAGCAGGGTTGATGTCTGGAGAAGGCTCTCTCCCTGGGCTGTAGATGGCCACCTTCTTGCTGTGTCTTCGCTTGGCCTTTCTTCACTGTGTGTACGTGGAGAGAGAGGGAGCTAATCTCCTTATGAGGGCCCTACCTTCATGATTTCATCCAAGCCCAATTACTTCCCAAAGGCCTCATCTCCAAATACTATGCTATTGGGTGGGAGGCTATGGTTTCAACATGAAGTTTGTGGGGATACCATTCGGTCTGTAGCAGTCTCCAAGTCTTTGTGCCAATTACGGCTCGCCTATAAGAGAACTCATCCTCTCCTCC
Source organism: Ursus americanus (assembly GCF_024610735.1). Taxonomy (NCBI): domain Eukaryota; kingdom Metazoa; phylum Chordata; class Mammalia; order Carnivora; family Ursidae; genus Ursus; species Ursus americanus. The sequence continues at coordinate 1,533,206 of NC_142159.1, forward strand.
ATCCTTCTTTCTCCGTACTGTTACCCTGCATGGCCTCATCTAGCCACAGGACTTGAAATATTATGTATCAGTCAGGGTTCCTTACTCTGAGCAGCAGAAAGGAACTCTGGCTGCTGTGAGCGAAGAGTAAATCTACTGCAAAGCTACTGGGGGCTCCCAGACTACATGGGAGCCGGGAGAAGGAGGTGGGACTTTGGACTTTGGAGCAGGCTCATCCTCACACACAGTGGCCACCACCGTGACTCTGACCTTTGAACTTCCCTCTGTCCTTGAGGCACTTGCTTGAACTTCAAAGTATCAGGAATGAGGGTCTGATAGGCCCAACTTAGATCACATGCCTGCCTCAGGAGGTAGGTGGAGAAGATGAGGTTTTCAATGACCCGACCCTTCCTTTCCCATCTCAGCTCTCCTGTCGAAGCTGCAGCGGACTGGGAACTACCGTCCTGCCAAGATGCTAAGAGAATTCTATTACAAAGGTGATCTGGGTGCTTTGGGGGAAAAAGGTGGAGAGCTGGATTTCAAGCCACAAAGCAATAAATATATGGTATACCATTTGTTTGCAGAAAGTTCCAGATTTATACTTTTGGCTCTGACTCTTCCTTGAGCCCCAGTGCTCCTAAGATGTTTGATAACCACCTTGAACTTAACATATCCAAAATAAAACATTTGATTGTCTTGCTCCTGCCCAAATCAGCCGTATTCACTGCCACCATCTTTTCCATCTAATCCCACCATTCACCTAACTTCTCAGACCAGAAAATGAGGAGTCAACTCTGACTCCTTTCTTTTGTTCCATTGGCAGGTTCTATGGGCTCTACCCAAAATACAGCCTATAGACTCTTTGCTTTGGACTTCTTGGTCTCTTCTTGCTCCTCTATAATCCATTCTCTATGACTGTTCCTCATTAGAAACTTAGAGCTTTTGAAGAGTGTTCCTTTTTGTAGGGAATGAATTCCAAACTCTTTTCATGGCTTCAAGGGCTTCTGCCTGATCTGGTCCTTCTCCATTTCCCCAACTTCTCATACTACCTCTCCCCACCCACCCCCACATTTCTTGCTCCCCAACCGTGCTGGTCTTCTTTCCATTCCTGTAACATCCAGCCTCTGCCTGACTCTGTCCTCGACTCCTGCGGCTATCTCTGTTGGAGTGCTCGTCTTCTAAATGTTGGCAGGGCTCCTTTTCATCATGCAGATCTAGACTCAAATGTTACTTCAGAAAGTCTTCCTCTGACCACCCAACCAAAGCTGCTTCCCATCCGTATTGTCTATCGTATTACTGTTTTGTTGCCTCACAGCATTTATCATTATCTGAAATCATCTTGTTTATTTATGGTTTACTTTGTCTGCCTCTAATTAAAATATAAACTCACCAAGAGCAGGGTTCTTATCTGTCTGTTCACTGGTGCATTCCCACTGCCTAGGACAGTGTCTACATGGTGGGAACTCAGTAGCTATTGATTATTTATGAGTGATGGCTGCTAACATTGCTGGTCTGGAGCCCTCCGAGCCCCATGTGTATGAGGGGAGGGGGCTATGGCAGCAGCCTAGAAGGTGGAGCCCCAGCCTCTGTCCAACCATGTACCAATATCCCCACCTGGCCACTGTCCCCCCAGTGCTTCCATGCCAGTGAGTGGCCTCGTGGTCTCCACGTTTGTCCAAACCTGATGACCAGGTGTGACTTTTAATTCCCCATTCCCCACGTCTAATCAATCACCAAGCCCTAAAAATCAATAAGAAAAAGACAAATAACCCAATAGAAAACCAGATTAAAGCTGTAAATGGGCAGATCACAAGAGAGAAATACAAATGGCTATAAACATATGAAAAGATGCTCAACCTCATGAAAAAGGGCTCAGTAAAATGAGCTTTCTCTTACCCCCTTAAGATGGATAGAGTTTTATTTATTTATTTATTTATTTGCAGATAGAAATGTATAAAAATAGGTAAAATAGTGTTGGGAAGGGTTGAGGAAATGAGTGCTCTCATGCGCTGTGGGGGGTAATATGAGTTGGTTGAACCTCTTTGGAGATCGGCTTAGCAGCATCCATCACAAATCAAAATGCATAGGGAGCATGGTGCAGCTGGGAGCGGCTCTTCCTGGCTGCCTAGGGAACATCTGGAGGTGACAAAATATCCCAAAAGGCAGAAGAAGTAACTAATCCAGAGGTGCTCCTTCCTTTCCAGCCAGTTGAAGAAGGACCTAGTTTCTTTGGGCACCTGTCTGGTGGGTGTTCTCCCTCCATGTCTGTCCACTGGAAATCAACACGTCCTGAGGCTGGAGGCATCAGAAGACCCTGAACTCCCCTTCTGCCATGGACACGCCAGATCTACAGCTACGTATAGAAGAGCTCTCTCTGAAAAAGACCTGAAAGCTAGCTGAACAGCTCCTCTACAGCAAAAGATAAAAAGGCCGCATTGAGATGGGAGAGGCAGAGATGTGGTCTTGCTAAAAACCCCACCCCTGGCCCAGTGACCCACAAGCATGAGGGATCTCACAAATATGGGGCATATGACAATGGTCATTCACTCCTCAGGGATAGGCACTATATTAGGCAAACCAACCCTTTGGACCTACCCTGGAGAGACAAGTCCCCCAAACATCTGGCTTTGAAAACCAGTGAGGCTTACTTCCAGGAGACCCAAAAGGCCGTAGGAAACTGAGAGTCTGCTCTGAAAGGACTCATGCGTAGACCCACTTATCCTAGGACCCAGCACAAAAGTAGTAGGTTGAAAAGCACTTAGACTATAGGTGAAGGAGATTGTTGGCTAAGCTTAAAATGTCTGCCAGAAGGCCAGGGGTCTGTTGGAACTCTCTGGGGAAGGAGGCACTGTGGGTGCTGTTTTGCACTCTCCTTCTTTGCTAGCAGTGGTGCTGGTGGGCACTTGCCGTTCTTGCACTCTACCTTTATCTTGCTAGTGCCATTTGCCTTGGCCCTTTTCTCTCTTGTGGACCCACCAATGCTGGCAGGTGCATGTAGTCCACACAGGGGGCGCCCCTTGAATAATTGGCTCTGGTGGCCAGGGGTGGGGCTTGCATTTCTGGGCCCCATGGGACTGAAACAATCGGAGAGACAGTTTTGGGCAAGCTAGCACCCCAGGGCACTGAACAGACAGCAGACTGAAACACATTCCCAATCTTCCTGTGATCACTCCTTCAAGACTGGGAGAGACAGCTGTTTCACCTAATACATAGAAACAAGCACAGAGACTCAAGCAAAATGAGGAAACAGGAAGGTGTTTCAAATGAAGGAACAAGATAAAACTCCAGGAAAAACCGTAATGAAATGGAGATAAGTAATTTACCTGATAAAGAGTTCAAAGTCATGGTCATAGAGATGCTCACTGATCTCAGGAGAAGAATGAACACTGAGAGAACTTCAACAAAGAGAAAATAGAAGAAAGTATGAAACAAGTCACAGAGCTGAAGCATACGATAACTGAAATGAAAAATATGCTAGTGGGATTCAACAGCAGGCTGGATGAAAGAGAAGGTGGGATTAGTGACCTGGAAGGCAGGGCAGTGAAACTCAACCAAGCACAGCAGCAAAAAGATAAAAGAATTAAGAAAAGTGAAGATCACTTAAGGGACCTATCGGCAACATCAAGTGGGACAATATGTGCATAATAAAGGTTCTGGAAGGAGAAGAGACAGAAATAAAGAGACAGAAAACTTATTTGAAGAAATGATGTCTGAAAACTTCCTTAACCTGGGGAAGAAAAGAAACATCCAGATCCAGGAAGTTTCAAATACAATGAACCCAAAGAGATCCATACCAAGACACATAATTAAAATGTCAAAAGGTAAAGAATCTTAAAAGCAACAAGAGAAAACAACTTGTAACACCCAAAGGAACCCCCATAAAATAATCAGCAGATTTTTCAGCAGAAACTTTGCAGGCCGGAAGAGAATGGCGTGATATATTCAACGGGCTGTGAGCAAGATTTCCAATCAAGGGTAGTCTACCCGGCAAGGTTATCATTCAGAATCGAAGGAGAGAGAAGAGTTTTCCAGATAAGCAAAGACTAAAGAAGTGTACCACTACTAAACCAGCCTTACAAGAAATGTTAAAGAGATTTGTTTAAGCTGAAAAGAGAGGGCATTAATCAGTAACAAGAAAACATATGAAAGTAAAAATCTCACTGGTAAAGGTAAATATATAGTAAAGGTAGTGGACTAATCACCTATAAAGCTAACATGGAGGTTAAAAAACAAAAGTAGTAAAAATAACTATAACTACAACAACTAGTTGAAGGATATACAGAATAAAAAGGTGTAAAATGTGACATCAAAAATAAATGTGGGCGAATGGGATTAAAATGTAGGGTCTTAGAATGTATCCAAACACACGTGTAAAGTTAGTCCGCCATCGAAAAGAATGAAATCTTGTCATTTGTGACAACATGGATAGACCTCGAGGGTATTGTGCCAGGTGAAATAAGTCAGGTGGAGAAAGACAAATACTGTATGGTTTCATTTATATGGGGAATCTAAAAAAAAAAACCAATGGACAACCAAACAAAACAAAACCAAACTCAAAGTTGGAGAGAACAGATTGGTGGTTTCCAGAGGGGAGGGAGTAGGGGTTAGGAAAAATAGGAGAAGAGGTCAAGAAGTACACATTTCTAGTTATAAAATAAATAAGTCATGGGGACGTGATACACAGCATGGTGACTCTAGTCAACAATATCGTATTGCATGTTACATAACTTTTTATGGTGCCAGGGGAAAAGTAGACTTAGAATGGTGATCACTTCACAGCATATCCAAATATCGAATCATTACGCTATACACCTGAAACTAATATAATGTTATATGCCAATTATACCTCAGTAAAACAGGTGGAAATGCAAAGAGGAAATTAAAAAAATAAAAATGCACATACCTTGCAACTTGCCCATGCCACCTGTAGTTATCTTTCCTGGAGAAATACTTATGGAATAATAAGAGAGCAAGGATGGTCATTGCAACATGGTTTATAAAAGCAAAAAATTAGGAACGACCGAGGTGCACACCAATAAGGGAATAAATAAGCTGGGTACTTCCTTCTCATGGTCAGCGCAGTGAGCCAGTGCTACCGTGGTTAAACAAGAGTGAGATACATCTCTATATAATGATGTGAAAATGCGTCCAAGAAAAGCAAGACGTATTGTTAAGTATAAAACACAAGTTGTAGAATGATATGGACAATGTGATCTTACTTACATTAAATAATCACACAATGTATATTTATAATAATAGCGAATATTTGCTTATTAAGTAATAATAACTGGTAATATTTACACAGTGCTTCCTCGGTTCCAGGCACTCTTCGAAGTGATTTAGGTACACTACCTCATTTATTCCTCATAATAATTCTATGAGGTAGATACAACGATGATCTTCAGCTCCGCTGATCGATGAGAAAATTGAGGCACAGAAATGTTCAGCAATTTGCCGAAGGCTGCACAGCTAAGAGGTAATGGAGCTGAGATTCAAAACCAGATCGACTATGTCTTTTAACTGTTGCATCGGTGTAATAGGCACCATGTGAAGCACCTGGTGTTCTTTTGCTGGTATTCTCTATTTATACAGGTAAGAAAACTGAGCTACAAAGAGGTAAAGCAATTCACCTGGAGTCCCCTGGCTTGTAAGCTGAGGAGCCAGTTTTGAACCCAGGTGTCTTACATCAGCACCTGTGTCCTTAACCGCTGTACTGTGTCAGTATTTATAAAGATTCATGGCAAAAGTCTAACTTCCAAACAATTGAAAAGAACGCAGGGCAAAAAGAGATTGTCTCCTTTCCCTCCTCCCCATTTCCACTCTCTGTCTCAGAATTCTGGTGGGAGCCAGGCCAGGCAGGACAGCCATTTGCCACTTCCACCAGGCAGAGGTGGGGCTGGGGCTGAGACCGGAGGCTGGGGTCAGAGTAGACCTGGTTCGTCCTGGAAGGACTGTCGGCTGGTGGCTGCCCACAGTGTCTGCATGATTGGAACACTGGGGGACCAGGCAGGTTGGGCAGGTGGCTGATACAGAGGCACCATGGGGTCCGGGTAGCAGGTGGCCCGGTTCCAGGGTGAGAGTGTGACTGTCCAGTGAGGCCCCAGAGGGGTCTTCACGGAGACCAGGGAAGGCTGCTATGCCTCAGCTTTCCTCAAGGAAGATAGAAAAGGCAAGGAAATGGATTCTCCCCGAGAGCCTCTAGAAGGAACCAGTCTTACTGACACCTTGCCTTGAGCCTTGTGGAACCGACTTCAGATTTCTGGCCTCCAGAGCTCTGAGGAAATGAATTTGTGTTGTTTTAAGCCACTAAATGTGTGGGCATTTGTTAGGGCTGCTGTAGGAATGGAGTACAGCCCGTCTTTTAGGCGCTTCTTCAATTTGTCCCCTTCTTGCTTCCCCTCATCATCTCTTGTCCACACCTCTCCCTAAATCTCGTGGCACCCCATGATGGCTTTCATAACTCATATTGACGGCAGCCCATCATACTTAGAATCAAGCCCCAACCCCCTGACGTGGCATCCAGTGTCCACTATGACCAGTCTCCTGCCTGGGGCCCCAGCGTCATCCCCGGCCTCACCTTTGGGCTCAGCGCAGCCATTCTTAAGCTGGGCTCCATGTATCCACTTGCTTCCTCCCCACTCACTTTTTATGACTAGCTCCAGAAGGTCTGCGAACCTTCTGGAATTCAGGGCAACACTTTGTTGTGCACACCTGTGCTCGTGTGTGTTCTGGAGACAGCATCTACAGGTGGCCCTCAGCGCGGGCTCCCATGCCCCAAGAAGATGACGGGACCGCTTCCTGTTCCCTGCACACATC